>NC_069500.1:947362912-947732912 GCF_027579735.1 Bombina bombina
CCACAATTACAATAAGCAACATATTTTCACTCATACTTAAAACGTATTACTTGTTATAAGCTAGGTATTGCGCCAATAACCTTTTTCCTCGTACCGAGTATCGCTCTGGTGCTGACTATTGCTATGGCAACTGTGCATTATAATATATTATGTAGTTTCTATCGGTGTTCCCTCTAAGGCCTGTTTTGTGAGCAGCCCAGCAGTGAAACTGTTAATAAGATAATCATACCTTGCAGTCTGTATTGTACAGTGTTTGCTAATTGCAGGGTGCGGTTCCTTAATTAACTGTTTCACTGCTGGGCTGCTCAGAAAACTGACCTTAGAGGGAATACTCGTTTCTATGAAGATCTGCACCAAACATTATTTACATCTATCCTGTTGTCATTATATCCTTAATCTCTCTCATCATTTCCCGCCTTGAATATTGCAACTCCATACTCTCCGTCCTCCCTAGCTGTGGTCTATCTCCTTTACAATACATAATAAATGCCTCTGCCAGGCTGATATTCCTTACACATTGCTCCTCATCTGCTGTACCTCTCTGCCAGTCTCTTCACTGACTTCCTCTAACCTCCAGAATATAACACAAAATCCTGACTCTAACTTTTAAAGCTCTCTATAAAACTGTTTCACCCTAATCTCCAACCTAGTCTCCTGATACTCTCCCTCCCATCCCCTTCACTCTACTCATGACCTTCTTCTCTCCTCCTCTCTTGTTTCGTACTCACATTCGCGTCTACAAGACTTCTCCACACAGGCCCCTATTTTGTGGAGCTTTCTACCAAAACTCCACAAGACTCTCCACTAGTTTTCAAACTTTCAAGCGCTCCTTAAAGAATCTACTGTTCAGGGATGTATATTATATAGACTAACATTTTCCTATCTTAGTTCTTCTCCTCCTTTAGTTATTCCCTTGAAACCCCTTAACATCTAAGCCTATGAGCCTAGCTGCTTTGTATATACTCTTCATGAGAACTTATTTACAACAGTGAAACTCCTGGCAGGGCAAACAGCTTTAGCCTTTTATGTTAGATCAGTCATTCTATGATTTTCATGATTTACATCTACTCATATTGCATTTTATATACAAAATAAATTCTAAAGGAACGATTTACCATGCAATTTATAATCTGCAGTGGGTATAAAAGCATTGGAAACACATTAAAAGGAAAACAAAATTTACAGTACACTGTCTCTTTAAGTAAAGTTAAATAAGTAGCTATCACTACTGCTACAAACCGGCAGAAATATATACTTTTTTAATGAGGTCAGGTATTTCTTAGTATATTCTGTCTGAAAATACTAGACTATTTGTATAAATGTTACTCAAAAACAGTTGTGTTCAATAGGTATTTTGGGATCTACTACTTAAATGCTTACCATTACAAGACTATAAGGTGATTTACCATTCCCTTTATAGCCAGTAGTGACTGTATGTGCTCAACTTAAAAGAAAGTTCAAGAATATTAGTACCTCTGTTAATTACCAATGTTAAATGAAGTAAATCACAAAGACAAACGTCACCAAAAAATTGACTATGTTTCACTAGTAGTGGCCCCTGTGCCTTAAAACATTGTTGTTGTTTTGGGGGCGGAGCGAGCAGCCAACCATAATGGCCGCACTTCAGTGAAGCTCTGTGCACGGGCCGGGTGTTTTCACTAAAAAAGCGATCATATCCGCACTTATGGTGATCCTTTAATGATTTACAGATGTAATAAGTAACCAAGAAGCCATCCTTGAAAAATCAGCTCTTAATCTAGCATGAGACCGGAGAATCTCGACTGGCCTACGGCCCTCACTGCAGCAAACACCGCGGCACTACCACTCATGGGGGTTTCAATGCGGAACTCTGCAAGTGCCGGAGCCTTACACGCAGCTGATAAAGAAGGCTCTTAAGACCAAGATGCCTAAAGACACCGGCTGTATCAACATCACTGACTACGCAATCTGTCAAGACCGGATCCAGCTTAACAATAGCCGGTAAGGCGATATCGCTATACACACTGACCCGGGCCTATTATTACTCCAGACGAGCACTCATTTTACAAATGTATATACAGACGACTCAGCGGTTTATCCCACCACCAGACCCACACCACTGCTGAATAGGGCCTAATCCATCTGCACACATGCCACCGCAGATAAACTGGGAACCGCTCATACAACGCACTTTTATATTAAGCACCCATTACTTCTGTACTTTGGGATATTACTAATTTTATTAAGTTGAAGAGACACTTGAAAGCTGAGGTTACCCTTTATTAATGGCCTCCCTATATGTATATAGAACCAAAAAGAGTTAGATCTGTATCTGGATTGCAAGACAAAATCAATGACGCACTTTAAATATATATGCAAATTTCTTTTCTGCGTGCTCAAGCTACACGGAGCAATATTGTACCAACTGTTGAAGTGCAGACCCACTACCAAAACCTGTCCGGTCATCAGCTCAACTTAATTTACGCTACTATTATCCTTGAAACAGGTACATCCACGCAAGAGAATCTTTATTTGTGAAACTGCTTGCATGATTTTGCAATTTACTAGCTGCCTTACCCTGTCCTACACGGACTCTCTACCCAGATCATAGAAAATAAAAAGGATTACACAGAGTGCTTTAAAAGCTGAGTATACACATCCTCTCATAGGGGCTACAAAACAGATCACTGCTGTCACCAAATACCAGGATTATTACATCTCTTACAGCAAGTCGCAGCACATACCCCTGCTCCGTTTCCCACCAAGCGCAATTGTGACAGGTCATAACCAGCTCCTTTTTTACCGCTAACACCCTGTGTGGGTATATTCCCTAGGAGATACTGTGCATTGGGATTTTTAAGGAAGATTGTAAAAGCCTACCACCAACCTCCAATACCATGTCGCAAAGGAAGAACACCCGCCAAGATAAACCACAAAAATCATCACAAACTAATCAAGGCGCAGTACACGCTTTTTTTAAACAAACAGACCAAGTACCCACAGCCAAATCATTGGAACCCCAGATGGCTTCCATCGAAGAAGATCAAGATAATGGCTCATCTATAACTAATGACATTGCAACCACAAATCTGACTCAAGATGATGACACACCAATAACCTACAAAGCCATAGCAGCCCTAATCGAACAGGTCAAAACATGTATCAAAAACGAATGTGCTGACTTGAAAAAAGAAATCAACGATCTTAGCCACAGGGTGGACACCCTAGAAGAGCATGAGTATGTGGTAGCGCAAAAACTGGCAAATCTCTCAACTAACCAAGTACGGCAAATCCAACACATCACAGAATTGGAAGACAAAATTGACGATTTGGAAAATCGTACCAGAAGAGGGAATCTCCGATTTAGGGGGATACCAGAATCAGTCTTAACCAATGATATCCGAGAATATCTTCAGGCTCTATTTACTGTCATATTAGGAGACAATCTTTCGGAGCATTCAGAAATCCCTTTAGATAGAGCTCACAGGGCACTCCGACCAAAACCTCCTGAAGACTCTCCTCCAAGAGACATTGTAGTACATTTTCAGAACTATAAACAAAAAGAGGAGATATATAATGCTGCCAGGAAAAGACAAGTTATTCACTTTCAGGACCATAAAGTACAAATTTACCAGGATTTATCCCTCAGGACACTACAAAAGAGACGAGACTTCCAGCCCTTGACATCACACCTTCGTACACTTCACATCCCTTATAGGTGGGGCTTTCCTACATCTGTTATCGTCATGAAAAATGGGAAAAAAACAGAGTGCTCTTCACCTTCTGACATTGGTAGATTTTGCAACATCCTGAATATCTCCACACCAGATGAGAACATTCCTCACTCCCCTCACAAGCTACAACACAGACTTCCCAACTCTTTGCCTCAAAGAAGACCAGGTCCAGATTCCATCCCCAGTCAGAATAAAAGAAGACAAATCTCCTCCACTAGCATGGACATTACTGATACCATGGACACGGACTCTGTCAGATGAGTAACCTTATCATGTTATTCTAACACTACTTGTTTATTTCCCTTGCTTGTCCTTTATAGCCGATCCCAAGCGTTGAAGATGAACCTCTCAATATCCTTTTTGTAATGATCTTCAGTTATAGATCTATAGATAACCATATGTTCTTTTCACAGGTTTTATGTATATGTTATTTTCTTACTGTTGAAATGCTCCCCACATTCTCCCAAGTATACAAGAAGTATCTGTGCCTGAACCCAGGACATTTATCCACCTTTTATATATGCCCAAGGGGGATAGAGAAAGGCACTGAGCTATATATGATGGAGCCTATATCTCAGACATGTTATGAGGACATTATATTCCTTTTATTTAATGTTTTGTTAGATTTTATATTGAGTTTAACTCATTGCTGTCGTTTAAAGTTGATTTTGCTTTGACAATATTACACAACATACAGATTACACATTCCATATACAAATTTTCTATAGCTATAAATACAGACCTATAGACAAAGGAGGCGGCATAACCTGTTGTAGTCAAGGTCTTAATCAAACTATCTACTTTGAAGCTATGGTCTTCAATGATTATCCAAAAAGACCCGAATCTTTGACCTATATAAAAAGGCATAATAACACATTGTACAGCCGCTCAGTCATTATCATATGACACTCTTAGTGCCATCTTATCATCACTATGTATAACACCCTAAAAATTAGTAACAGGTCTCGAATCAGACAATTTCCACAAACCAGATATTCCTCACAGCTGAACAAGTACTACATCTCGCTAAATAATAAATATGTTACCTTTGATTGCACTGACACCCGGCCTGTAACAATAGCTCCCAAAACGAAATTTTAAATCACAACTCCACTATACATTCATATCTACGTTTTCTCAGGAATTATATTCTATTTTATTGCTAACAGAATTAATGTTGTTCTAATCACTGTTATTTGCTTTAATATTGTTTTTATTACTATTACCCCCTTTTCATCCCTTCCTGCTATATTTGTTCCCTCCTGGTTACTCACTCCACCAATACCAACTCTCTCTTCCCACCTCAACAGGTCCCCTTAACTAACCCCTTCCCCCAACATCCCATCTGGTTTCTCTCTTTAGGTTTGTTCCAAAATCGCATACACCAGTTACTATGACAACTCTTCCCCCACGCCACAGTGCAGAGTCTCTACGCATAGCCACACAAAATGTTAAAGGTTTCCTATGAGCAGAAAAACGCTCTATTGCGTTTCACGATTTTCACAAACGTAAAATTGACATCATAATGACCCAAGAGACACATTTTAAGAAAAATCACGAGCCAGTCCTATCCAAGAGATATTTCGATCAACACTTCTGTAGCTCAGGTACACATAGAAAAAATGGAGTCAGTATTTCATTTAGACGCAACTTCCCCTTCGAGTTAATACAAAAATATTCAGACAGCGAGGGTAGAATCTTAATTTTGGCTGGATTGTGCTATGGCGCTCCTATTACCCTGGTAAATATCTATGCCCCAAATAGACCCACCCCCCATTTCTTTAAACATCTAACCAACTTAATATTAGATACAGCCAAAGGCCCGATTATCGTTGGTGGAGATTTTAATTTCCCTATGAATCCAGTTCTAGACACATCGAGTGGGAAATCATATCTGCGCAATAATACCCTTAAATCCAACTGTATGGCCTTACGAGCTATTAATTTGTTTGATACTTGGAGAATAGTACACACTGATATGAAGGATTACACTTTCTTTTCACACCCACAGCACACATACTCCAGACTTGATTACATTTTATGTGATCAAACTCTCCTCTCAGGCCTAGTTAGCTCAAAAATAACTCATACTTCTTGGTCCGACCACAGTATGGTTTCTACTTGCTTTAAGTGGGCTAGTAAACCTAACACTACATACAACTGGAAACTCAATGACCACCTACTAACTGACCAAGCTATTGTTGACGACCTTAAAAAATTCTCAGATGAATTCTTTGCCCTAAATAGACCAGAGGACACGTCGTCCGCAAACAATTGGGAGGCCTATAAATGTTACATAAGGGGGGTCATAATAAAACATAACGCAACACAGCGCAAACTACATACTGCCCAATTCACCTCCTTAACTAATGATCTGACGACCTGTGAAGCCGCACTTAAGTTAGACCCATCTTCTTCTTCCAAACTCGATAATATGACTGCAGCAAGAGAGGCCCTTAATAGATTTCTAGTTCAAAAAGCCCATATGAGAGCACTGACCACAAAATCTAAATTTTTTGTAGAAAGCAACAAGGCTGGACGTCTACTTGCTAGATCCCTTAAAAAACAGAGACTCTCCAATTTCATTAGAACAATTCGACGACCTACCGGTGAAGCCATTCATGCTAATGAAGGCATTGTTAACTCATTTGTTTCTTATTATAAGAAGCTATACAATATTGCAGATAACCCATCCCAAAATAAGAAGGAACTCTTAAATTCGTACCTAGCTACTATTGATATACCTACTATTACGGAGGAAAACAGACAATTTCTAGATTCCCCCATCACCCTTCAAGACATTGGCTCGGTCATAAAATCATTACCGAGCGGAAAAGCCCCAGGCCCTGACGGTTTCACAACAAAATTTTACCAACTTTTACAACAACAGCTTAACCCACATCTCTTATCGCTCTATACTGATATTGATCATGGTGTCATTTTCCCTGGCTCCCTTCTAGAAGCTATGATCACAGTTATTCCTAATCCAGGCAAATCGACAGATTCGGTTAGCAATTATAGACCTATCTCACTTATAAATATAGACATGAAAATATACGCCAAAATTTTAGCCAATCGCTTGAATCTGATATTACCTGATATTATCCACCCTGACCAGGTGGGCTTCATTAAAGGAAGGGAAGCCAGGGACAATACAACCAGACTGCTCCACTCACTGCAATGCGCACATAACGACCGTTCACCACTTACCCTACTATCTACAGATGCTGAGAAAGCATTTGACAGGGTGGACTGGCAATTTATGTGGTCCACACTGTCAAAATTCGGCTTCTCCGAGTTGTTCGTCAATAGAATACAGGCACTCTACCGCAATCCGAGTGCAAAAGTTAAAGTAAATAACACTATTTCTCAATCTTTCCCCATTTCCAACGGAACTCGTCAGGGCTGCCCACTTTCACCCCTATTATTTGCCCTCACAGTCGAAGTATTAGCATTACAAATCAGAAATTGCCATCAAATTCAGGGCCTCAAGTTTGGAGACATAACCCAAAAATGCCTCTTGTTTGCGGACGACGTGATCTTTACATTGAAGTCCCCAACTACTTCCCTACCGGCCCTCATACGAATACTAGCTGACTACAAACAAATTTCCAACTTCACCATTAACATGGAGAAGTCGGGCATAATGCTACTTAACTTGACTCCTCAAGACATCCTCAGTATAACACAACACACAAAATTTCTATTAGTCGACAAACTCAAATACCTAGGCTTAACGATCCCCAAAGATATACATAAACTATTTCCTGACAATTTCATTAACCTTCAAAATAACATTAAAACCTTATTAGAAAACTGGCATAGGCAAGGACATCTATCTTGGCTTGGACGGATAAGCACAGTGAAAATGATGATACTACCTAAATATTTATATCTTTTTCAAACCCTACACATGGCCATACCGAAACCCTTTCTCCGTAAACAGCAAAAATTGATTAACTCCTTTATTTGGTCATACAAACGACCCAGAATAGCCCAACACACTATGTACTTGAGCAAGGAAGATGGAGGGTTGGGTGTACCTAATTTACTTAACTACTACAAAGCTGCACATCTGGCCAGAGTTGTGGCATGGAATCATGCCAACCCCTCAAAGATCTGGATACAAATAGAAAGCTATCTATCACGAGTTGACCATATGAGAGACTTGCCTTGGATACCCAAAGACTCTAGACCGCATATCATACAACTCAATGATTACACTAAAACCACCTTGGCTATATGGGACGATATACTAACACATACAAAAGGTGTATCCACAATTATATCTCCCTTAACCCCTCTACTTCAATACCACTTATTTCTCAAACATAGCCGCTTTACGCATACCCCTGCCAACAAAATCCTTACGGCCTTACCTATCTACTTAATAACCACCCCCTCAGGTGTGAAAGACAGAACCACGCTTAATGAAGAGCTAGGATCACCCTTTCATTGTTGGTACTCTTACTTACAGATTAGACACGCTGTCACACATAGTCCCCATAAAGATATGATTCTGAGACCCTTAACTGCTTTCGAACAGCTATGTGTCAACCCAAAAATAAGTAAGGCGCATCTATCCTTGATATACAAAATCCTCAGAGGCTCATTCCCTGAGAAAAAACCAACATACTTAAAGAGATGGACAGACGAGCTCCTCATTGACCTAGACGCTGAAACTTGGAGACGATGCTTCCGCCACACACATTCCTCTTCCATGTCCTTGACCATTTCTGAACTCAATTACAAAATATTAGCTCGGTGGTATTTAACCCCACAACGCTTGAAAGTTATATACCCTACCGCCTCCTCCAGTTGCTGGAGGAGATGTGGAGAAGAGGGTACCATCATCCATATTTGGTGGTCTTGCCCCCTCCTAAATAACTTTTGGAACCAAATAGAGAGACACATATCTAATATCTTGGGCACTAACATTACGCTATCTCCACAAATCATTCTTCTCAGCCACATCCCTAAGCTCACATGTATCTATCGCAAAAAACTACTTTTATTAATGTTATCGTGTGCTAAGAGGTTGATTCCCCGATTGTGGAAAACACAAGAGGTACCCACGGTCGCCCAATGGCAATGTGAAGTAAGCCATATTCTCACACTAGAAAAGATGCATTATTGTTATCTAGGTAAGCAAGACACGATAACTAACATTCAGTTTATATGGGAGCAGGGCTCTCAAGAACATACTTATTAGGCTTATTCCACAACTTTTCCCTAGCGGTAACAATCATATATCACCCCGTACTTGAAACCTTCATGACATAATTATAATCCTCCAACTCAAATTTTACATTAAACCAGATGGGATAAAACCCTGTACCCTTTCCTTTTAAACCTCTTTCCCTAAGCCCTACCCCACTCCCCAACCCCCTCCTCATCCTACTCCTCTTCATGAATACCTTCACCCAGATCTACCCTGGTGTGATTCACCACTTCTCTTATCTAACCCTCAAAACTTTTTCTTAAAAAAATTTGGTCATTGATTATTGAAAGTTGCTGTTCTAGCGAATTGTCACTTTAATGTTGATGTAAGAAATGTGCCTTTATCGTGTATATTTCAATGTACCTTTTGTCAATAAAAATCATTTAAACATAAAAAAACATTGTTGTTGTTGTTTTTAAAAGCTATTCAATCTGATTATGTGGTTGGTGTTTTCTAATGATTGGTAATAAATGCACTCTTTTAATGTATTTGAGACACACATGACTGCTTTCATTAAAGGGACATGGCATTGAAACTTAATTTTCATGATTCAGATAGTAAACAAAAAAACTTCCCAGCTTCTATTATTAAATGTACTTATTTCTGTTTGTGGCCTTTGTTGAAACTTAGCTCATTTGCATTAGCACATATTGAAGTAGATTTAACATGTTTTGAGCACTACATGCCAGCAGTATAAGAAAAAAAGGAAAAGTCCTGGAAACATCCGGTATATATAAAACCAGCTTTATTGGGTATTCATATTAAAACGAAGTGAACAAGGAACACAAAAATCTGGCTGGTCCTACGCGTTTCGGCGGGTGCTGTAATCATAGACCTAACAAGTTGTAAGCCAGGTGAACTTAGAAGCCTAGTCAAACAATTTCATTGGATAATTAAAAAGAGGTAAAACTCCTCCTACAATCCATGTTAAATAAACATGTCTGTACAATAAGCAATACATTGCAGCAGTAAACATAACAAAATTAGCCAAGAATGAATGTAAAAGTAAACAATAATAGTGATAATTGCAAAAATGGGTAAATTATGTATTGTAATAAAAGGTGAGTTATTATATCAAAAGTAGAGTGAGATCCACAGTTTTATAAAGAAACATTTGTATGAGTTTATCGGCTAAATAATAGATAATAAATTGTGTTTTAAACTCTTATTTATATGGAATAAGTGGCATTGAGCAACATAGAATACACTTAACAGTTGTGCATTATCATCTCAAACTAAACTGTATGAACATTAGAAGATATGGATGAAGGTATATAAAATTACTACCAATATGGCTGTTATCCATATAGCTAAGCTCAACAGCAACAATGGTTCCAATGTGCATATCAAATGTTTGTATTGGATTATTTCCAATGGTTTATAACGTCATTCTCAGAATTAAAACCCATAGGTACTTGAGTTTTCAGTTTAAAGATCCAGAATACCTCCTGAGCTCTTTCCAGTTGCCCCTCCGAGACAGCTATGTCCTGATTTGCAGAATTCCCCTTAGCCCCACCCATAGACTATACATTAATACCATCTAACCACCAGACATGCCCTACACACCTATCAACTGACCAGACACTCCCATGACCCGTCCACTATCTACCCCTTCCAGCATAGCCCCACTCATAAAACAGCAATACCCCCTTAAAACCACCTGTATTCCTAATACCTAGCCATAAATATTGTGACATATGCACACACCTTCCAATTGTCGTTCAGTATGGGTGATGGACCAGATTCAGGAGGTTTACCCTATTGTCCTGGTTTCTTTCAAAGAAATCTGGGGCTGATCAAAATTATTTCATGAATATATAAGCAGTTAGGGATGGGCGAATGCTTCGCAACATTTGAAAAATGGCACGAATTGTAACACATTCGTTCATTTGAATCGAATTTCGAATGTATACATAACATTCTTACATTCAATTTTCGAATGTTCGTTTCGAATTTTATGATTACATTCGAAAATATGCTTTTCGAAAAATTCGAATTTAGATTGTAATATTATTTCTAATGCTTTTTCTTTAAATGTAATATTCGAATTATGCAATATTCTATATAGAAATATTCTAAATGATATATTTGTATCTATTATGTATCAATTTACTAGATTCCCGCCCTACCACATGAACTATTGAACTTCTGAATAGTATTTGTTAAATAGAATGTTACATTCGAAATTTTGAATGTGGACATTCGATATAATTATAAACATTCGAACTCGAAAGTGACATTCGAAAACTGTAAATAACATTCGATTATAGAATTTTTAAGAATATTCGTTCTTATCAACATTCGTATTTATAATTCGAATTTCGGTAATAACATTCATTCTACATTCAAAATTCGAAAATGTACACATTCGCCCATCCCTATAAGCAGTCAATGTCCTAGTCTTGTTTTCATAAACCACAGTTTCTAGTAGTAAGGTATGTAAAGTAGTAAAGCATGAACGTTAATTTTTAGATTTTATACCCACATTTGATGAGTCTTTCTCTTTTCCCTGTGTATGTATGTGTGTGTATATTTGAGTGCGTGTGAGTATGTTTGTTTTCTTATCACTTCTTTTCATTTATTTTATAAAGGTGATGGTTGCACACATTTAACTCTGAACAACGATACCATGTTAAAAATCAACAGCTAATTTGAAAATCCTTTATAACTGCTGAATTCCATATTGAAATTGCCTGTAACTTATAACCTAATTGCTTGATTTCTGTGAAATAACATTTTCTTGTGCAGAATGATTCTATATCGCTCATGAAATAATTATCATCTGTTGATGAATATACCCATGTGAATTACATTTCTTTTGTTTTCATTATTTGTTTTGTTATTTAGCAGCAGAGTAACAAATCCCTTGAGATAGCAACTTGTGATGTATTGCTTTGTTGTCTCATTAGTGTAATTTAGCGGGAACAAGTCATAAAGTTTAGCTAACTCCAGAAGTAAATATGTGAACTGATAATGTTGCATCTTTTAAAAAAGATGCAATCTGAGAAAGAATAAAATAAAAAGTAAATACAACATTAAAAAAAGTATGTTTCTTTCTAATGACACGGTGAGTCCACAGATCATCTAATTACTATTGGGATATTCATCTCCTGGCCAGCAGGAGGTGGCAAAGAGCACCACAGCAAAGCTGTTAAATATAACCTCCTTTCCCTCCAACCCCAGTCATTCTCTTTGTCTATGTTAGAGTAAGGAAGTGGTAAAGTTAGGTGCTGGAAAGATTCTTCAATCAAGATTTTATTATTTTATTTGCAGTACTAGTATGTGCTGTTTTTCCTCCATGGTGTAGCTGTAGTCCATTTCAGTCTCTACAGTAGAACATTGGTGGCTTTTGAGCAAAGGGAACTTGTGGGACATAATTTTCACTGCGCCTCCCTCATATTTAAATTAAAGTTGCTGCCCGTTTTTAAAATTAAACAGTTATTTGCCAACCTGACATTTCTGAAACAGCTCAAGTTTGAATTTTAAGAAACAGTTTTTTTCGTTATCCTGCAAGGTAGGCACCTTAGCAAACCTATAGCTGAGGTGTAGAGGCTGTTTAAAGTGTTATTAAGACGTTTTTATTTCAGATATCTTGAAAAATAAAACAGTAATGTTTTTGTTTTTATTAAAAAAATAAAGCAGTTTCTGTTTTGCATTGCATCAAAAATAAAGCAGTTTCTTTTTAAAATTTAAAGAGGCAGTAACGTTTTTTTCTTTATTAAATTTGTTCATAATTTAATTATTTATATTTATTCTGTTAAGATGGACAAAGACTCTGTTGTAGATTACAGATGTCCTTTATGTTTGAATGCTAATATTGAACCACCAATTCCTTTTTGTTCCTCATGTGTTGAGAGAACTTTACATTTTAAGTATAGACTTTTTGAGCCAATATTGTCTGACGGATGCTGTCCAGGAGTCTTCTGACAATGTTCAAAGTATACCGCATTTTTCTCCTCAGGTGTCCCAAATTTTAGTACCCATTGATTCAGTGCCCTGCGCTTCCTCTCAAGCTCCGACTGGGGTCTCCTTGCAAGACATTGCTTCTCTCATGTCTTCTGCAGTTTCTGATGCGTTGTCTGCTTTTCCCATGCTACAGGGAAAGCGCAAGAGGAAGTCTAAAGAATCAGTGCGTAAGGTGTCTGACTTGGTCGTGGCTATTCCGAATATTCCCTCTCATAGATCTGATGGGGAGGATTCTTCTGTATGCATCTGAGGGTGAGATTTCAGATTCTGACAGTGTAATTCCTCCCTCTGATGCTGAAGTTGTATCCTTCAGGTTTAAGCTAGACCACCTCTGTTTACTACTCAAGGTGGTTTTGGCTACTCTGGATGACTCTAACACTACTGTCGTTGTCAACCCTAAAAAATATAGCAAACTTAACAAGTACTATGATGTACCATCCATGTTGGAATGTTTTCCCGTAACAGATCGGGCTACAGAAATTATTGTTAGGGAAGGGAGAAAGGTTTTTCTCCTTCTCCTATTTTTAAGAAGATGTTTCCCATTGATGACTCTATTAAGGAGTCTTGGCAAATGGTCCTCAAGGTGGAAGGGGCAATTTCCACTTTAGCTAAGAGAACTTATATTCCCATAGAAGATAGCTGTTCTTTTAAGGATCCTATGGATTGGAAACTGGAGGGTTTTCTTAAGAAATTGTATGTTCACCAGGGGTAACAATGGCAACCTGCGGTGTGTATTGCTACTGTTTGTAGTGCGGCAGCATACTGGTTTGATGCGTTGTCTGATTCCATTCAAACAGACACTCCCCTTGAAGAGATCCAGGACAGGATCAAGGCTCTTAAATTGGCTAATTATTTTATTTCTGATGCTTCCCTTCAGGTTATCAAATTGGAAGCAAAGATTTCTAGTTTTGCCATTCTGGCTTGCAGAGCTTTATGGTTGAAATGTTGGTCTGCAGATGTGTCGTCTAAGTCTAGGCTTTTTGGCTATTGCTTACAAGGGTAAGACCTTGTTTGGCTCAGCCTTGGCTGAGATTATTTCTGACATTACAGGAGGAAAATGACATTTTCTTCCTCAGGATAAGAGAAATAAGCAGAAGTGACTTCAAAATAATTTTCGTTCCTTTCGAAACTTCAAGGGTCAACCTTCTCCCTCTACAAAACAGGAACAGTCCAAACCATCCTGGAGACCCAACCAATCATGGAATAAGGAAAGCAATCCAAGAAGCCCCTAATGAATCAAACTCAGCATGAAGGGTCTGTCCCCGATCCAGGACCGGATCTTGTGGGGGGCAGACTTTCCTTTTTTCGCTCAGGCTTCGGTTCGGGATGTTCAGGATCCTTGGGCGATAGACATTGTGTCCCAAGGATACAAACTAGAATTCAAGACCTTTCCCCCCAGGGGCAGATTTCTTCTCTCAAGATTATCTGTCGACCAGATAAAAGAGAGGTGTTCTTACATTGTGTTCGGGATCTATCTGAAATGGGGTTTTTAGTTCCTGTTCCAGTACAGGAGCAGGGTCTGGGATTTTACTCCAATCTGTTTGTGGTTCCCAAGAATGAGGGAACCTTCAGACCAATCTTGGATCTCAAGAGTCTAAACAAATTCCTCAGAGTACCATCCTTCAAAATGGAAACTATCCGTTCCATTCTTCCTTTAGTTCAAGATTGTCATTTTATGACAACAGTAGATTTAAAGGATGCATACCTTCATGTCCCATCCACAGGGATCATCACAAGTTTCTGGGATTTGCCTTTCTCCACAAACACTTTCAGTTTGTGGCTCTTCCCTTCGGACTTGCTACAGCTCCCACATTTTTTTCAAAGGTTCTGGAATCTCTGTTGGCAATTCTCCAGTTACAGGGTATTGCAGTGGCGCCTTATCTGGATGACATTCTGGTTCAGGCCCAGTCCTTTCAACTAGCAATCTCCCACACGGGGGCTTTTATCCTTCCCGCGTTCTCATGGTTGGAAGGTGAATCTGGAAAAGAGTTCCTTAATTCCATCTACAAGGGTAGTCTTCTTGAGAACCATAATAGATTCAGTTCTAATGAAGAGGTCTAATGAAGAGGTCAGAAAATCCAAGATTTTCAATTCTTGTCGGTCTCTTTAGTCCTCTCCTCAGCCATCAGTGGCTCAATGTATGGAGGTAATAGCTCTGATGGTAGCCATCATGGATATCATTCTTTTTTCTCATTTCCATCTCAGACCTTTGCAATTATGGATGCTCAGGCAGTGGAATGGGGATTTATGTGGATCATTTGGTCAGATGACAAGAGATTCTCTTCCTTGGTAGTTGTCTCAGGATCATCTCTCCCAGGGAACCTGTTTTCACAGACCTACCTGGGTGATAGTGACAACGGACGCCAGCCTAATAGGTTGGGGAGCAGTCTGGGGCCTCCTAAGGGCTCAGGGGACATGACTCGGGAAGAATCTGTTCTCCCCATAAACAAACATTCTAGAGCTAAGAGCAATCTTTAATGCTCTTCTTGCCTGGCCTCAGTTATCATCTGCCCAGTTTTTCAGAGTTCATTCGGACATCATAACCTCAGCGGCTTACATCAACCATCAGGGTGTAACTCTGAGTTCTTTGGCCATGAAAGAGGTGTCCAAGATTATTCAGTGGGCAGAGACCAACAACTGTTGTCTATCTGCCATCCACATTCCAAGAGTGGACAATTGGGAAGTGGATTTTCTGAGCAGACAGACCTTTCACCCGGGAGAATAGGAATTACATCTGGAATCGTTTTCCAACTTGATTTTCAAATGGGGATAGCTGGATCTAGATCTCATGGCATCTTGTCAGAATGCCAAGTTCCCGAGGTACGGGTCGAGGTCCAGGGACCCTCAGGCGGTTCTGATAGATGCTCTGGGAGTTCCTTGGAACTTCAGTCTTGCATACCTATTTCTTCCATTCGCTCTCCTTACTCGAGTCATTGCTAGGATAAAGCAAGAGAGAGCATCAGTGATTCTCATTGCTCTGGCGTGGCCTCGCAGAATTTGGTATGCAGACCTAGTGGAGATGTCATCTCTCCCCCTTGAAAGCTTCCTCTAAGGAAAGACCTTCTACTTCAAGGGCCCTTCCTTCATCCAAATCTAGTTTCTCTGAAGCTGATTGCTTGGAGATTGAACGCTTAATTTTATGTAAGTACAGTTTTTTGGATTCGGTCATTGAGACCATGATTCAGGCTCACAAGCCTGTTACCAGGAAAATTTACCATAAGATATGGCGAAAATATCTGTATTGGTGTGAATCCAAAGGCTACTCTTGGAGTAGAGTTTGGATTCCTAGGAATTTATCTTTTCTCCAAGAAGGTTTGGAGAAGGGTTTATCGGCAAGTTCCTTGAAGGGTCAGATTTCTGCCTTGTCTATTTTGTTACATAAACTTCTGGCAGAGGTTCCAGATGTTCAATCGTTCTGTCAGGCCTTGGTCAGAATCAGGCCTGTGTTCAAACCTGTTACTCCTCCTCCCAAGAGTCTTAATCTTGTGCTTATGGATCTTTAGCAGGCTCCATTTGAGCCTATGCATTCCTTAGATATTAAGTTATCTTGGAAGGTTTTGTTTCTTGTTGCTATTTCTTATTCTCGTAGAGTCTCTAAGCTCTCGGCTTTACAGTATGAGTCTCCGTACCTTATTTTTCATTCGGATAAGGTTGTTTTACATACTAAATTAGGTTTTCTTCCTAAAGTAGTTTCAGATGGGAACATTAATCAGGAGATTGTTGTTCCTTCTTTATGTCCTAATCCTTCTTCTCATAAGGAACGTCTTCTGCACAACCTAGACGTGGTTCGTGCTCTGAAATTCTATTTACAGGCGACTAAGGATTTTCGTCAGTCTTCTGCTCTGTTTGTAGTTTTCTCTGGGAAATGTAAGGGGCAGAAAGCTACGGCTGCTTCTCTTTCTTTGTGGCTGAAGAGTATAATTTGCTTTGCCTATGAAACTGCTGGACAGCAGCCTCCTGAGAAGGTTACAGCTCATTCTACGAGGGCTGTTTCCTCTTCCTGGGCATTCAAAAATTAAGCTTCTGTGGAACAAGGCTGCAACTTGGTCCTCTCTAAACACTTTTTCAAAATTCTATAAGTTTGATACTTTTGCCTCGGCTAAGGCTTCCTTTGGGAGAAAGGTTCTTCAAGCAGTGGTGCCTTCTGTTTAGGTTCCCTGTCTTGTCCCTCCCTTATCATCTGTGTCCTCTAGCTTGGGTATTGATTCCCAATAGTAATTCGATGATCTGTGGACTCACCGTGTCATTAGAAAGAAAACAAAATTCATGCTTACCTGATAAATGTATTTCTTTCTTGACACGGTGAGTCCACAGCCTGCCCTGTTTTTGATGACAGGGCATTTTTTTGTTACGTTATAAACCTCAGGCACCTCTGCACCTTGTTGCTTCCTTTCTCTCCTTTACTTCGGTCGAATGACTGGAGTTGGAGGGAAGGGAGGTGAAATTTAACAGCTTTGCTGTGGTGCTCTTTGCCGCCTCCTGCTGGCCAGGAGGTGAATATCCCAATAGTAATTAGATGATCTGTGGACTCAACGTGTCAAGAAATAAATACATTTATCAGGTAAGCATAAATTAATTTTTTTACAAAATAATAATCAAGTACTTTAGTAGCAAGTTAAATAGACTTCAAGACAAGATTTTCAAGTGCTGATGCATATCATTTTCTTCTTATGTCAAGTAGTACTTGCTGAAGTGGAAAAACGAACTGCCCAGGGAACTCTTCAAAATATATTCCATTAGTCAAAAAAGGTTGACCCTCTGCAAAGTTCATTGATTTTGTTCAATAGCAACTAGTATGGTTGTCATCTTACTATATGACTTATTTAAAAAGCTTTTCCGAACATAAAATCATAAGCATATTTTAAACAAAAAATGTATGAGTAGGAAGTCAGGAAAAATATTTGAGAAATTAAACATAATAATACCTGTTATTACAAATAACAAAATACTAATGGTGCTGCATAGTGTAAACACAGTTTAAACACACTTGTAACTTCAGATTTGATGTAATTATAGTGCAAAAATAAATATGTAAAATATAAGGTAAACACACTTTTTAAGAAAAAGTCCAATTATGAAGAGGGAAACAACCCCTGTGTGGACAGTAAAAATATTGGTTAATTTAAAAGTTTTGTATATATATTTTAAAATGTTTTTTTACTTATTTTATTTTGCACACAACACATTTGTTCTATTTTTACATTACCCTACTTTGCATACGCTGTAGTATGATCAATAGCACTTGGACCAATATAAATAGTAGTATTTGTTGGCCAAACACCAATGGAAGGTGGATATTTGTGTAAATCTTGTGGTTGTATATATATATATATATATATATATATATATATATATATATATATATATATATAGGGTTATTTGTGAATTGCTGATTTGACAATTATAAAGTTGTGACTTATGCCTGATTAAAATACTGGTGCATAATGATTGCATGTTCTTAACCAATCAGAAGAGTGGATAAGGCAAATTTTAAGTTAGCTTGAAAATCAATATAACTGACTGTAGCTGCCAAAAATAGGACATGGGGAGCTCTGTGAGGTGCAACAATTATACAGTACTTTTGCTTTTATACAGAAGTGCACAAGCAGCTGTGATGGCTGTCCTGCTGCTAATGGTAGTAACAGTGTTTCCCGTATAGTACGGCTCATAATTAAATTGATATACTCATAGCAAAATCTCTTATCTAAATATCACTTCTTGTTGTACATATTAATGAGGATTCTAAAATTATGAGTGCACAAATCTACAGTAATTAAAACTCAACAATCAAATACTTAAAAACTGTTTATTTTAAACTGTTAGCAATAAAAGACTCTGGCCTAGATTTGGAGTTTGGCGGTAGCCGTGAAAACCAGCGTTAGAGGCTCCTAACGCTGGTTTTAGGCTACCGCCGGTATTTGGAGTCATTCAAAAAAGGGTCTAACGCTCACTTTTCAGCCGCGACTTTTCCATACCGCAGATCCCCTTACGTCAATTGCGTATCCTATCTTTTCAATGGGATCTTTCTAACTCCGGTATTTAGAGTCGTGTCTGAAGTGAGCGTTAGAAATCTAACGACAAAACTCCAGCCGCAGAAAAAAGTCAGTAGTTAAGAGCTTTCTGGGCTAACGCCGGTTCATAAAGCTCTTAACTACTGTACTCTAAAGTACACTAACACCCATAAACTACCTATGTACCCCTAAACCGAGGTCCCCCCACATCGCCGACACTCGATTAAATTTTTTTAACCCCTAATCTACCGACCGCCACCTACGTTATACTTATGTACCCCTAATCTGCTACCCCTAACACCGCCGACCCCTATATTATATTTATTAACCCCTAACCTGCCCCCCACAACGTCGCAGCCAGCTACCTACAATAATTAACCCCTAATCTGCCGACCGCAAAGAGCCGCCACCTACATTATAGCTATGTACCCCTAATCTGCTGCCCCTAACACTGCCGACCCCTATATTATATTTATTAACCCCTAATCTGCCCCCCTCAACGTCGCCTCCAACTGCCTACACTTATTAACCCCTAATCTGCCAAGCGGACCGCACCGCTACTATAATAAAGTTATTAACCCCTAATCCGCCTCACTAACCCTATAATAAATAGTATTAACCCCTAATCTGCCCTCCCTAACATCGCCGACACCTAACTTCAATTATTAACCCCTAATCTGCCGACTGGAGCTCACCGCTATTCTAATAAATGTATTAACCCCTAAAGCTAAGTCTAACCCTAACACTAACACCCCCCTAAATTAAATATAATTTTAATCTAACAAAATTAATTAACTCTTATTAAATAAATTATTCCTATTTAAAGCTAAATACTTACCTGTAAAATAAATCCTAATATAGCTACACTATAAATTATAATTATATTATAGCTATTTTAGGATTAATATTTATTTTACAGGTAACTTTGTATTTATTTTAACCATGTACAATAGCTATTAAATAGTTAAGAACTATTTAATAGCTAAAATAGTTAAAATAATTACAAATTTACCTGTAAAATAAATCCTAACCTAAGTTAAAATTAAACCTAACACTACACTATCAATAAATTAATTAAATAAAATACCTATAATTATCTACAATTAAACCTAACACTACACTATCAATAAATAAATTAAATACAATTCCTACAAATAAATACAATGTAATAAACTAACTAAAGTACAAAAAATAAAAAAGAACTAAGTTACAAAAAATAAAGAAATATTTACAAACATTAGAAATATATTACAACAATTTTAAACTAATTACACCTACTCTAAGCCCCCTAATAAAATAACAAAGACCCTCAAAATAAAAAAATGCCCTACCCTATTCTAAATTACTAAAGTTCAAAGCTCTTTTACCTTACCAGCCCTGAACAGGGCCCTTTGCGGGGCATGCCCCAAGAAGTTCAGCTCTTTTGCCTGTAAAAAAAAAAAACATACAATACCCCCCCAACATTACAACCCACCACCCACATACCCCTAATCTAACCCAAACCCCCCTTAAATAAACCTAACACTAAGCCCCTGAAGATCTCCCTACCTTGAGTCGTCTTCACCCAGCCGAGCCAAATTCTTCATCCAAGCGGAGCAAGAAGAGGTCCTCCATCCGGTAGAAGTCTTTATCCAAGCGGGGCAGAAGAGGTCTTCCATCTGATTGAAGTCTTCATCCAAGAGGTATCTTCTATCGTCATCCATCCGGAGCGGAGTGGCAGCATCCTGAAGACCTCCGACGCGGAACATCCATCCTGGCCGATGACTGAACGACGAATGACGGTTCCTTTAAATGACGTCATCCAAGATGGCGTCCCTCGAATTCCGATTGGCTGATAGGATTCTATCAGCCAATCGGAATTAAGGTAGGAATATTCTGATTGGCTGATGGAATCAGCCAATCAGAATCAAGTTCAATCCGATTGGATGATTGGATCAGCCAATCGGATTGAACTTGATTCTGATTGGCTGATTCCATCAGCCAATCAGAATATTCCTACCTTAATTCCGATTGGCTGATAGAATCCTATCAGCCAATCGGAATTCGAGGGACGCCATCTTGGATGACGTCATTTAAAGGAACCGTCATTTGTCGTTCTGTCGTCGGCCAGGATGGATGTTCCGCGTCGGAGGTCTTCAGGATGCTGCCGCTCCGCTCCGGATGGATGACGATAGAAGATGCCTCTTGGATGAAGACTTCAATCGGATGGAAGACCTCTGCTGCCCCGCTTGGATGAAGACTTCTACCGGATGGAGGACCTCTTCTTGCTCCGCTTGGATGAAGAATTTGGCTCGGCTGGGTGAAGACGACTCAAGGTAGGGAGATCTTCAGGGGCTTAGTGTTAGGTTTATTTAAGGGGGGTTTGGGTTAGATTAGGGGTATGTGGGTGGTGGGTTGTAATGTTGGGGGGGGTATTGTATGTTTTTTTTTACAGGCAAAAGAGCTGAACTTCTTGGGGCATGCCCCGCAAAGGGCCATGTTCAGGGCTGGTAAGGTAAAAGAGCTTTGAACTTTAGTAATTTAGAATAGGGTAGGGCATTTTTTTTATTTTGGGGGGCTTTGTTATTTTATTAGGGGGCTTAGAGTAGGTGTAATTAGTTTAAAATTGTTGTAATATATTTCTAATGTTTGTAAATATTTTTTTATTTTTTGTAACAGTTCTTTTTTATTTTTTGTACTTTAGTTAGTTTATTTCATTGTATTTATTTGTAGGAATTGTATTTAATTTATTTATTGATAGTGTAGTGTTAGGTTTAATTGTAGATAATTATAGGTATTTTATTTAATTAATTTATTGATAGTGTAGTGTTAGGTTTAATTGTAACTTAGGTTAGGATTTATTTTACAGGTAAATTAGTAATTATTTTAACTATTTTAGCTATTAAATAGTTCTTAACTATTTAATAGCTATTGTACATGGTTAAAATAAATACAAAGTTACCTGTAAAATAAATATTAATCCTAAAATAGCTATAATATAATTATAATTTATATTGTAGCTATATTAGGATTTATTTTACAGGTAAGTATTTAGCTTTAAATAGGAATAATTTATTTAATAAGAGTTAATTAATTTCTTTAGATTAAAATTATATTTAATTTAGGGGGGTGTTAGTGTTAGGGTTAGACTTAGCTTTAGGGGTTAATACATTTATTTGAATAGCCACCTACGTTATACTTATGTACCCCTAATCTGCTGCCCCTAACACCGCCGACCCCTATATTATATTTATTAACCCCTAACCTGCCCCCCCACAACGTCGCAGCCAGCTACCTACAATAATTAACCCCTAATCTGCCGACCGCAAAGAGCCGCCACCTACATTATAGCTATGTACCCCTAATCTGCTGCCCCTAACACTGCCGACCCCTATATTATATTTATTAACCCCTAATCTGCCCCCCTCAACGTCGCCTCCAACTGCCTACACTTATTAACCCCTAATCCGCCTCACTAACCCTATAATAAATAGTATTAACCCCTAATCTGCCCTCCCTAACATCGCCGACACCTAACTTGAATTATTAACCCCTAATCTGCCGACTGGAGCTCACCGCTATTCTAATAAATGTATTAACCCCTAAAGCTAAGTCTAACCCTAACACTAACACCCCCCTAAATTAAATATAATTTTAACCTAACAAAATTAATTAACTCTTATTAAATAAATTATTCCTATTTAAAGCTAAATACTTACCTGTAAAATAAATCCTAATATAGCTACAATATAAATTATAATTATATTATAGCTATTTTAGGATTAATATTTATTTTACAGGTAACTTTGTATTTATTTTAACCATGTACAATAGCTATTAAATAGTTAAGAACTATTTAATAGCTAAAATAGTTAAAATAATTACAAATTTACCTGTAAAATAAATCCTAACCTAAGTTAAAATTAAACCTAACACTACACTATCAATAAATTAATTAAATAAAATACCTATAATTATCTACAATTAAACCTAACACTACACTATCAATAAATAAATTAAATACAATTCCTACAAATAAATACAATGAAATAAACTAACTAAAGTACAAAAAATAAAAAAGAACTAAGTTACAAAAAATAAAGAAATATTTACAAACATTAGAAATATATTACAACAATTTTAAACTAATTACACCTACTCTAAGCCCCCTAATAAAATAACAAAGACCCTCAAAATAAAAAAATGCCCTACCCTATTCTAAATTACTAAAGTTCAAAGCTCTTTTACCTTACCAGCCCTGAACAGGGCCCTTTGCGGGGCATGCCCCAAGAAGTTCAGCTCTTTTGTCTGTAAAAAAAAAACCCATACAATACCCCCCCAACATTACAACCCACCACCCACATACCCCTAATCTAACCCAAACCCCCCTTAAATAAACCTAACACTAAGCCCCTGAAGATCTCCCTACCTTGAGTCGTCTTCACCCAGCCGAGCCAAATTCTTCATCCAAGCGGAGCAAGAAGAGGTCCTCCATCCGGTAGAAGTCTTCATCCAAGCGGGGCAGAAGAGGTCTTCCATCCGATTGAAGTCTTCATCCAAGAGGTATCTTCTATCGTCATCCATCCGGAGCAGAGTGGCAGCATCCTGAAGACCTCCGACGCGGAACATCCATCCTGGCTGACGACTGAACGACGAATGACGGTTCCTTTAAATGACGTTATCCAAGATGGCATCCCTCGAATTCCGATTGGCTGATAGGATTCTATCAGCCAATCGGAATTAAGGTAGGAATATTCTGATTGGCTGATGGAATCAGCCAATCAGAATCAAGTTCAATCCGATTGGATGATATGTTTACATACAGAAAGGTTGATTACCCTACTATTTATATATGCTTAATTTCCAGGTGACAGCTCTACGCCTCAATGGTCTGTATTCAAAAGTTTTTCCCAAGAGCCATCTGTAATATTCTGAGCAAAAAAAAAAAAAGAATGACTCTTTCAAATTACTTTATCATAATAATAAAATTATAAATTCATTTTAAAAGAAAAACAATGCTATCTAGTGAACCGCCTGGTATATCCAAAACCTTTATGTGTCACACAATGTCATTTAAAGGGATATAACACCCAAACAGTTTATTTTGTGATTCAGGCAAAGGGGTATATTTAAGACGGTGCTAGCAAACATGATCCGATATTGCGAATCATGTCCGCTGCGCTGCATACGCTCTTGGCATTTATCATTGCACCAGCATTTCTTGTGAACTGCTGGTGCAATACCACCCCCTGCAGATACGCGGCCAATCGGCCGCCAGCAAGGGATGTCAACCCGATCGTATTGGGTCGGTTTGATTTTCGGCGATGTCTGTCCGCTGCCTCAGAGCAGGCTCGCCAGAAACACGGGGCATCAAGCTCCATACAGATCTTGATAAATAGCCCCATACCATAACATTTTTTAAAAAGTCTCTAATTTACTTTTCTTAACAAATTTGCTTCTTTCCAATGATATTCTTTTTTGAAGAGATATCTAGGTAGGCGTCTGGTGCACTGCATGGCGGAAAAGGACAGAAAATGGTGCTGCCATCTTGTTAAATTTGATAATTGAAGTTGTTTAAAATTCCATGCTTTATCTGAATCATGAAAAACAAATTGGGTTCCATGTCCCTTTAACTCTCCCAGAGGGGCATTGACAGTCAGTTGTAACATATTCAGCGGCAATGGGGGCACAGCAATGGAACATATGCCCCCTTTAGACAACATAGATCATTTGGGCATATGCTTGGAGGATGCAAATTTTTGGAGGGCAGTTAAAGAAGTGACTGAATGTGACTGATAAGGAGTTAACACTTATCTAACAATGTGCGGGGGTAGATAGATAGCCATCCGTCATCCCCACAATACAAAATAGGAAGATGAAAATGTTTATTTGAAAAGGGAAATGATTTAGACAGAACGTGCAATTTTAAAGTAGTTTTAAATTCACTTCTGTTATAAAGTTTACTTTGTTCTCGTTTTATCCTTTGCTAATAAAACATTTACATAAACTACACTATTTGCCGCTCTGGATCTGACTTTGACTGTGTGTTTACACATTTGCAGTGGTTAAACACATAGTTATATGCAAGCGATAGTAAATAATAAAATGTTCTAGCATATTTGAGTATTTTCATTTTCACTTTTCTATCCCTTTAATAGAAGGTTTCACAATGCTCAAATACAGTGTTTAATGGCCTTATAGTCGGTCAACTGATTTTCCTTATAAGAACCACTTCAGAAGATCTCTATAGGATGATTTATGGTGCACATATTTGATATTTTTGGGTTAAAACTTCCTAATTTAGATGAAACAAAGAAAACATATATAGTGTACCTTTAAATTAAATAAAAGTGTCTCATTCTGACTATACATCTATTTAGTTAAAGGGACACTAAACCCAAAAAATTCTTTCATGATTCAAGTAGAGAATACAATTTTAAACAACATTCTATTTTACTTCTATTATCTAATTTGCTTCATTCTTTAGCTATCCTTTGTTGAAGAAATTGCAATGCACATGGGAGAGCCAATCACACGAGGCATCTATGCGCAGTAACTAATCAGCAGCTACTGAGCCTATCTAGATATGCTTTTCAGCAAAGTATTTCAAGAGAATTAAGCAAATTAGATAATAGAAGTAAATTAGAAAGATGTTTAAAATTGCATGCTCTTTCTAACTCATGAAAGAAAAAAATTGGGTTTCATGTCCCTTTAAGTAAGAAAATGTTATATTCATGCACACAACTTTTCTATATTTCATAACTTTTCCTGTTCAACGTACTCTGTTATGCCTAGGTGAAAAATATGTTAGTGCTTTATAAACAAAAGCAAATAATAATAATACTTTTTATTCAATCTAAACCATGTTTTTGAAGATATGACCTGCTTAAATCTACAGCAATAAAATACCAAAACTGTCAAGTACAAATTTTCAAGGCCTAGACTGGAGTTGCTATGGTGATATTTCTGCAGACCTTCTCAGAGGGGGAGCGCAGATAACCATATTGTCAGATTGACATCTCTTGATGGGAAATGAAAATGTGAAGAGAAGTTGTTTACATGCCTAATAAAATAAAGTACAGTTGAAATGGAAGAAAATGAAAGTATATTAAGCAGGGCATGAAAGGCTTTTCTGTAACAGAATTGTTGCATCTTGCTTTTAGGAGACTTTGCATGTTTTCATTTATAAATTCTGGTAAATATTATATTTTTGTAGAACATTGTTTTTGTTTTGTTTTTTAAAAGATTATTTCAGATTTGAGGGTGACCCCAGAGAATGATCTTAGTGTTGCAGAAGTCATATACTCTGTCAACTTAAAGGGAAAGGTCGACCTTGTTACACAAGTAGAGAAATTAAATACCCCAAAGCTGAACACAGTGATTGGTATCTGCACTCATAAGCTGCTCATGATTGGCTCATCACCCACGTCTAGCCTGGGAACAGCAGTACATTTACACATTTGAACTGACTTCAGCTATATGTTTAACCCATTTAGAGCCAGATTACAAGTGAAACACTAATTTATTGCACACCTGTAAACGGGCAAATTTGTCCGTTTACATGCGCGCAATAAATAACCAGCCATTACAAGTGGCTGGTTATTGCTACCACAAGCTTGTGGTAGCAATTAGCGTTCCAAAAATTAACCAGAGATAAGATCTCTGGTTAATTTTCTTAATTTTTCCCCAATCACCCAGATCTCTGGTTAAATTTTCAAAATGTCCCCCAATCGCCCCTACATTTTTGTGTAGTGTTCTTTATTAAAAATAAAATAAAAAAATAGTAGCATCTATATTTTTTAATAAAGTAACTGCATGATGCAGTTGTAAAGGGTTAAACTTGGTAGGGTGTGGGTTGTTAGAAAAAAAAAACGGCACTGAAAAGTGCCTTTACATTGTGGTCTATGGGGCCGATTTATCATCGGTCTGTCCAACATGATCCGCTCATCATGTCTGATAGACATCGATGAATGCCGACAGCATGCGCTGTCGGCATTTATCTTTGCTCAGGCAGTTCTGGTTATCTCCTTGTGCAATGCTGCTCCCTGCAGAGTTGTGGCCGCTAACAGGGGGTGTCAATCAGCCTGATCGTATGAGAATGGGCGGATTGATGTCCGCAGCCTCAGAGGAGGCACACCAGTTAAGGAGCAGCGGTCTTAAACCTGCTGCTTCATAACTGCTGTTTTCGGCGAGCCTGAAGGCTGGCATGGAAACAGGGGCATCAGGGTTATTCAGTCCTTGATAAATCGGCCCCTATGTGTTCTCTGTAAATATATATGTATATGCTTAAATACATATATATATATATATATATATATATATATTTTTCAATTTGCTGCCCATCGCTGCACAATTTACACCCTTCGCTGATCTTAGGTTCTGGGCCGTATACAATGGCATCAGAACAAGGCTTGCATTGAAACCTGTGGAAGCGAGCTTATATAATAAGCTTAAAGCTTCCATGCAATGCGAACGTGACGACGCGTATGCATTGCACCTAAGTGGAGAGCAAATATCACTTTTGTGAAAGCGATAATTTGCGCTCCACTTGAAATCTAGCCCTTACTTGGGTTATTTTATAGTTACTCGCAAACACATGACCTAGTAATTATCTTTTTGTTTATGTAAATTTTTATGGAATTTGGTGGTTACAAAACCATTTAAACACCACATATTATATATTCAGAATCCATGACTGTAACTGGTGTTTATACTGGGGGGTGAAAGTTTAGACAGGGCTTGAGGAATATATTCTATTGCTCTTAACGAGACATGTTACTTAACAATTTCAAAAACATTTTTTATTACTCATTAAAGAGCAGCACGTGTTCATTTTTCTTTTTCTTTGATGTAATTGGCAAGAGTCCATGAGCTAGTGACGTATGGAATATACATTCCTACCAGGAGGGGCAAAGTTTCCCAAACCTCAAAATGCCTATAATATACACCCCCCCCACCACACCCACAATTCAGTTTTACAAACTTTGCCTCCTATGGAGGTGGTGAAGTAAGTTTGTGCTAGATTTCTACGTTGATATGCGCTTCTCAGCATGCTGAAGCCCGGTTCCTCTCAGAGTGCAGTGAATGACAGAGGGATGTGAATGGAGTATTACCTATTGAATGCAATGGTCATCCTAACGGAGATCTATTTCATAGGTTCTCTGTTTTCGGTCGTAGAGATTCATCTCCTACCTCCCTTTTCAGATCGACGATATACTCTTATATACCATTACCTCTGCTGATTCTCGTTTCAGTACTGGTTTGGCTATCTACTTTATGTAGATGGGTGTCTTTTGGTAAGTAGGTTTTCCTTTATTTAGACACTCTCAGCTATGGTTTGGCACTTTAAATGTAAAGTTCTAAATATAATGTTTGTACTTATATTTGGAATGATTCAGGTTTATCAGTATATTTCCTTTTTGCAGACTGTCAGTTTCATTTGGGAAATGCATATAAAAAAAAAAAAAAAAAAAAAAGAGAGAAATGTTTTGCTTACCTAGAATTTTCAAATTGACTTTCTTCTAAATTGCGGGCTGTTAGGCTCGCGGGTGCACAAAATGCTATAATTTATTGCGTCATTCTTGGCGCGAGACTTTTTTGGCGTGAGAATTACGCTTTTACATGCAGAGTCCATCAGTATTAATGCATTATCTATTACTATTCTTTTAATATCTAATGTACAAGATATACCTAGGAATTTATAGGAATATTTTTCTGATTCTATTCTAAGGCTTTGTCTGCCATCCCGCCTTCTATTAAAATGTAAAGGTCTTTTTTTAAACTTCTCATTTAATTGATGAATTTTCAAATGACTGACAACATACTGAATTATCCTTCTCTAATGATGTTTTATCTCATTCAGAATATCTTTCATCAGATATTGACACTAAAAAATCTACTTTTTTACTTTGAAATAGAGTACATTCGTTCTTTGTTGAAAAGGTGTTGATTGTTTTGGATATTGAGGAAACTAGTCCTTTTGATTTTAAGACTAGCTAAACATTTAAATTCTGCTTATTAACCTCCTATGGTTTCTTCAGAGGGTTTTTTTTCCAGTTCCTGATACTAGGGAATGGAATAGGCCTGGGACCTCTTTTATTCCTTCTTTAAGGTTTTTAAGTTGTATCCTTTGCCAGCAGTTAGTTTGGAGTTCTAAGATCCCCAAAGTTAATGGGGCTATCTCTACTCTTGCTAAACATACTACTATTCTTATGGAAATAGTATTTATTTTTAATTTTCTTCAGATGGGAAATTTGTATCTTATCTAAGGAAAATTATTTTATTTTCAGGCCCTTTTCTTAGGCCTGCATTTTATTTGGCTGATGTTGCAACTGTTTCAACTTTTTGGTTGGAAACTTTAGCACAACAAGTATTAGATTTTGATTTGTTTAGCATTGTTAAATAGATTGAACATGCTAATAATTTCATTTGTGATGTAATTTTTTTATATTTTCACAGTTTAGGTTAAATCTATGTCTTTAGCTATTTTAGCTAGAAGAACTTTTGTGACTTAAATCTTGGAATGCTAATTTGATTTCTATAATCCAGATTTTTATTTTTCCAAGGTAATAATTATTTGGTTCACAATTGGATTAAAAAAAATAAAATAAATGGAATGTTGCTCTATTCTTGTAAACAGCTAATAAACATAACTTGTTCTACTAGCATGTTCAAGGTGAGCATTTACTTTTAGTAATTGAAATGAAAAGTATGGATTAAACCTCTATGAATGATAATAATAAATCTTATGAGAGATACTTATTTAGTCTCTTTTATATAAGCAATGATTCATTAATATTGTCAAAAAAAAGAAAAATTGAGAAAAAATCCTTTATATTCAGGATAAGAAACGAAGTGATAGAGTTCAACTCTAGATAAAGTAATGGTAATATATCTTTCCTTAAGTTTCACGCACTCACACAAACACTCTAAAATATATATACAAAGTTCTAGCACACACGCAATATTGACCAGCAAGGAGGAGGTTAATTCAGTGTAATGCACCTCAGGTAAGTAAAAACACTTAGCGTTATTTTTGGGAACCTTATGATTTGTATACAATACGATACCCAAACCAGCGTGGTGAGAAGACCAGATTTTCCCAGGAGCGATGGTGTAGCGTGGAGAGTGGTAATAACAGCAGAGTAAGTGCTAAACCGGAGATTAGTAGAGAGCGGCGTTCCGGTAGCAGCTTGTGTGAGTGCGGCTTCAGCCGCGTGTGATAGAGTTCCGGTAGCGTAGGGATACGATTAGCAGTATCAGTCCAAAAGAATCAGGAAAGAAGTGCAGCAAACTTTGAGATACAAACAGCCTTCAAAAAATAAAATACTTATGACCTGAAAGGGAAAAGTAAACTGCTTGGAAAGAGCAGTAGCACAGGATGAGAGAATCCACTTTAATTTTCAGGCACTGAGTAATGGAAAAGCACTTCCTTAAATAGGAGGAAGTGCTGATAGTCAGAAAGTCTTAAAGGGATATCACAGGAAGGGAGTTTTTTGCTTCAAGATTAAGTTCTAAGAGTAAATCTTAAGCTTATATTCGTTTGTGTTCTTGTTAAAGAACAGAAACCTATTTCTTCCCCAAGTAACATGTTTCTAATTGGAAGCTTTCTTCAAATTGAATGAATTCAAGCCTTTTTAAAGATCAAAGTCAGCCCCCAAATTCGCATGAAGGTGAGGCCCTTATTCCATTTTAGCTGGTAAGGGGCAGGTTAAGACTTTTTCTAAAGTTGTTTGGTTCAATTAGGTCCAAACTTCTTAAATTTGGGTACAGAATAGGATTCAGAGTAAGACCGCCTGTGAGAAGTCTTTTTCTCTCTAGCATATTCCAGCTATTCCAGTAAAGGCTCAGACTTTCCTGAAGTGTGTTTCAGACCTGGAGTTATCTGGGGTATTCATACCAGTTCCATTTCAGGAACGGGGTCTGGGGTTTTGTTCAGAACTATTCATTGTCCCAAAGATAGAAAATCTTTTTTGAATTGTCATGTAAGAGTACCATCTTTCAGAATGGTGTTTATATGGTCTATTCTGCTTTTTGGTCAGCAACGGCATTATTTGCCTACAATAGACTTTCAGGATGCATATCTTCATATTCTGTTTTCATTCAGATTATTTTCATTTTCTGAGATTCTCTTTTTTAGACAAGCATTACCAATTTGTTGCTTTTCCTTTCTGGCCTAGCGACAGCTCTAGGAATCTTTTCAAAAGGTTCTTGGTGTTTTCCTTATTTGGACAATATCATGGTATTTGCTCAGTCTTTTCGTTCTGCAGAATCTCATACGTTTCACTTCTGTTGTTTCTTCAAGGACATGGTTGGAGGATCTTTTTACCAAAAGTTCCTTGATTGCTCAAGACAAGGGTCACCTTTACCTTTTTTGGGTTTCCAGATAAGATTGTGTCAATGTCTTTGTTTCTAACAGACAAGAGACAATTTTTATTGGGTTCAGCTTGTCGGGACCTTTTTTTTTTTTTTTTTGGTCTCATGACTGCAGCATTGGATTCGATTCTCTCTGCTCATTTTCATATGAAAACTTTCCAGTTTATAATACTGACTTAATGGTGCAGGGATTATTCTAGGATATCACATTTAATATCCTTGAATCCCAATATTCAACTATCTCTGACTTGGTGATTTAGATCACCATCATATATTTCTTCGGGTCTCTTTGGTTCATCCAACCTGGACTGTGATCACAACAGATGCGAGTCTGTTAGGTTTGGAAAGCTGTCTGAGGATCTCTGACAGCACAAGGGGTTTGGAAATCTCAAGAGGCGAGATTATCTATCAATATTTTGGAACTCCGTGCGATTCTCAGAGTTCTTCAGTTTTGGCTTCTATTTGAAGAGAGAGACGTTTATTGGTTTTCAGTCAGACAATGTCACAACTGTGGCGTATGTCAATCATTAGGGTGGGACTCTTAGTCCTCAGGCTATGAAAGAAGTATTTTGGATACTTGCTTGGGCAATAGTCAGCTCCTGTCTAATTTCTGCGGTCCATATCCCAGGTTTAGACAATTGGGAAGCGGATTATCTTTGTCATCAAGCTTTACATCTGGGAGGATGGTCTCTTCACCCAGATGTCTTTTTTTCAAGTTGTTCAGATGTGCAGGCTTCCAGAAATAGATCTGATGGCATCTCATCTAAACAAAAAACTTCCCAGGTACCTATCTAGGTCCAGGGATCCTCAGGCGGAAGCAGTGGATGCATTGACACTTCCTTGGAGTTATCAACTTGCTTATATTTTTCTGCCTCTAGTTCTTCTTCCAAGAGTGATTTTCAAAATCATCATGGAGCAATTGTTTGTGCTGCTGGTGGCTCCAGCATGGCCGCTCAGGTTTTGGTATCTGGATCTTGTTCAGATGTTCAGTTGCCAACCTTGGCCATTTCCATTAACGCCAGATCTTATATCTCAAGGTTTGTTTTTCCATCAGGATCTCAAATCATTAAATTTGATGGTATGGAGATTGAATGCTTAGTCATAGAAGTTTCTCTGACTCAGTGATTTAAACTATGTTACAGGCTCGTGAATCTGTGTCTAGAAAGATTTATTATCGAGTTTGGAAGACTTACATTTCATTTTGTTCTTCTCATAAATTCTCTTGGCATTTTTTTAGAATTCCTAGAATTTTTCAGTTTCTTCAGGAGGGTTTAGATAAGGGTTTGTCTGCAAGGTCTTCGAAGGACAAATCTCTGCTCTTTCTGTTCTGTTCCACAGAAAAATTGCTAAACATCCTGATATTTTTTGTTTTGTACAGGTTTTGGTTCGTATCAAGCCTGTCATTAAGTCAATCTCTCCTCTTTGGAGTCTTAATTTGGTTTTAAAGGCTTTACAGGCTCCTCCATTTGAGCCTATGCTTTTTCTGGACATTAAATTACTTTCTTGGAAAGTATTGTTCTTTTTGGCCATCTCTTCTGCTAGAAGAGTTTCTGTTTTATCTGCTCTTTTTTGTGAGTCTCCTTTTTCTGATTTTTCATCAGGATAAGGCGTTTTTTAGCTGACTTCGTTTCAATTTTTATCTAAAGTTGTGAACTTTAACAACATTAGTAGATAAATTGTTGTCCCTTCTTTGTGTCCTAATCCTAAGAATTCTCTGGAGAGATCCTTACATTCTTTGGATGTGGTAAGAGCTTCAAATTTTTATGTTGAAGCTACTTTCAGGAAGACTTCTAGTCTATTTGTTATCTTTTCCAGTTATAGGGAAGGTCAGAAGGCTTCTGCCATTTCTTTGGCATCTTGGTTAAGCTTTTGATTCATCATGCTTATTTGGAGTCGGGTAATTCCCCGCCTCAGAGGATTACGGCTCATTCTACTTGGTTAGATTCCACTTCCTAGGTTTTTAGAAATGAAGCCTCTGTTGATCAGATTTGCAAAGCAGCAACTTAGTCTTCTTTGCTTTCTTTTTCCTAAATTCTACCATTTTGATGTTTTTCTCTTCTTCAGAAGCAGTTTTTGGTAGAAAAATACTTCATGCAACTGTTTCAGTTTGATTCTTCTGCTTATATTTTCAGTTTTTTTCATTATATGATTAAAACTTTTGATTTGGGTTGTGGATTATTTTTTCAGCGGAATTGGCTGTCTTTATTTTTATCCCTCCCTCTCTAGTGACTCTTGCGTGGAAGTTCCACATCTTGGGTATTTATTATCCCATACGTCACTAGCTCATGGACTCTTGCTAATTACATGAAAGAAAACATAATTCATGTAAGAACTTACCTGATAAATTCATTTCTTTCATATTGGCAAGAGTCCATGATGCCCACCCTTTTTGTGGTGGTTATGATTTTTTGTATAAAGCACAATTATTCCAATTCCTTGTTGATGCTTTCACTCCTTTCTTATCACCCCACTTCTTGGCTATTCGTTAAACTGAATTGTGGGTGTGGTGGGGGTGTATTTATAGGCATTTTGAGGTTTGGGAAACTTTGCCCCTCCTGGTAGGAATGTATATCCCATATGTCACTAGCTCATGGACTCTTGCCAATATGAAAGAAATGAATTTATCAGGTAAGTTCTTACATAAATTATGTTTTTTCTTAAAAGAATAGTTTTAATTTAAATGGAATATAATACAATGGTGTTAACTGGGTATTTCATAATAACGCTCATTAGATTTTACGGCTTTCTTACTAATTAAATGATAATGGTATTTCCTGCAAATGACCATGTTTAAAGACTGGTGTTTTATATGAATGGTAGAACATTTTTTAAACACAGTGTAACTTTCTGATTGTTGTTATTATTTTTGTTTTGTTATTTTAAATTATACATCCACAATGAAAATTCTGCTTTATTTATGCTGAGCATCTATACAGTCATAAAACATAGTCTACTCTGTATTATAATGCTTCATTTTCTGATTATTCTGCCAAAAGGAATTTGTCCATTGCCTTAGGTGTAAATTCTGCCTAGTGCTGCTTTAACTGTAAGTGATTTCAGCACATACATAATGTGCAATAGCCTTAATAAAGGGAACACAAAATACAAGAATATAATTTGTATGTATGATACCACTCCATAAAGTCTGATGCCTCAAGATATTTCTCCCAGTGCATAGATCTTATTGTCTCATGCATTTTCAATTTGTGTATTTGCTGCATTACACTGTAGAGATGCAGTCTTTTATATGTCTCTATGACTTTTCCATTGGATGCTAAATATGCTAATTACTAATGTATTTGAATTTACAGCATGCCATTAACTTCAATAGGTGCACACATTGATAATATTAAATGATACTGTAAATTTGCATTCTCAAAGTCCAAATTGATGAGAAACATAGTTGCTAAATCCCAAAGAAGCAGAAATTGGATTTCTTCAATTTTCTTTTACTGCCACATTAATATTATGGTTTGAAAAGTTTCTGAAATTAATCAGTGTGACTTTAGCAAAGTCAGGCATTCTAAGAAATGATAGATCTATTTGCATTATTATTCTTCTTTTTTTACTTGATATGTAACAAGCCAAATTACAAACCTAATCAATCATGAACCAAAGTTAAAAATGGCCACTAGTACTAAAATAAAAAGTTATTCTTTTTAAACTTTGATTCATATATGTTATCACTTTAAACAGATAACTCTCTTAAGTAATCAGAAAAGTGTTTGGAATACAGTTTTGAAGAAACAAATGTCCCATTTGTAACCATTAAAACTCAAGATGAGATGTTCATGGACATTCCGTATCTTTGAGAAATGAACAGGATTCTTAAGGGATATAGCGGAACTTGATATAAAATGTCATTAGGGAATTTATTAGTAGTTACAAACTTCATTATTTTTCACTCCTTGTCTTTGCAGTTCAGATATTTTCTTTTGTAATCATTTATCATGTTATTTACTGGCTTCTTTGCTATAAAATCACAATTTTCCTTTAGTATTAAAGGGAAATGTTTCCTAAATATTAAAGCACTTGTAAAAAGTTGACTAGAAAATATCACCTGAACATCTCTATGTAAATATATATAATTTACCACAACATTTCCTCAGTATCCACATCCCATTGTAAAATGACTTTAATCAGGATGCTAGTACCGGGACTTGCAAGGGAGTGTGCATCTGGCCTTTGCAGGCACAGTCATGTTATTTCCCTACTCAGTTTAAGGAAGTTTACTATGAAATCTTGCAAGATTTCAGTGAAATCGCATGAGACCACAGTAAAGCAAAGCATGAACTCAGCATTGCTGATGCTGATTGGCTGTTGTTGTTTTTCTTCTTCAACTTGGAGCTTGACAGTAGCTGAAGGATAACTTTTCACAGAGCATTTACTCTTGTGAGCCGAAGTATATTTGAGGTAAAATATATTTTTTTGCATAGAGATATTCATGGGATATTTTCTTGTCAGCTCTTTACAGTTATGCTGTATATATATATATATATATGTCCCTTTAATATATATATATATATATATATATATATATATATATATATATATATATATATATATATATATATATATATATATATATAATGTGTGTGTGTGTTAGTCAACTAAAAACACTTTAAATAGACATTCAAATAGTTTTTGATTTTGTGTAAAATTTGTGTTTTGTCCCACACAGGTTTTCAAAATGCAGTGTTACCTATACCAATTAATTTGATTTGCACAATTTTTACACAAAATTAGGAGGTATTTAATGTCCATTTAATGAGCTTTTAAAAGTTAGTAATTAATAGCAATTAATATAAAGCTACATCATATATTTTTTTACATTGTATATGAAAACTAAATCAGACTGAAGGATAAATCTAAAGTTATCTACAATGAAGAAATCTATCTAGATAAAAGCATGCCCGGGTGTACTTGATGGTTATAATATGTATTGGCCTAGATTTGACAGGTGTATTTTATCTGATTTTTAAATATATCACAAAACTTTATCTTAGCCAAACCAAATATTGGACAACTAGTATCACGCAAAAGGCTACATAGTTATCCAAATTACTGTTATCCAAATTACTGTACAACCCTTTTATTCCTTTTATGGGGCCCTAGCAAATATGTTTAAATCCACTATTTGCATTGGAGAGGGGGAGAGGGGATGTAAGAAGTCTAAATAACTATACATATTTTTCCACCTGCATATGAGTGGTGAAATCCATTGTTTTTTGTTGTTGTTTTTTATCCTCTTTTAATAAATTCTACGATAAATTAATAAATCCCTAACATTTAATTAAAGGGACATTAAACCCAATTTTTTTTCTTTCATGATTCAGAGAGAATACCATTTTAAACAACTTTCTAATTTACTTCTATTATCTAATTTGCTTCATTCTCTTGATATTCTTTCCTGAAAAGCATATCTAGATAGGCTCAGTAGCTTCTGATTGGTGGCTGCACATAGATTCCTCATGTGATTGGCTCACCTATGTGCATTGCTATTTCTTTAACTAAGGATATCTAAAGAATGAAGCAAGTTAAATAATAGAAGTAAATTGGAATGTTGTTTAAAATTGTATTCTCTGTCTGAATTATGAAAGAAAATTTTTGGGTTTAATGTCCCTTTTAAGTTGAGTCAGTAACAGTTTCCAAGGGTTTGCAGTATAGGATGGAGTATAGGCAACCAGGATGGGATTTGTGAGGGTTCTTTAAAATTACTGATCCACGTTGATAATGATTTATTTCGGTGTCTTAGTGTACCAAAAGGAAAAATCAGAATAAATATCAAAATCATTCTAAATTAGTAGAATTTATAATAATTATCTAAATGTTCATTTAAAATCTATGGTAAATGCTCATATACACAGAGGCCTGAGGAGTAATTGTATAGTCTTATAAATTAAAAAGCAGACACTTATGTACTAAGGTCTAGTTTTATACACAAATATATTGATATATAAATTGTGAATAGAGTTATTATAAATGTTATTGTCACCATAATATATTGATGGCTAAAATTACAATCGGGCTTTATTTTTAAAATGTATATAATTTTTCTCGAACCAAGAACCATCCTACATTATTTTTAGTTACATTTATAGGCAAATACCTTAGTAGTTTGTCATAATTAGTAACCGGCATGTCACAAAATGTCATGATACCAGATGTTTGCTGAAAACCTTTTCTGATGGGTCAGGTATGGATCACATTTGGACATCAATATTACATGCAGAGTTGTGCAGTAAATGTCACTACCTATTACATGTGTTACAATAGGAAACTAAAATGTCCAAACAAAATCCTAAACGTAGACATGATAAATACATCAAGCAACAAAGTTTTGTTATTGTGACTTTTTTGACTGGAAAAAGGGCAAGATGATGATATTTATTATGCTAAGCACTGTCTAGCAATGCACAAAGCAGGGAGGAGCAGATGAGCAGATTTGTATTGCAAGCTAACAGTGATGTGTAATATTATATCATTCTCAATATGACCAGAGTCAAATAAACAGTCATAGAGGCCAAATTATCAAATGTCTGTCGGACCTGATCTGACAGTGCGGATCAGGTCCTACAGACATCGCTGAATGCGGAGAGCAATACACTCTCCGTATTCAGCATTGCACCAGCAGCTCACAAGAGCTGCTGGTGCAACGCCGCCTCCTGCAGATTCAGGGAGGTGTCAATCAACCCGATCGTACTCGATCGGGTTGAATTGTGGCAATTCCTGTCCGCCTCAACAGAGCAGGCGGACAGAGTTATGGAGCAGCGGTCTTTGTGACTGCTGCTTCATAACTGCTGTTTCTGGCGAGTCTGAGGACTCGCCAGAAACACGGGCCCTCAAGCTCCATTCCATGGGCCTAATAGAATGAAATTACAAATGTTAACTCTTTGTTCCATTTTTAGCAATGCAAGCTCAGAAATTGTGACTAAGAAGAATGTATATTATATAAAAGGTAAGATTGTTTGTTGAAAATGGTTACTTAGAAACAAAGCTATCTCCCCCAAATAGTTATAACACACGAATGTGATTTATTGAATATTTCCCACAATACTGTGAGGCAGCTAGGAAAGACTTATTGTCCATCATTCTCAAGAGAACATCATTAATGATAGATTCTAATAAACAGAATGATTTGTTCATACATATTGTGAATTTTTTTTGCCAATATATGAACAGATATTTGACTACCTGGGTGGTAATGCGGTGAAATTAATTGTGACCACTATAGGAGGTTACAAAGAGACAGTAGTTGCATACAGTTTGAAATATATGAATATATAAATAAAAATGTATTATTCTAACAAATTCAGGAGAACGCCTATTTAGTTCCTCTTATTTCCTTATGAAGCTGATGGGAGAATGGATACCCTTTGTAACTGATTTTACCAAAGTAACTTATTATGATGATCAGTGTAAACAACCAGCTAATGGTGTGCTCTAACAGATTATACAAGACTTAAATATAGAAAAAAAAACTATATTAATTTGAAAGAATGTAACCTTTAGAACAATATTAATGTATAAATGAGGTCTAAGAATTTAATATTTGGGTGAATGTGGCAGAAATAAACGTTGTTTATAAAACTCCAAAAACAGAACATTACAAAAACTCAACGCTCCAAGTTGTAGAAAACAAATGACAAATTAGAACATAATTTGCTGTTTTAATTTAACCTGATTAACCCCTACTATCAGTTTATGAGTGATGCAGTCTTACTTAGTCTGTGGATCCTAGACAAACCTCCAAAACCTGAAAATTCAATCATTGCTTTAAATCCACAACTATTTTTAGTACAATGTAATATAATAAGTTACAAAACATTTGGAAGCATAGTTGCATCTCTTTTGCTTGTGAATTTCTGTACAGTTGCACTTATTAATGTGATGCCGTCTCCTTTTGGTTTGTGATAAGCTCTTTTTTAAGTAAGTTATGAATTGAAAGCTGTACAAGTTGTTACTTTGTTATCTATTGGTTTCTTTTTGTTATCCCTATGTGGTTTTGGATATGTATTAGGGAATTATAAGATGTCTGTGCTCGGTATGTTACCTTTATATTGTAATGATTACATATTGCTATCCCTCTTATCGAATGTCTCACTTTCTATATCCATCTTCCTCTTTTTCTCACTTTCCATCTTTACTTTTTTTTTTTTTTTAACAAATTTCTGACTTTCTTTTATTTTTTGTCCTTCTCCTCAATTGCTCAATAGAATAAAACTATTCTGTATAAACATCTTTATAACCTTTGATAAAGCTCTTTTGCGAAACGTTAGGGGGAGTTGGGGCTTCTCTTTCCCTCTCCGGTTGTGTATTTTAACCTGCTGTAACGGCTCCCGCGGGGCCGCCTGTAGTTACTTATATTTAATTTAACCATTACTCTACTTGGTGGTTCTAGAGTTATTATCTTATTTTAGCCTCGATAGCTCCGTTATATTTAATAAGTTGTGTTACCTGTCAGCGACAGGGTGGTATACCAGGTACAATCACTCTTTTCTTAGCCTCCCAGCTATTATTTAGATTGCCACTCTTTATAATAGCTATGTATCTCTAACTATGTGGCACAACTTTTCCGCTAATACATTAACAGGTGTTTAACTTTAATATTACGACCACACATAGATGGTTGAGCATAAGGTATTTAAATTATAATAGTAGATACTAAGTGATATTACTAGGGCAACGTGTGGGTTGTGTACTGTTCGACCATACAAATTTTTAGAAGTGATACCGCAATAGTGGATGATTATCAACCCAGTTGACCCCAACTGCAGTTAAAAATATAAATACTTAAATAACTATATACAATTTGAACTGCACGGGGGTGTGAAGCAGGTCCTCAGGACTACTATTAATCTTCCAAAATAAAAACAAAAATCTAATTATGGGATTGATGTGTGCCTTCTAAATTCCAGTCACACCAAATACACCTTACTGCCGCACAGCATAAACTAAGTGTGCTGTTTCTGTTAATAAAATCACAAGCTAACAACAGTGAATTTTTGTACTACATTTATTAATAAATGCTTATGCTATATAGACTAATCTCAGTGTGTTGATCTACTTCTTTTATTATACGAATACCCCCTTGTATTCGCACACACCTTAGTTTTAAAAAAAATTGTAAGTAAATATTAACTACCCAGGGCTCTATATTAGAGGGTGTTTTATATCCTGACCTAATTCCCCAAGTTAGGGGTTTGGTAAAAATAGTGGCTCAATTAATAATGTACTAGCTTATATAAATAAAGGTTGACTTAGAAGGTAATAAAGTACACATTTTGAGCTTACCCTATGTACCTAGGTGCCACATGAGACATAATCTCCATCACACATATGTGACGTTAATTGTAGACCACACATACATGTGGACAGCCCAAATACTGGGATAGGACAGACATACAAATGTGCCATTAGTCCAAGCATCAGTATACTGGTACTTTACATGTTGGTTTGCTGTTGTAGTCTAAAAAATATTCTAGACTTACTTCTCTCAATCTTTGTGCCTCATTAATAAATCTTCATTTCACATAAATCTATTCCTGAGTACTGATTTACCTTTACTATTTTACGAATATTTTTATGTATTCTCACACATTTGAGTCCAAACCATGTTTGTAAGCACATAATACTAACTGACCAGTGTCCTATAACACATGAGGGTATATATTTGGATCTAATTCCCCAATTTAGTGGTTCAGTAAGAGAAGTGGTTCATGCAATACTGCATGATTTTGGATAAATACTTGTTGGTCATCAATGTGATTTTGTACATATTCTCTGCTTACCATACTCACCCGTGTGCTATATTCCAATGTGAAATAAAAGTTAATTTTTAACGTTTCCATGCAGACAATACTTTATGCATGGGTCTTTTCTATCCATTGTTACGTATAAATGTATACAAATTTGAGTTATTGAGTGCTACCCATGTACATTAGTTTTTCAGTCTTGTACTGAATCTGTTTCGCATATCTTTATAACTTAGGAAACTGAAAGAAAACTGTGCACCAGAACAGAAGTTAGGAATAAAGCCTAATAATACTAATAATAATAATAAAAATAGAATATGCACTTCATAACAGAAAAAAACAAACTGTCCTTACTGTTATGTATATTAGAGTTAGCTACATATGAGAGAGTCTAGTAAAAATTAAACTTTCATGATTCAGATAGGGAATGCAATTTTAAACCACTTTCCAATTTACTTTTACCATCAAATTGGTTTTGTTCTAATCTGGTACAATAAATGGGTGCCCTGCATTAAAGGACCTATATAATACACACTGTTTATTTGATAAGCTAAAGAGCATAGTTAACACAAGAAATGCAGAGTGATTAATAATAATCAATTTGCTGCTCACATATTTAAAACATACTGTAAAATAGCCAACAACATCAAATCTCTTCCTATAATGAAGCAAAGATTATTTCAATATAATACCTTCCAGTTATGTGAGGAAAAAATAGCAGACTAACTAGAAATAATATAACCTTAGATCTCAGTCAAGAGAGTTCTCATAGCGAATTATGCCATTGTTACCAGGGCATAATTTAGACTCTTCTACAAATTGAAATGATTCATGTCAAGTATCGCCTCAGAAATCAATAGGCGGTATTCAAAATCAAGCGATCCAGCTCATATACACAGATCTTCGGCCGGTGTGATATGTTGTAGGAAAATAAACACGGCTACAATATTTGACTCTTCATGCAGCCATATTGACTTGGAAAGCTATCCAGAAAGCAAGTGAGAACATGTTTGTATTCTCACAGCAAATATTCGCCACCTACGTCAAGCACCTTTGTAAGAAATAGAGGAAATAGAGAGTGCAGAAAATAATACTTGTATATGTATAATAAATCTTTTTACTTTTGTTCCAATTAAAGATGTCATCTTTTTTATGTCTCTAGACACATAAAGGACCCCTTAAAAGGACAGTACACTGTAAAATAGTTTTTATATTAATGTGTTTTCAATGACGTGTTATACCAGCTGCAGAAGATAAAATGTATGATAAATTGCATTTTCAGGTTTGTGTATATGAAGTAGCTGGTTTTGTGCTTTAATACCACAGCCTATTACAATGGGTTGAGCTTCAGGTAATATCATGGGGCCGATTTATTAAAGTGCGAGCGGACATGATACAATGTAGCTTATCATGTCCGCCGCACATCGATAAATGCAGACAGTATACGCTGTAGGCATTTATGATTGCACAAGTAGTTCTTGCTTCCTTATTTTATATTTGTCTGGAAAACTAAAGCTCAATACATAGAGAGAACAATGGAAAAGTATCATTTTATTACTAACTATCCTGCACCCCACTGAGAGTTTAATTTCTTCTGCTGGCTGTGTTTACTCAAAAGCTGAGACTCCAGTATCAAAACTTTCAGTATAGGTTGGGAAAAACCACAAGCTAAATTAGCTATTTCAAAGGCCAAAATAGGGGTAAAGGAGCTACTTGTAAACAATTTAATACACTCCAGCAGGTAAAATAGATCATTGGAAACAATTTAAATGGGAGAAATGTTTTGGATGAACTGTCCCTTTAAGTTACAGGGAAAAAATACTGGAAAAAAAAAGTTTTACATTAAAAAAACCTGTAAAAGAAAACACCCAGAAAATAAAAACACCCTATTTTCTGCTTGAAAACTCACTGCTATGCACAAAAATATTAGCAGCATATTTTCTCTGCATTTCTTTTTAAATATGTGTTAACATACTATTCAGATTAAAGCAAACCTGCTTGAAAATATGCAGCACATCTTTTTGAATCGATGCCTTAGTGATTTAAAAGCATGATTGAAGACGAAGAACACTACAGACTATTCATCCCGGATAATAATAATGTACCCATATAAATAAAGCTTAGAGCAAGGTAGTTTATTATATATAATACATTACATCAGTAATGCAAACATTATAATCTCGGCCAACATGTCTGATTATAAATAAAACACAACAACTTTGTTTTATACATAATTTATTATGTTGGCTTATTTATTCTAAAAAAAAACTAAATGAATGCCCCCTGCAGTGTCCCACTCCACCCTACAACTTTCTACACAGTTTTTGCCTTTCCAGTGCAGGAGCTAATATATGTCTGACCCAAACTGGACATAGTAAAAAAGCAAAACAATACTTGGGGATTATTGATGGGTATTTCCCTAGATTGAAAATAATGCAAATTTTGTTGACAAAAATATATTGTTAAAACATTTATTCTACATGTAAATCTTACGTAAGGACTAGATTAAAAGTAGAGTGCAGTCAAATAGTTCAGTGTGCGTTATCCTTTGTGCAACCTTGTGCAAAGAATTACACTCAACCTGGTATTACAAGTGAATGGTTAAATATTTTAACAAACGTATCTTAACATTTTCAGCATGTCCTATACTTTTAATGGGTAGCGATAGGAGCGCTATTAGCAGGCTTTTGAGCACAATCTAAAATATAGCTGTGAAATATAGAGCTTTGTAAGACAAAAAAATAAACCATTATTATTAATAGTATAGCACAGAACTACATGAAAAACTCAACTACTTGTGCTTCATCAGTTCAGTGCTCGAGAAATATCCAACATGCATTTTACTGTGTGTCTCCATACAAATCTGTTATGTGTGGCATTTAGTGCACCTGCAGTATCATGCAAAGCTGTTAGTGTGCCCTATCACTCAAGCATTAAAAAATAACTTGACTTGTAATATGAGCAGAAAAATAGAAGCGCTTTTGCTTGTGCTTGAGTAATATTAACACACAATAGCGCCAATATTTTTGTGTTCCACTTGTAATCTAGCCCAAAGTGTTTCATTGCTGATATATACTATGCTAATATAAAATCACTAAGATCTCTCAAGTCCTTCTTTAACTCTTTATGTATCTTGGTTTCTATCTCTACCTTTTGCTCCTGTTTCGAACTATTCGTAGTATTCAGTATTCATGGTGGGTATAAAATGCATTACTTGTATTGGGACTAAATTTGTACAAGTTCATGAGCATAACATCTCCTAAAGGAAATTCTGGATTCAATCATCCAAATCATCTCACCAACGTAGAATTGACAAACTGTCATTTTATAAGAAACATGTCTGCCCACTCAAGCCCAAACAAAGCCATTTACCGAGACCCAATGACATATTTTTACATGTCCCTTATGTTGTTCTTCATAAAAATAGCTTTTATGCAGTGCTTGTTGAATTATGGCATTCAACATTTCTGTCAGGGTTACTTTCAGCACAAAGGAATATTTATGACTGTAGAAATATAATACTCTATCCTTGGCTGGGAAAATATGGCATTGAAAAGTCCAAAGTTCTGTTTTCTATTAGATAGTTTTTAAGAGGTATTTTCAACAAGGGACTTGAATAAAAGTGCATTAGTAATTATTCCATTTAGGATTAAAAATGACAAACCCAGCCTTTTGTTTCTCAGTCTCATGGAGTTAAAATATTTCATCTCAATTATTATTTTAAATGTAAAATGCTTTTTATTTTAAAGTTTTCCAAATTTGTTGCATAGTTATGATAAACAGGAAGTCATAATTGTCCCTGGGGATATAAACCTACAAAAAGAAAATGCTTGAATATGTTATATGTTGTATTTTATAATTGCACTATTGCTTGTAAATAACTATAGGTTTCACCCCTGTAAAAGAGATTAGGTCAACTCCAGAGCAGCAGTGGACGATTGTGAGCTAGCTAAACACATCTGATGAGCCAATGACTACGGACAAATTTCTGTAGCCACCAATCCCAGTAGTATAGGATATGTACATATTTTTCAGCAAAAAATACCAAGAGAACAAAGTCAATTTAAAAATAGAAGTTAACTTTAAAGTGTCTTAAAATGGCAAACTCTGATTCATGCAAGTTTAACATTGATTTCTGTATCCCTTTAATTTGGTATCTGCATCATTATACAGCAGACACAATTCAGTCAGAAATATCCAACTTCTCCCCCTGTTTCCAGCCTGTTACCTAAGTAGCAAATTCACTGCAAATCACATTTTATTTATCCTTTAATACATCTGCTTTTAAATTGATGACTCTAGAGAGGGTGGAGAGAAACCTTCAGAATTTGTTTTATGTATAGAAATAGCTAATATATTAGATTCATTCTGTATTAAGTTTAAACAATTTAATTCAGTAAGGTGATGCTTTTTAAAGGATGCCACATAATAAATGCACACTCTGGGACTGTTGCACAATTTAATGTTTCCATTTTCTGAATGTGGCCCTGCAATGAGTACTTTTCCTTAAATGGACACAAGTCAGAATTAAAATTCATGATTCAGATAGTGCATGCAAATGTAAGCAACTTTCTAATTTACTCCTATTATCAATTTTTCTTCATTCTCTGGGTATCTTTATTTGAAAAGGTAGCAATGTAAACTTAGGAGCCGGACCATTTTTGTTTCAGAATCTGGGTTGCGCTTGCTGATTGGTGGCTAAATGTAGCTACCAATCAGCAAGCACTAGCCATGGTACTGAACCAAAAATGGGCCGGCTCCTACGCTTTCATTCCAACTTTTTCTAATACAAAATACCAAGAGAACAAAGAAAATTTAATAATAGGAGTAAATTAGAAAGTTGCTTAAAATGGCATGTTCTATCTGAATCATAAAATAAAAAAATTGGGTTTAATATCACTTTAAAGGAGCAATATTGTCAGTCTACATAACATCATATATAAATATACCATTGTTTGCTGCATTGTTTTAAAACTTGCTTCTACAACTTGCCTTACTTGGAAGAGCCTTTCCAGACTTGTTACCGTGGTAGACACAACTTGCCACTGTCATTGTGTTAAAAAATGTGCATTGTTTCTGCTAAAGCGTTATAGACAGATATGTGTCAAAGTTAGCCTTTTGAAGTCTGTAATGTGCATTTCCAGTTCTCAAAATTGGAAAACCCACAATGTTCAAAGTTAAATTATAGGAAATGGGAGACAAAATAAATAATGAACATGCATTTTACCATATATAAGTAAATGTTTCATATTACAATCTCAATGGCCCCTATTTATCAAGCCGTCAACCGCAAATACGCTGGAATTCCGCAGCGTAATTGTGGAGAGCTTTATTTGCCTTAGTTATCAAAGGCAACAGTCCGGCAAAAGTAGAATTTTGTGACGTAACAGACGATCTGCCGGTTTCAGTCCCACACAGATCGATGGTTACGTCACTACAGATGTTCTGAATGCAAATTCGGCACTATCTGACTACTTTTGCTACTTATCAAATACCTAGCAGGTACACTAACCACTATTCCGGCCCAGCATACCTGGTTTTCAATCCGCCGCCATAGGAATCAATGGGAGTCTGAAAGCAGCGAAAGCTTATGTTCGCTGCTGCCCGATATCCCATTGATTCCTATGGTAGAAAACAAATTATGTTTACACCTAACACCCTACCATGTACCCCGAGTCTAAACACCCCTAATATGCTGCCCCCTACACCGCCGCCACCTACATTATACTTATTAACCCCTAATCTGCCGCCCGCCACCGCCGCCACCTAAATAAGTTATTAACCCCTAAACCCCTGGCCTCCCACATCACTACCACTTACTAAACCTATTAACCCCTAAACCGCCAGCCCCCCACATCACCATAAACTAAATTAAACTATTAACCCCTAAACCTAACAACCCACTAACCTTACATTAAATATTAACTCATCCCTATCTTATAATAAATTTAAACTTACCTTTAGATTTAAATTAAACTATATTAAACTATTAATTAATCTACCCTAACTGTTATACTAAAATTATATTAAACTAATAATTAATCTACTCTATTATACTAAAATTACAATAAACTATATTAAACTAATAATTAACCTACCCTAACTTTTAAACTAAAATTACATTAAACTACAAATTAAATTAGCTATATTATATATTTAAACACCTAACCCTACTTAAATAATTTAAATCTACACTAAAAAATTACAAAGTTTCAAAAAACTAATAACTAAAGTTATAAAAACAACCACTAAGTTACAAAAAACCTGACTAAGTTGCAAAAATAAAAAAGAAATTATGAAAGCTTTAAACTAATTGCACCTAATCTAAGTGCCCTATGAAAATAAACCCCCCCCCAAATAAAAAACTCCCTAGCCTACAATAAACTACAAATAGCCCTTAAAAGGGCCTTTTGCGGGACATTGCCCTAAAGTCATCAGCTCTTTTACCTGTAAGCCTTTCATCCTATTGGCTGATCCAATCAGCCAATAGAATGCGAGCTCAATCCTATTGGCTGATTGGATCAGCCAATAGGATGAAAGCTCAATCCTATTGGCTGATTTCAACAGCCAATGTAATTTTTTCAATCTTAATTTCCGATTGGCTGATATAATTCTATCAGCCAATCGGAATCTAAGGGATGCCATCTTGGATGTCGTTATTTAAAGGAACCTTCATTCGTCGGTAGTTGTCGTCAGAAGAGGATGCTCCACGTCGGATGTCTTGAAGATGGAGCCGCTCCGCGCCTGATGGAGGAAGATAGAAGATGCCGTCTGGGTGAAGACTTTTGCGGGTTTGGAGGAAGACTTCGGCCGTTTCGTTGAGGACTTCTCCCGGCTTCTTGGAGGATGGATGTCGGATCTTCAAAACTGTAAGTAAATCTTCTGGGGTTAGTGCTAGGATTTTTTAAGGGTTTATTGGGTGGGTTTTAGTTTTAGATTAGGTCTTGGGCTGCAATAGAGCTAAATGCCCTTTTAAGGGCAATGACCATCCAAATGCCCTTTCCAGGGCAATGGGGAGCTTAGATTTTTTTAGATTAGCTTTTTATTTGGGGGGTTGGTTGTGTGGGTGGTGGGTTTTACTGTTGGGGGGGTATTTGTATTTTTTTACAGGTAAAAGAGCTGATTACTTTGGGGCAATGCCCCGCAAAAAGCCATTTTAAGGGCTATTTGTAATTTATTGTAGGCTAGGGTTTTTTTTATTTTGGGGGGCTTTTTATTTTCATATGGCCCTTAGATTAGGTGTAATTTGTTTAAAGCTTTGATTTTTTTTTTTTGTAACTTAGTGTTTATTTTTTTGTGTAGCTTAGTGTTTGTTATTTTTTTGTAACTTTTTTTAGTGTAGATTTAAATTATTTGAGTAGGGTTAGGTGTTTAAATATATAATATAATTAATTTAATTTGTAGTTTAATGTAATTTTAGTTTAAAAGTTAGGGTAGGTTAATTATTAGTTTAATATAATTTAATGTAATTTTAGTATAAAGGTTAGGTTAGATTAATTTTTTGTTTAATATAGTTTAATGTAATTGTATTATAATAGTTAGGGTAGGTTAATTATTAATTTAATATAGTTTAATGTAATTTTATTATAATAGTTAGGGTAGGTTAATTATTAATTTAAAATGTCAAAATGTCAGTAAACCTCAAACCTCAAAAATAATGTTATATAATTCTGCACATAGTGCAGAATTATATAACATTATATTAGCCTTATCTTAATAAAACCTAATATTCCCTTTGCTTTTTTTTTTTTTTAAAATGACAGAGTATACACAGTGCAGTTCTCCCCTGCTCTGTCTGACAGCAGGAGTGAGCTGTACTGTGTATAATGGCGCGGTCGGGCCGGGCTGTGACTATACAGCTGGCCCGATGCGCTGTGTGAAAAAAACAGACCCGCTCAGAAGAGCACAGAGAGCGGGTCTGAAAAACTGTCATTTTTAAAAAAAAAACAAAGGGAATATTAGGTTTTATAAAGATAAGGCTAATATAATGTTATATAATTCTACACTATGTGCAGAATTATATAACATTATTTTTGAGGTTTACTGTCCCTTTAATATAGTTTAATGTAATTTTATTATAATAGTTAGAATAGGTTAATTAGTAGTTTAATATAATTTTATTATAATAGAGTGGGTTAATTATTGATTTAATATAGTTTAATGTAATTTTATTATAATAGTTAGAATAGGTTAATTAGTAGTTTAATATAGTTTAATTTAATTCTAAAGGTAAGTTTAAATGTATTATAAGATAGGGATGAGTTAATATTTAATATAAAGTTAGCGGGTTGTTAGGTTTAGGGGTTAATGGGGTAATTTAGTTTATGGCGATGTGGGGGGCTGGCGGTTTAGGGGTTAATAACTTTATTTAGTTACGGCGGGGTCCGGGAGCGGCTGTATAGGGGTTAAACAGTTTAGTATAGAGTGGGTGTTTACTGACTGTATACAAATAAAGAGGGGAAAAAGCCGAAGAGCAGCGAGATCGATGACTGTTAGTTAAAAACAGTCCGCTGCTCATCATGACTTTTTGTCAGCTTTTTTGTTAAATATGGAGAGTGTATTCAGGTCTGCGGCAGCGAAGTTAGGCGATGTCAGGCGAGCGTATTGGTGCAGGCGAATACAGCACAGTTGACAGGTTGATAAGTAGGCCCCACTTCTGCATTGGCAATATCAACACGGAAATTAGCCTTTTTTACAGCAGCTCACAGGCATTTTGACCAAAGACTTACTGATGTTTAACGCACTTTGGAAGGAATAGATTCTTACTTATTCATCAAATCAAGCTTTAAATTTTTCTCAATATTTTCCCATGGTAGTGCTGTAACTTTTTATTTTGCTATTAAAGGGACATGAACCCCACATTTTTTATTTTATAATTCAGATAGAGCATACATTTGTAAACAACTTTCCATTTCACTTCAGTTAACAATTTTGCTTCATTGTTTTGGTATCCTTTAATGAAGGAGCAGCAATGGATTACTGGGAGCTAGGTAAATACATCAGTAAGCCTGTAACAAGAGGCATATATGTGCAGCCACCAATCTGCAGCTAGCTCCCAGCTACTGAGCCTACCTAGGTATGCTTTTCATCAAAGGATACCAATATCACAAAGTAAATTAGATAATAGAAGTAAATTTGAAAGTTGTTTAAAAATGTATGCACTGAATCATGTAAGAAACATTTTTTGGATTTGTGTCCCTTTAAAGTCAAAATGTCATTAAGGTATACAAAAACAATGTGCAGCAACCATTTGTGGCCAAGTGATTTTAATACGATAGATTGGTATACACATATGGTAAATTAATTAAAAAAATGAATTCCTTTAAAATGTTTCTAGATCTGCCATGTTTAAACCTCCTGCTGTGTAATTCGCATTTTGCTAACAAATTCTAATCTCAGGCAGTAAAATGATAATATTGTGTTGGTTCATTGTTCAACGCCTTGTAGATATTAATTTGATAAGAGACATATGGGACAACAGAAGTCTGTCAGGAATTTTATGTTCTACAATAAATATTTCACTAAACACCATGCCAAGTAGGGCACAAATCTATTTAATGTTGTGTGACTGTTGCATGGGTTCAGCAATAACCGTCTGCATGCTACATATTCTTGTGTGATTTATGACAACTGCAGCTATCTTTGGTCATGTGCTATGATTATGTTAAAGCACATACCGTTTTTTCTCTGCTAATTGTGTTGATAGGTTAGGAAGATAATATTTACCACCCTGTTTGCGATTAAAATAATCGTGAAACCTCTTAACAACTGGTAACATAAGCTTCTAAGGGCAAGATTATGAGTGGCGTGCTAACAGTTGTATGCAAGCAAAAAGGGCGGCATATCGAAAGAAGCGCATACATTACGAGTTGAAATTAAACGCTTTCGCTCAAGCACAAATTAATTTAATGCATGTCGAGATATTGAAACTTCTGTATTCCTGTTATGCTTGACCAAAAAGTTGCCCAAAACACATAAAAAATACATTTAAAGTACAGTTATACTCATAATAACACTGTCTGATAAAATTATTTATATATATATATATATATATATATATATATATATATATATATATATATATATATATATATATATATATATATATATATATATATATATATATATATATATATATATATATAAAAGAAATAAATAATAAAAAAAGTTATTAGGGCTCAAAGATATGAGGTCTCAGGTTTTTAAAAAAAAAAGGCATGCAAGGGGCTTTAACATAGAGATTCACACACACATATATATATATATATATATATATATATATATATATATATATATATATATATATATATAGTATGGAACAAGACAGTCACACAAAGGCACATTTCTCCAACATAGGTGTGTCCGGTCCACGGCGTCATCCTTACTTGTGGGATATTCTCTTCCCCAACAGGAAATGGCAAAGAGCCCAGCAAAGCTGGTCACATGATCCCTCCTAGGCTCCGCCTTCCCCAGTCATTCTCTTTGCCGTTGTACAGGCAACATCTCCACGGAGATGGCTTAGAGTTTTTTGGTGTTTAAATGTAGTTTTTATTCTTCAATCAAGAGTTTGTTATTTTAAAATAGTGCTGGTATGTACTATTTACTCTGAAACAGAAAAGAGATGAAGATTTCTGTTTGTAAGAGGAAAATGATTTTAGCAACCGTTACTAAAATCGATGGCTGTTTCCACACAGGACTGTTGAGAGGAATTAACTTCAGTTGGGGGAAACAGTGAGCAGACTTTTGCTGCTTGAGGTATGACACATTTCTAACAAGACTTGGTAATGCTGGAAGCTGTCATTTTCCCTATGGGATCCGGTAAGCCATTTTTATTAAATAAGAATAAAGGGCTTCACAAGGGCTTTAAAGACTGGTAGACATTTTTCTGGGCTAAAACGATTGATATATAAGCATTTTTAATACTTCATAGTTTTGAGGAGTTATTTTATTCTTGGGAATTATGTAAAATAACCGGCAGGCACTGTATTGGACACCTTTTTCACTGGGGGCCTTCTCTAATCATAGGCAGAGCCTCATTTTCGCGCCTCTATTGCGCAGTTGTTTTTGGGAAGCAAGACATGCAGATGCATGTGTGAGGAGCTCAGATACATAGAAAAAGCTTACTGAAGGCGTCATTTGGTATCGTATTCCCCTTTGGGCTTGGTTGGGTCTCAGCAAAGCAGATACCAGGGACTGTATAGGGGTTAAATATAAAAATGGCTCCGGTTCCGTTATTTTAAGAGTTAAAGCTTTCAAATTTGGTGTGCAATACTTTTAAGGCTTTAAGACACTGTGGTGAAATTTTGGTGAATTTTGAACAATTCCTTCATACTTTTTCACATTTTCAGTAATAAAGTGTGTTCAGTTTAAAATTTAAAGTGACAGTAACGGTTTTATTTTAAAACGTTTTTTGTACTTTGTTATCAAGTTTATGCCTGTTTAACATGTCTGAACTATCAGATAGACTATGTTCTGTATGTGGGGAAGCCAAGGTTCCTTCTCATTTAAATAGATGTGATTTATGTGACACAAAATTTAGGGAAAATGATGCCCAAGATGATTCCTCAAGTGAGGGGAGTAAGCATGGTACTGCATCATCCCCTCCTTCGTCTACACCAGTCTTGCCCACACAGGAGGCCCCTAGTACATCTAGTGCGCCAATACTCCTTACTATGCAACAATTAACGGCTGTAATGGATAATTCTATCAAAAACATTTTAGCCAAAATGCCCACTTATCAGCGAAAGCGCGACTGCTCTGTTTTAGAAAATACTGAAGAGCATGAGGACGCTGATGATATTGGTTCTGAAGTGCCCCTACACCAGTCTGAGGGGGCCAGGGAGGTTTTGTCTGAGGGAGAAATTTCAGATTCAGGGAAAATTTCTCAACAAGCTGAACCTGATGTGATTACATTCAAATTTAAATTGGAACATCTCCGCGCTCTGCTTAAGGAGGTGTTATCTACTCTGGATGATTGTGAGAATTTGGTCATTCCAGAGAAATTATGTAAGATGGACAAGTTCCTAGAGGTCCCGGGGCCCCCCGAAGCTTTTCCTATACCCAAGCGGGTGGCGGACATTGTAAACAAAGAATGGGAAAGGCCCGGCATACCTTTTGTCCCTCCCCCTATATTTAAGAAATTGTTTCCTATGGTCGACCCCAGAAAGGACTTATGGCAGACAGTCCCCAAGGTCGAGGGGGCGGTTTCTACTCTAAACAAACGCACTACTATCCCTATAGAAGATAGTTGTGCTTTCAAAGATCCTATGGATAAAAAATTAGAGGGTTTGCTTAAAAAGATGTTTGTTCAGCAAGGTTACCTTCTACAACCAATTTCATGCATGGTTCCTGTCACTACAGCAGCGTGTTTCTGGTTCGATGAACTAGAAAAGTCGCTCAATAAAGATTCTTCTTATGAGGAGATTATGGACAGAATTCATGCTCTCAAATTGGCTAACTCTTTTACTTTAGACGCCACTTTGCAATTGGCTAGATTAGCGGCGAAAAATTCAGGGTTTGCTATTGTGGCGCGCAGAGCGCTTTGGCTAAAATCTTGGTCAGCGGATGCGTCTTCCAAGAACAAATTGCTTAACATACCTTTCAAGGGGAAAACGCTGTTTGGCCCTGACTTGAAAGAGATTATTTCTGATATCACTGGGGGTAAGGGCCACGCCCTTCCTCAGGATAGGTCTTTCAAGGCTAAAAATAAACCAAATTTTCGTCCCTTTCGCAGAAACGGACCAGCCCCAAGTGCTACATCCTCTAAGCAAGAGGGTAATACTTCTCAAACCAAGCCAGCCTGGAGGCCAATGCAAGGCTGGAACAAAGGTAAGCAGGCCAAGAAACCTGCCACTGCTACCAAGACAGCATGAGATGTTGGCCCCCGATCCGGGACCGGATCTGGTGGGGGGCAGACTTTCTCTCTTCGCTCAGGCTTGGGCAAGAGATGTTCTGGATCCTTGGGCGCTAGAAATAGTCTCCCAAGGTTATCTTCTGGAATTCAAGGAGCTACCCCCAAGGGGGAGGTTCCACAGGTCTCAATTGTCTTCAGACCACATAAAAAGACAGGCATTCTTACATTGTGTAGAAGACCTGTTAAAAATGGGAGTGATTCATCCTGTTCCATTAGGAGAACAAGGGATGGGATTCTACTCCAATCTGTTCATAGTTCCCAAAAAAGAGGGAACATTCAGACCAATCTTAGATCTCAAGATCCTAAACAAGTTTCTCAAGGTTCCATCGTTCAAAATGGAAACCATTCGGACAATTCTTCCTTCCATCCAGGAAGGTCAATTCATGACCACGGTGGATTTAAAGGATGCGTATCTACATATTCCTATCCACAAGGAACATCATCGGTTCCTAAGGTTCGCCTTTCTGGACAAGCATTACCAGTTTGTGGCACTTCCATTCGGATTAGCCACTGCTCCAAGAATTTTCACAAAGGTATTAGGGTCCCTTCTAGCGGTGCTACGACCAAGGGGCATTGCAGTAGTACCTTACTTGGACGACATACTGGGAAAACTGGGAAGCGGATTTTCTGAGTCGTCAGACATTTCATCCGGGGGAGTGGGAACTCCATCCGGAAATCTTTGCCCAAATTACTCAGTTGTGGGGCATTCCAGACATGGATCTGATGGCCTCTCGTCAGAACTTCAAGGTTCCTTGCTACGGGTCCAGATCCAGGGATCCCAAGGCGACTCTAGTAGATGCACTAGTAGCACCTTGGACCTTCAACCTAGCTTATGTATTCCCACCGTTTCCTCTCATCCCCAGGCTGGTAGCCAGGATCAATCAGGAGAGGGCATCGGTGATCTTGATAGCTCCTGCGTGGCCACGCAGGACTTGGTATGCAGACCTGGTGAATATGTCATCGGCTCCACCATGGAAGCTACCTTTGAGACAGGACCTTCTTGTTCAAGGTCCGTTCGAACATCCGAATCTGGCATCACTCCAACTGACTGCTTGGAGATTGAACGCTTGATTTTATCAAAGCGAGGGTTCTCAGATTCTGTCATTGATACTCTTGTTCAGGCCAGAAAGCCTGTAACTAGAAAAATCTACCATAAAATATGGAAAAAATATATCTGTTGGTGTGAATCTAAAGGATTCCCATGGAACAAGATAAAAATTCCTAAGATTCTATCCTTTCTTCAAGAAGGTTTGGAGAAAGGATTATCTGCAAGTTCTTTGAAGGGACAGATTTCTGCTTTATCTGTTTTACTTCACAAAAAGCTGGCGGCTGTGCCAGATGTTCAAGCTTTTGTTCAGGCTCTGGTTAGAATCAAGCCTGTTTACAAACCTTTGACTCCTCCTTGGAGTCTCAATTTAGTTCTTTCAGTTCTTCAGGGGGTTCCGTTTGAACCCTTACATTCCGTAGATATTAAGTTATTATCTTGGAAGGTTTTGTTTTTGGTTGCAATTTCTTCTGCTAGAAGAGTTTCAGAGTTATCTGCTCTGCAGTGTTCTCCTACTTATCTGGTGTTCCATGCAGATAAGGTGGTTTTGCGTACTAAACCTGGTTTTCTTCCGAAAGTTGTTTCTAACAAAAACATTAACCAGGAGATAGTCGTGCCTTCTTTGTGTCCGAATCCAGTTTCAAAGAAGGAACGTTTGTTGCACAATTTGGATGTAGTTCGTGCTCTAAAATTCTATTTAGATGCTACAAAGGATTTCAGACAAACATCTTCCTTGTTTGTTGTTTATTCTGGTAAAAGGAGAGGTCAAAAAGCAACTTCTACCTCTCTCTCTTTTTGGCTTAAAAGCATCATCAGATTGGCTTATGAGACTGCCGGACGGCAGCCTCCTGAAAGAATCACAGCTCATTCCACTAGGGCCGTGGCTTCCACATGGGCCTTCAAGAACGAGGCTTCTGTTGATCAGATATGTAAGGCAGCGACTTGGTCTTCACTGCACACTTTTACCAAATTTTACAAATTTGATACTTTTGCTTCTTCTGAGGCTATTTTTGGGAGAAAGGTTTTGCAAGCCGTGGTGCCTTCCATCTAGGTGACCTGATATGCTCCCTCCCATTATCCGTGTCCTAAAGCTTTGGTATTGGTTCCCACAAGTAAGGATGACGCCGTGGACCGGACACACCTATGTTGGAGAAAACAGAATTTATGTTTACCTGATAAATTACTTTCTCCAACGGTGTGTCCGGTCCACGGCCCGCCCTGGTTTTTTAATCAGGTCTGATATTTTATTTTCTTTAACTACAGTCACCACGGTATCATATGATTTCTCCTATGCAAATATTCCTCCTTTACGTCGGTCGAATGACTGGGGAAGGCGGAGCCTAGGAGGGATCATGTGACCAGCTTTGCTGGGCTCTTTGCCATTTCCTGTTGGGGAAGAGAATATCCCACAAGTAAGGATGACGCCGTGGACCGGACACACCGTTGGAGAAAGTAATTTATCAGGTAAACATAAATTCTGTTTTTGTGTAATACGTTCAAGCTGTATAAACAAATAACATGGTGAAAAATCCATGCTCACCTGATGTACCCTCATAATATGAGGTATTTAAAGTGCTCTTGTGTTAGTATGGTCTTCCTCCTCTCGATCCTCTGTTTATCCACGACTCCTCAGATGTCCAAAAGCTTCTTCAGATAGCAGGAATCTTTGCTGAGGTTTAGATTAGTGCAAGCTTCAGCAAAGATTCCTGCTATCTGAAGAAGCTTTTGGACATCTGAGGAGTCGTGGATAAACAGAGGATCGAGAGGAGGAAGACCATACTAACACAAGAGCACTTTAAATACCTCATATTGTGAGGGTACATCAGGAGAGCGTGGATTTTTCACCTTGTTATTTGTTTATACAGCTTGAACGTATTACACGAAATGTGCCTTTGTGTGTCTGTCTTGTTTCATACTTTTCAGCTACCCAAGAGGAACCTCGCCCTGCGGGGGGATCACCTTTCTTTCCAGACGGGCTGCCAAACACTCATAGCACACGGGAACTAGCACTGTGGAATATAAGGAACTTTATATAACCATAGACTGACCACCTTCTAATACATGAGACTGTTTGCTACATAACCTGTATTGGTCTTATATATATATATATATATATATATATATATATATATATATATATATATATATATATTCTGGGTAGTGGATGGGAATATATATTTAGACTAACAGACCACTCATACTCTTTAAGCGCTTAGTATTTTTTTTTGTATATATATATATATATATATATATATATATATATATATATACACACAAATACAACATTTTTTTTAGCACACCTTACAAAAAGTTTAAATCCACATAATTTATCAGCGCACATCCATTTTCAAAAGCACAACATATTTTTGTAACTGCTGCAAAAAATTGCCTGCAAATACATCAAGAGACAACTATTCTTTTTAAATAATATTGGGAACTTAGTCACACATTATGGCCATATTTTGCTTAGCCAGTCACCACTTACAAGGTGCCCCAATTCGACTGGTCCTAACACTGCCTTTTGCCACAGAGGGCTGAATCATTCCTGCTTTTACTCTTCATAATAGAATGAGTCTCCCTGGCTTTTTATTCACAACTCTATTACACTGTCATGAGCACACCTGAACGCTTAAACCAATGGGACATATATATATGTGTGTGTTTGTACCCATGTTTATGTATTTATATGAGTATATTTGTATCAACAAACATATCTACACATATAAACACATAAATACATATATACTGTATGTGTGCATTGGATCATATGTATGCAACATTTATATTTACTAAAGTGTTTAACTATGTATTTAATGTAAATATTTCATATTCCAATGTTCTTTAGATGTTCTATGTATTAATAAATATATACAGTATATATATATATATATATATATATATATATATATATATATATATATATATATATGTGTGTGTGTGTGTGTGTGTGTGTGTGTGTGTATAACATTTTGTAACTATTGCTGTAGCATGGAAGATTTTATGGTGAAGGCTGGGGCCACTATCGACTATGCTGAAACTTTAACACTCACAAATGAGGAGGCGGAGCAGATCCATTTTACTGAATCTTTCAGCGATACTGCGGGTTCAAACAGTCCCAATGATATAAACAAAAAACTCACATTACAGAAGAAAAGGGAATTTAAATTTGACTTTCATGGGATAAAACTATTAGAATATCACATAATTAAGAGGATCCCATGTGAGTTCAGAATTAAAAATGTCCCTAACATAGGGAGAAACAAACCCTGAATTTTTGTCATAGAGGGTGTGCAATTCTAACTAAATGTTCTTAGGACTTAATGTTTATTGTAATACAAGAGGTGGGGAGGGAACTCATGGTTATCTAGGAAACAATTCAGAAATTTGACACTTACAACACAAATAGATTCCTTTAAATAAGACCTTAAAGCCTTCAAGAAAAATACATTTGCCAAGTTTAATAGTGATTATACTGAGCACAGGGTACATAGGTGGTTCCAAAAAAATAAGAAGAAAGCAAAGTCCCGAAAGCGAAGCTCTCATTTGGGACTTTGCTTTCTTCTTATTATTTGTTTTAATCCTTGCAAGGGGTATAGAGGAACCCCTTTAATTTTCAGTTCCTACCTGTAGCTGCAGAGTAACTATACAGATACTACTATAAACGAGAGCCTATTTCAAAAGTCTGGAGCCGTGGTGACTTGGAAGCATGTATACATATTGATGATGTCACATCTGCCTAGAAGCCATGCACACACGAACGGCTGATACCAGAGATAAGAGAGGTAGAGGATCGCATTATCAGCGTGGTCGTGTTCCTTTTGGATACCGGAAGAACCATCCCAAGGAAGGAGAAACTTCATCCATAAATACGTACGAGGTATGAACAAGGGGTTTATGTGTATGGCAGGCATCTATGAGTAAATGCTGTCCAGAGTTTCAAAACGTGTAAGTTGTTCTACCACCAGTTACCTCTTTGTATGCCGTACTGTTTTAATGCATACCGAATAAAACATTTTGGACTTATAACATATGAGTGTGGCAATCTTCATTGGACCCCAGTTTTGCATTGCTGCTCTTGAGCTGATTTTACAGGGTTTATGCAATAATAAAATACTTAAACACATTAGAGCATTTTCTTTTTGTACTTTTGTGTCCTGTTAATTAATTAAGCTTGAACACTTACATTGCTTTTGTTTCATCATGTTCCTTAATCTATATAAATCTATTTTCATGTAAAATCATTGCTTAGCTTTTCATTCTGTATCATTCAGTTTGCAACCATTGTCTCTTAGCCTTTTGTATATTCTTTGAACTTGCATCTCTTGAATCAAATGACCATGTTATTAAAATAATAATTTATATTTATGTATGACGAAGTATATTAGAGACAAAACAAGGTGAATCCATTAATACATAAATGCACAGTAAATAAAATCATCAAAAATTAATGTAATATCTATTGCCCCAGAATAATATAATAACTGCCTTTTCAGTGGCCTCTTCTTGCCATAGTAACTGCTTTCTTTACCGTGTTCTCCACAGAAAATTGTGCAAACATTTTTTTGGGTGGCATTATGAAGTAGCCAGGGGAGAACTGTGTAATACTTTCTAATATTATAACATTTTCTATTATTTATAAATGTTACTTAAGCTATCCAAAGTGCAAATTAATTGCATAATTTAACATAAATTATTTTAATGATAACTTGCGTAACAAACTTTGAAAACATTGAATATTAGCTAATTTTAGTAATATAAATACAGAAGTTTAGTTGCAAAATGAATTTGGTGAGATCTATTGTTTCAGATGAAAGAAAGAAATAAAAAAAGAAAAATATTGTTTGTAGTTCGTCATTTTTATTATAGTTATCACATTTATCTTACACGTATATTTATTATGTCAGCATATTTATTCTAATACTTAAAAAAAGAAACAATGTAAATAATTAGTATTCATTTCATTTTTTACAGAATATAATCAAACATTTTATTGTGAATTTGATTTTGAGATTAATGTCCCTTTAAGCAATAGACCCTTTGTAAATAATCAATGTTACAGCTCATTTTAGCAATTTGTTATGTGATACAGACCTGTAATAAGTTGTTTTTTTCTGAGTTCCTGTGATATACGATTTCTTTTGTTTCTGTTTCATGGTGGCTTCATTGATTTGACATTTCTATTTAATAGTACTGAATGTGGTAATACATTTTCAACAATTCAATTTGGTATTAATGATGTCCCTATTCAGTTAATTATGTACATTACAGCATTATGGTTCAATAGACAGAGACAAATGAATAAACACTTTTCAAAGACTCTGTCCTGCATAATGAATAATCAGTATTATTTTGAATACGGAATGCCCTTGAATAATGATTCTTATTGGTGTGCCAGTAACAGCACATTTCACAGAGAAGTTTGTCTCAGTTTTCTTCAAGAATACACAAAGTCAACTGAGTTTTTAACCTTTCAAAAGGTGCTCCAGCTAGGCCATGCATGAAATTCTCTTAAATGGTATATGCTAAAGTATTGCTTCGTGACCTGCTGGCTTTAGGAAAGTAATTGGAATATTTCACACTTTAAAAGGATAACCTAGTGTCTGTTAGGTTATTTTGACAAAAATAAAATATTTCTAGTATACATATAGATATGACCTAACTGATGGTAGAATGTCTTATGCAAACTTTAAATATCACAAATTACATATCTAGGGGATACGAAATGATCTATCATTTTGATATCATATGTTTCATAAAAGTAGATGTGGCAGTCACATATGCTTTACTTAGTTTGGATAATGCATGAGAACTGATCAGTGTTACAATTATTTATGTGCAAATCTGTACAGCAATACATAGGGATTATATTAGTAGAGGGATAACACACCACTCGTTTTGGACATTGCATGCCTCTCAAAAGCTTTATAACTGAAATTTTATGGCAAATAGTCAGCAAGCAGCAGTGGGGTCTCAACATTCTAAGGATGGGTTTGGCTCTTCAGGGGTGTGGTATGTGATAGTTTTCAGGCTGGATCATTAACCTGGCAATCAATAAAAGACCTAGGGGTAAATTTATTATATGTCGAGCGGACATGATTCCCTATATATAATCATGCCCGCTCGACATTGCAAATTGTGGACAGCATAGAGCTGTCCGTATTTAACATTGTACAAGCATTTCTGGTGAAACACTTGTGCAATGCTGCCCCCTGCTCACTGACGGGCTGTCAATCATCTGAATCGTATCGGATCGGGATGATTTCAAAGGTGGCAGACAGATTAAGGAGCAGAAGTCTTATGACCGCTGCTTCTTAACTTCAGTTTCAGGTAAACCTGAAACAATGGGCCTCCGAAGCAGCCTCCACTGCTTAATAAATGGATCCCTTAACATGTAATGAGGAAGAATGGCAGATATAGACCGCAAACACTGATTTCCAGCTATTTGTTTCAACTTTTGAGGTATTTAAAGGGACAGTCTACTCCAGATTTTTTTTATTGTTTCAAAAAATAGATAATCCCTTTATTACCTATTCCCCAGTTTTGCATAACCAACATGATTATAATAATACACTTTTTACCTCTGTGATTACCTTGTATCTAAGCCTCTGCAGACTGCCCCCTTATTTCAGTTCTTTTGACAGACTTGCACTTTAGCTAATCAGTGCTAACTCCATAGGAGTGAGCACAATGTGATCGATATGGTGTGAATGGACTAGCACTGTCTAGCTGTGAAAAATTGTCAAAGTACACTGATAAGAGGCAGCCTTTAAGGGCTTAGACATTATTGTATTAATCTACCTAGGTTTAGCTTTCAACAAAGAATACCAAGAGAACATTTGATGATAAAAGTAAATTGGAAGTTGATTAAAATTTTATGCCCTATCTGAATCATGAAACTTTAATTTTGACTAGACTGTCCCTTTAAGTACCAAATGAAATATTTTAATTATTTTTTTAATTTTTTTTTAATGGATTTGTTGAGTTTTCTTAAACAATTTGGGAGTTATGCAAACTTATAAAGTATCTTATTTCTAGGTTTTAGACTTAAATGATTATTAACCCAAGTTCAGTATTTGCCATATATTAAAATAGACTAAGTCTGCATATCCATTTCAAAATTAGGATTTAATGCAGAAAACAAATGGTAATTTGAAGTTTGAATGATCACATTGACACCTCAATGTAGGTAATCAAGGAAACAAAAATGCATGCATCAACATTATACCGCCATAGATCAAACATAAACAGTATTCTGCTACCAAACTACTATAAGATAAATTCTGCATGTTCTCAGCAAAGAATAATTAAGCAAATTAGGTTTTACAGAAGATTAAGAAGCCTAAAGTATAAAAAAACCCATAGCGTTAAGTTTAATTAACAAGCACAACATAAGTTGTTAAATCTAACTGTATTACAATTAACCTGGCATAATCACTTTAACAAGATTTTAACATGATGTGGAGGATCAAGTTAAAGTTTGGCACGGTAAAGATATGACCTTCACTGTAAAAATCTAAAATGTTAAGACTCGGGGGTGTTATTTCATAATGTCAAGTTAGAATGAACAAGATGCATTTAAAGCAGAATACAATGGGTCAACATAGACACAGTCAAAATTAAATTAGCAGAAAGCAATATAGGTACAAAAATTGGATGAAAACTGGCATGCTCTAAGTCAAGTTAAGGAAGTTCAAAAACCCATAGCTGTAAATGTGTAAGCTGCTTTGCCATTGAAATCTGTATTTATATTATCCACATCAATTCTGATATTTTATTTCTTATATAGATTATTTGTATTGCTTACTATTTTGTTAAAGGGACTTGAAACTTAAAATGTTTCTTTCATAATTCAGATAGATTGTACATTTTAAACAACTTTCCAATTTACTTCTGCTAACAATTTTGCTTAATTATCTTGGTATATTTTATTGAAGAAGCAGCAATGCACTACTGGGAGCTAGCTGAACCCATTTGTAACCAATGATAATGGGCATACAAGTTTAGTCACAAATCAGCAGCTAACTTTAAGCCCCTGAGCTTATCTAGGTATGCTTTTCAACAAAGTATACAAAGAGAATGGAACAAATTAGATAATAGAAATAAATTGGAATGTTATTTATAATTGTATGCTCTATGTGAAATTGGGTTTTGTGTCCCTTTAAGTATAAAAGCATCTCATGTTATGTACGTTTTTGACATTTATTATTTTTCACTCATTCACAACTGTGCTGAATAAATTCAAGAAAAACGTAATGAATCCTACAATTTTAAATTGTTTGGACATAATAAACCTTAAAATGAATGATTAATTTGTATAATATTTGATAATTAATCCATTCATTGATTGGTGGCTTATTATATTATGGTTAAAAAGTATCTGCAAACTATAGTATGCTCAATGCAACGCAAATGCTACATTAATATAGAAGTGTAAAGTATTTTGTGTTATTTTATGTGGTTTCAAAACCATTCCAATTAGTTTAAAAAACACTGAATAAGGAACCAAATACACTTGGATGTTTTCAAATTTGAAGCCATATCACTCCATAAGAAAACCTGATCTTAATCAATATATTCTGATCTCTCAGAAAAAACGTTTTTGCCTTATTTGCAAGGCATGTTTTGACTTTGTGCGTGTTCCTTTTTTACCCCCCTTTGCTGTCAATCATTTTAGCTGGCTGTGGTGTTACATATAAGCCACCACTTACTGTCTGAGAAGGGGCAATGTTTGAATTCTGGTGCATGGGGCAAGCAAAATATATGTACTTATGCTGAAACAATTATCATTTTTTATTAAAACATTTTTGTTCTTGAAGTGGTCCTATGCATAAATTATATTTATAGAGGCTTAATACCATTTATTTATTTTAACAAAAATACATGCATTTAGTATTGTGATTTGGTGAGAAGAAGTATCCCGAAAATCCAAAATATAAAAAAATAAGCTTTATTGGCAAATAACTAAAATAACTTCATGGAGCACGCAAAAGTTCTTCAGATGTCCTGACCTGTTGGTGTCTCACAAGTTTGTGCGATTGAATTACAAATCAGAATCTATGATCTTGATATATAACATAATTGCTGGAAATAGAAAATGGACAGTTATATATAATAATAATAATATATGCTATTACATGTAGGACACCTCTGTACCTACCAACATTTTAAACATTTTTAAGAAACTGTTAATTAATGTAAGATCTGAGTAGTATTTTCATGGTTCTTAGCAGTTGAAAGTTGAGTCTTAGGGGCCTATTTATTATGGCCCGAATGGGACCAAATACCCCTGTTTCCACGCAACCCTTCAGTCTTAAGACCGCTGCTCCTTAACTCGTCTGCTGCCTCTGAGGCTGCGGACATCAACCCGTCCGATCGCATACAATCGGGTTGACACCCCCTGCTAGTGGCCAATTGGCCACTAATTTGCAGGGGGCAGCCTTGCACAAGCAGTTCACCAGAACTGCTTGGGCAACGATATATGCGATGTCTGGCGGACATTATCGCTACAGTGTATCATGTCCTCCAGACAAATAATAAACCAGCCCCATTGTGGTACAGTGGCACATATGATGTCATAACGAAGGTTTGTACAGTTCCCAATTTACTACTAAGAAATCTGTGTCTTTATGAAGGGACTTTCAGAGTGAGCATACACTTTAGGATTGTTCAGCTAATTGCAAGATAATTTTTTAAAGGCTTCAACCTGTTAGTATGAAATTCCAGTCTCAAGCCAAGTCACTGTTTTTATGATGATAACGTACTCCTAGATGAGTTTTTACGTTATCAAGGGCAGGAGATCATCTAAAAGTAAGTGGGTGCAGCTGTGAATTAAAATATTGTAACTTTCAACATTCCTAAAGGATCCATGTAATTGCCTTTGCTATTGGAGTATAGTATACTATCATTTTTTGTTTGTTTTCTTGGTATCTTTGGTTGACAAGCAGGGACGTAAGCTTAGGAGCCTGCCCATTTCTGGAGCACTATATGGTAGCAGCTTTGCAAGAATTGTAAAACACTAGATGGTAGCATAATTTACTGCCATGCAGTGCTCCAGACATCTAACTAGATATTTCTTCAACAAAGAATATCATGAGAACAAAGCTGATTTAATAATAGAAGTAAATTGGAAACTTTTTTTTTTTTTTTAAATTGTATTCTCTGATCCACAAAAGAACATTTTTGAGTTTCATATCCCTTTAAATATGTTATTTATTTTATAGTTTTTCGTATTGGAAAGTCAGTAACTGGCCAAAGAATTATATAATAGTGCTTTTTTAATTTAGTATTATTACAATGATAGGTCCTTTATTGTTAAAATGACTTTGAAATGTATTGCTTCATACAGACCTATCATTATATACTCATTTTCTTCTATTGAAGATGATTTTGAAAGCCTGTTGAACGTCCTGGTTGATAGCTAATATATTTTGCAGTAATTTGCACTGTATCCTTACAATGTCATTGCACAAAAGAAACACCAGTATACAATTTGCACTATAGATATGAAATGAGTGGAAAATTCGATGCCAAAATCAAAATTATATCATGATACAAATTCCTTCTTTTTTTTTTTTGTTTCATGTTGAAATCAGCGACGTATCATTGGATAGCCCATTTTAAATTTTATTTTTAATCAATTACTTTCCATGTTTTGTAAGAAAAATCCTAAAAAAATGAGTAAGTACAAAATAAATGCAGACAACTAAGAGTATAAGCTTTAAATCAATATGCAAGTCACATTTAATAGACCAAATAGTCTTTTATATGTATTTTACAGCTTTCTTTTAAATACAAACTTGCAAGAAAGTGATGCTGTACAACTGATCAGTCACTGAAGTAAAGAGAGAGAGGACAATCAGTTGTCTCCATTACTCCTTCTATAACAAGTTTCACGAAATACACTTATTGACTTGTCGGCTATGAGAGAAGGTTACAGTGCTTAGTATAACAAAGAAGAACTATAATTTAGATGGACAGGGATTCATAGAATGCAAGCACATTGACATGTAAAACTATACATTCTTTTCAATACTTCTCAGTACGTTGATCAAATTCATCAGTACAGTAGACAAAGAATCCTAGAACCTAGGAACAAGGAATATATTTTTAATATAGTATGAGAATTCTAAGACTTTACATTTTATCTTAATATAATTTTGTAGTTGTATAAAAAGAAGAAGGAGCAAGGGCCTTTAGTAAATAAAGAAGAAGAAGAAATGCATAGAAAAATATCACTGTAGTTTTCAATGTCATGAGAGAAAAATTACTAGTCTACAAGTCTACAAAGAAAAAATTTACTAGCCCACCTATCAGTAACACCTAACAGTTTTCTGAAGCAACTTGTGACAATCTCATAAAATTTGTGCGGTTGGGAGGTATATAAATATAATTATGTGTATGTGTGTCTATGTGTGTGAGTGTCTGTATGTGAGTGCCTGTATGTTTGTGCATGCATGTATGTGTATGTATCTGTGTTTATGTGTGTATGTTTGTGTGTCTGTGTGTGTATATGAGTGCCTGTGTGTATGTGTATGTATGTCTCTATATGCTTGTGCATGCATGTGTGTGTATGTGTTTATGTGTGTATGTTTGTGTGTCTGTGTGTGTATATGAGTGTCTGTGTGTATGTGTATGTATGTTTGTGCATGCATGTGTGTGTATGTATCTGTGTTTATGTAGGTATGTTTGTGTGTCTGTGTGTGTGTATATGAGTGTCTGTGTGTATGTGTATGCATGTGTGTGTGTCTGTATGTTTGTGCATGCATGTGTGTGTATGTATCTGTGTTTATGTGTGTATGTGTGTGTGTCTGTGTGTGTATATGAGTGTCTGTGTGTATGTATGTGTGTGTATGTATCTGTGTTTATTTGTGTATGTTTGTGTGTCTGTGTGTGTATATGAGTGTCTGTGTGTATGTGTGTGTGTGTGTGTGTGTATGTTTGTGCATGTATGTGTGTGTGTGTGTGTGTGTGTGTGTGTGTGTGTGTATCTGTGTGTAATAATAATTTCTGTGCCTAAACCACCTAGTATTCTCACTGGTAATCTAAACAACATTTTTGCTTATCATGAGCATCAACATTGATAATCCACTTTAAGAAATGGCACAGCTATGGAGACTGTAGGGGCTTAATGCTAGCTCATGAGAACTTTGGCACATGACACTTTAAACGCCAGCTTCTCTGGATGTATGCAGCAACCACAATTTTACGGAAAACAAATAGAATACATAATTATTGTATGTTTTAATGTTGATACATTTTTATTAGTTAAACATTTTGGGCTAGATTCCAAGTGGCATGCTAACTGACGTGAAAGTGAAAAGGGGTTTATTGCAGCTCTTTGCATGTGTTGGAAGTAAGGCACATATTACAGATTGAAAGTAAATGAGTTTGCTTGAGCGCAATTAATTTTAATGCGCGTCAAGATGACGCGACTTCAGCGCTCCCGTTAACTTTTATGCTCAACTAAAAAGTGACACAATACATCAAAAATACACTTAAAGTACAGTTACACTCATATTAACAATGATAAAAATAATTAAAACAATTGCAATGAAAAGTTATAAGGGCTCAAAGATATCAGGACTTTAACAGAGAGATACATAAATATATACAATTATATGTATACTATTTACTGTATATCTGTGCACATATGTTTTTATATGTGCTGCTCCTGAGCCTGCCTAGGTATGCTTTTCAACAAAGGATACAAAGGGAATTAAGTAAATTTGATGACAGAAGGAATTTAAAAAGTCTCTTAAAATTGCATGTGCTGTCTCAATGATGACTTTAATTCTAAACTGCATTTTATGTTGTCACCATGATATTGGCTTTTTATACATACTGGGTGGGTTTTCCGGGTCCTGGGGAGGCTAGAACAGTACCAGATTTCTATAAAAGAAAGAGAAAATAAATCCAGTAGTGAATTCTGCATGTGGGGGGTCAAGTTAAAGCTCCCATGCTGTCCAGTAGTGCAGGGCCAGATTTAGTTAGAATTAAAGGGTACCCTCTTTCTGCTGTTCTCCCCACCAGAACAGCAAAGTAGTGGCCTTTTGAAAGCACACAGTTTTACTTTTTAATGAGACCACAAAAACTATGGCAGGTATTTATAGTTCTGTTTTTTTTCTGGGGGCCCTTTAAGTTTTAAAGACACAGTAAAACCTTGTAATCACAAGAAATTTATATTGTCTTGTTATAAAATATCAGCCAATTAAAAACAGTTTTAAGACAAATTAACACCTTGTTGCAGTTGTTTTTGATAGCCAAACTCCATCCATTGCTTGTCTTATTTGGAGGAACCAATTTGGGCATAAGTCTGTAGAGTACAAGACTAGCCACAGTCATTAAGTTAGTATAGCGTGAATTGTTTTGCAGTTGTTTTCTGTTAAAGCCAAATTAGTGAAAGATATGTAGCAGGGTTGGTCTCAAGACGTCAGCAGAGTGCATTTACTGCTCTAGAAATAAGGGAATCCACACTCAGAGCTAAATTACATAAAAAAACAGCAAAATAAATCATGAAAGTACAAGTTGTTTTACTTAACATAACTAAAGATCATGGGATTTACTGTCCCTTTAAAATATATTAGCAGGACTTTGTTTAAATTAAATTATTAATACTCTAAAGAAAATATATAGTGTTTCTGAAGAACACTAAAGTATAGTTTAGTTTTGTTTGTGATAAGATATATTGTCTGAATATTTTGTATGACCATCCTTTTTATAGATTCTATAAGCTTTTAATTAACAATATGATCTTTATAAAATAGAGCAAGATCCAAAAGGCTTTCAAAGGAAGCTAGATAAGAGTTCATACAATTTATTAATGTTAGGAAGATGGTCACTTTCTTTTGTTTATAACTGAAGGGAGTCTGTATTTGTTTGTGGTATCAATTACATATGTGGATTGCTAAAGGTTTTCATTTATTCACATCATACATGACTTGGATAGGAATTACAATTTTGCTTGCCCATCATTTACACCAGTGATGGCACAATTCTTAGCTTATGGGGGCCACAAATCAATATCTTAGAAGCTTTAAGGGACACACATACATTTATGGGTATTAAACAAAAAACATATGTCCCAAAAATGTTCAGTGGTACAGAGCCAGATTTAGGTAAGGTTGTAGGGTACCCGCTGTCTGTGGTTCTTCCCTCTGGAGGGCTGTTTTAAGTTTTGGTCACCCCAAAGCACACATTTTTAGTTCTGCTTTTCCCTAGGACCACAAAGCTATGGTACACATTGTTAGTTTTGTTTTTCATGAAGGACCACAAAACTAGTGTCAAGGGCTGCATTAGAAATGCTGAAATAGAAAAACAAGAAGGCGCTCCTATGGTACAATATGTCATGTTCTGGTCTCCCACACTATCACCCATGAGCTCTCACACCGTAGAGATATACTCACAGGTGTACTGCACTAACAATAAGTTCTACTCACACAGGTTAGATGTATTAAATCCCCCCAGCTGGTTCTCTTTGGTAGGCAGGTTCTCTAGTCCAGTTGTAGAGAACAGATCAAGTTGGTAAAGTCCCAACACAGAACTCACCAAACAAATTAAAAGATGAATATGTTAAGGGGAATTTTATTCAAGATAACATATAAAAATAATTGATTGTTGGAGCAGATGCCTCCTAGAGAGATTTCAAAGGAAAAGCTACCTGTAGAGACTTCAGCCCCCAAGCGGAGTTGTGATAGGAAGTAATGGACCCTTCACAAATGGAAAAAAAAAGAAAGAAAAGGTAATATACTTTTTAAATTATGAGCAATACATATTGCAATGATTTATGTTAAAGGGACATAAAAAAATTTGGGATAGAGACATTATAATATAATATGTACTTGAATTACTTTACCTGCAAATTTATACTGGAGTGCCTCGCCATTAACCCTTTCTTTTTAGTTTCTGAATTGTAAAGCTCTAACTCCCCCCACACAATTCCTTTTATGGCTGTATCTGTTTATTGTTCTTTTGGTAAAATGCAAAAGTGAATAGGGATTATCTGTTGGAGCAAGCCTAGAAGCTGTGAACTCAGTTGAAATACAATGCTTGGGTCTAAACACTGATAAAAGGGGTGGAGTTAGCTGCTCCTGGGAGTTTAGCTATGTAATTAATTTTGCTTATTGTTGAAAATTATTTTAAAATACTTGCTAGCATTTTTTAAACAATTTTTTTATGCAAACTATTTTAAATTAATTAGCCCTTTTAGGATATGTACAGATCTCAACCTGTTTTATGACACTTTAAATATATTGCTCACTATAAATAACATACTGCTCATGTTCTGGTTGCATTTGCTTTTGTATCACTATAGATTATACAGAGAATATTCCTTTTTATTTTTTTTCTTCAAACAGTTGAATATTTTCAGTCAAGATAACAAATAGTAAAACTTACAATAAAACAATTTGGTTTGATTGATATTGTGCTCATTGTGATATAAATGGTTGTTACAAGTATTATATAGACAATTTAACACTTGCAAGCTAACGGGCAAAACATCTGTTACTAAAGAGCTCACATTACGCCGTTTTTTTTTAAATAAATTGGTACTTCTAATTAGCTAGTTGTATGTCTGTGAGATATAACCACATGCTCTTATTTAAAAAAGAAATTGCCCCATTCAGTATCATGAATAGTGCAAAACCACTTCATATAGGAAAGATTCCATTAATTGCAGCATTCCGTATTATAAATAGTGCAGCACAGTTTATGTCAGCATAGGAAAGATTCCATTAATTGCAGCATTCCGTATTATCAATAGTGCAGCGCAGTTTATGTCAGCATAGGCAAGATTCCATTAATGTTTCTTAACCAGTTTTGTGTCCTTTTCATTTTTATTTTTTTTTCTTCTTTCCTTGGGGAATTACTAATCTTTTCCAACGTTGGTGGTAATTTAAGTTTCTAGTGTTGAAATTTTAATGCCATTTTTTTTTTTCCTCAAGAGTTCAATTACAGTAATAGAATTTAAAATGGGGTCTTATCGCTCAGTTTAGTGGTTAAATATAGATGTAGCATACTTTACTACTTCACCCGCCGCATATGCCAGCACCGATCAAGCAGATGGAAGTAGTAACATTTGCTCGAGCTGAATTAAACACTTTTCTCTCTCAAGCTGCAATAAAGTAGATCAGGTTACTGTTTAAGAAACATTTTTGAGTTAGCAATGTGTAAACAGATGGTTAGAGCTCCACTGTGTGAAAGTTTGCAGATCTGTGTACATTTTAGCTGTTTCGTACTCTATTGTTATCAAAATGTATAAGGTTTCTGCATTTTCCATAACATTGTGTAATTAATGAAGGGACATTAAACAATGCATCTACTGACTTTGACACAAGCAGCTAATATGCCAAGAAACAATAAAAAAAAAGACTATTAAAAGAACATATTGCTTTTGTGTAGAATTTGTGCTTTTGTCTCACGCTCCCTAAATCTGTAAGCTAGATTTTTAAAAATACTGCAAATTGCCTGTTCAAGAATTAGATTTTTGGTTTATTTAGGGAGTGTGTTACAAAGCACAATTTTCTTCAAAAAAGCAAGATGTGTTTAATGTTATTTTAAGTTTAGTATGTAAATTTGATATTATGTAAATCATTTTTTTTTATTTTATTATTAACATAATCATAGCATCAGTAGTAAAGCTAGTCTGGGACCCACATTTCTCTTCCTCCCCCCCCCCCATCTTGTATTACTTGCCATAGACAAATCATGACCAGATATGATTGTCACCAGATAAGTTCAGTTTTATATTAATATGTAAATATTTTTTTTCCCAATTTTCTTCTTACATAATCTTGTGTAAGTATTAGCTTGTGAATATACACACTCATGCTTTATCTAACCACTAAAGTTTAAGTTTACCTTTAGTTTCCTTTTAATTCCTCCGCCCACACACACACACACTCTTACTACATCAATCCACTAAAAAGGGTTCATTCATTGTTTTTTCAAACTAAATGTTCCTTTAATGCCCTCCTCAGTAATATACATTACAAACAAACTATTTCAAAATCTCATATTTGCAAATTGTTTACTAGAGATTTTGGATTGTAGATTAAACTCTTTATAAACCCTACAATAATTAAGTAAAGTGGGATAGTAGCTTTTGAGTACAACGACACAGAAATAGCACTATATCATTTATTCTCATCTTTCATTATTAGTCAATATAAACTTGTTGACTGTCTAATTGGCTGCATATTATTTAAATAGGCTATTAAACAAAACAAAAAAAACAAAGAGCTATATATGCCACTTATTTAGTTAATGTGCAACAATATAGCACTCCTGTTTTTACTTCAGGAACTAAGAACATTATAAACTTTGTAAAAAAATAATGGTGTACATCAGCATATAATACAACAATATTAATTTGGTTAATAATTAGTTTGAGAAACATTTATATAGAAAAAAATAGTAGCACAAGCTTATCACTGCTTTCAGTGCAGCCATCAGATGAGTTATGAACCATGCTTGGTATCCTCCAGGGTATGACTCATGCATGTGTTATCACAACACTTACCCCAAACATTATGTTCTAATTGATGTAAATCTTCATATGTTGTACATGCAATTACTTCATACAAGGTTCCCCACTCAAATGCCTTTCAGGTCATTTTATGCTGGGCATACTACAGTACTCTCAAAGATCTCCATTAAGACCCTGGGCCCACACCTACTATGGGGCCCATCTAGCTCTGCAATCAGCCATGATGTTGATACTGAGCACCTAATGGTGCCTGATCTCTACCTGCATTATCTCAGGCCCCTTTTTGTTTCCCCCTGCAACAAAGGTCTCAGAGTTAAAGGGTCAAAAAGGGTCTAGTCAAAATTAAACTGTCATGATTCAGAATTTTAAACAACTTTCCAATTTTCTTTTATCATCAAATTTGCTTTGTTCTCTTTTTTAATATTTGTTAAAAGCTAAACCTAGGTAGGCTCATATGCTAATTTCTAAGCCCTTGAAGGCCACCTCTTATCTCAGTGCATTTTGACAGTTTTTCACAGCTAGACAACATTAGTTCATATGTGCCATAAAGATAACATTGTGCTCACTCCTGTGGAGTTATTTATAAGTCAACACTATTTGGCTACAATGCGAGTCTGTCAAAAGAACTGAAATAAGGGGGCATTCTGCAGATGCTTAGATACAAGGTAAGCACAGAGGTAAAAAAGTATATTAATATAACCATGTTGGTTATGCAAAATTGGGGTATGAGTAATAACAGGATTATCTATCTTTTTAAACAACAACAATTCTTGAGTAGACTGTCCCTTTAAGGTAAAGTGCTTGGACTTGCCTTTACAATATGGTGGCAGTGTTTTTAAGATGGCCGTTACGTTGTTGTTCAGAAAATCCTTCCACCATATTTGTACAGGAGCGCTGCACAAGTGTATATTCTCTGGCACTGTTTACTTATTGCAAACAGTCAGAAAGGGTGCTGTTTAAACCTCTTAAGGACATATGACGGAATTTTTCCGTCATAAAACAATTGAGCAAACTGAAAGCTGTGTCCTTAAAGGGTTAAGTGGGGAAGACTCCCCCACAGAATTTACCCTGGTAAATGGTAACATTTTATCAATGGTGCAGCATTTTTACACTTTCTTTGTTGCAGTCGTTTATTAATAGCTACCATTTCCCAGTATTATTCATATCATATTAGTTATAAAAATAGAACAGTATTTTAAATGTGACTAATAAGACTTAATATAGTGGCATATTTTAAAATATGCACACATAAGAAATAGATTTTGTTTTAATATAAATGTAATAGAAATGTAATCATTATTTGACTTCTACAACCAGATTACAGGCATTGCTTTAGGTGATTGCAGTTTTATTTTTTTATTTTTATGATTTTTTTTTATTTATTTTTTTGCCAGATTGCAGCATCTGTTATGCAGTTACTTCTCCTTAGCTAATGCTTTGGGACTGGCATATTATTTAGATTTCATTAACTTTTAATTAGCCCTCAGCACCTATGTCTAACTAATGCCAGATGGATGCAATAAACAGCAGGGATAAATTGTCAATGATTATTATTTATAAACTGTGTTTAGTAATATTCTCATACCCTATTGTGCTCAAATGGCATTGTGTACCCTTGAGAATTGACATTAGTTACTGAATATAAGCCTCAATTATCATAATGTGTATAGGAAGTCATAAATTAGATTTTCTACACCTGTACACACAAAAAATATATATTCATACAGGGTAAAAAATGGTTTTGCTAAAATTGTGACAAAGCAGGTTATATGAATATTGCTTTAAATATGTTTAAATATGATTCCAATTTCTATGTTTTGTGCCAGTGGCAGGCTAATTGGTTTGTTTTTTTATTCTTTTTAGGAAAAAGTATCTTTTATATCATAAAAAACAATTACTACTATTTTAACTTCTGTGATGGATGCATTAGGCTTTTCTGGGTATCTAAACAGGTGTTCTAGTAAAGCTTCCCCAAAGTGTTGGTTAAATAAAATAAAACTGATTTTACATGAAAGCACAAACATTTGGTGATTTTTTGGTTTTAATAAACTAATGCAAAGTATAAAAACCCCCACTGTTTTTAGGTAGATTCAGATTTAGTTTTTTATTTTAGCAAGACCTCTGTGCTGTATTTTTCATTTTGGCTAAGGTTCTGCATGGGTAAAATGAACAATGATATTTAAATACTTAAAGGAACAGTAAATTAATCTTTCATGATTCAGATAGGGCATGCATTTTTAAACAACTTTCCAATTTACTTGAAGCGCTGCGGAATCTGTTGGCGCTCTACAAATACCTGATAATAATAATACATCTTCAAATTTGCTTTGTTCTCTTGTTATACTTAGTTGAAAGCTAAACCTAGATAGGCTCAAATGCTAAGGCTACATATTATCTGAATGCATTTGACAGTTTGTCACATCTAGAGGACTTTAGTTCATGTGTGCCAAATAGATAACATTGTGCTCATGCCCGTGGAGTTATTTAAGAGTCAGCACTAATTGCCTGAAATGCAAGTCTATCAAAAGCACTGAGATAAGGGGGCAGTCTGCAGAGCTTTAGATACAAGATAATCACAGAGGTAAAAAATATATTAATACAACTGGGGAATGAGTAATAAAGGGCTTATCTTTTTAAACAATGACATTTTGTTGTTTACTGTCTCTTTAAAAAAAATATTTTCATGTATATAAGTCAGCAATCTAGCATGTTCTTTATTTAATATAATTCTTATTAATACTACTATTATTATTTTAAACAATAAGATGTCAAGAGATATTGTTTAAAGGGCAATAATACCCAAATGTTTAAACACTTGAAAGTGATGCAGTATAGCTGTAAAAAGCTGACAGGAAAATATCACCTGAACATCTCTATGTAAAAAAGAAAGTTATTTTACCTCAAAAGGTCTTCAGTAGCCACATCCCATTGTAAAGGATTTCTAAGCAGAATATTAGTATGTCTGTCCCGGGACAGCCGAAGGGATGAGCCTAGTGCACGCTCATGTTATTTCCCTATTCAAGTTAAAGGGACACTGAACCCAAATTTTTTCTTTTGTGATTCAGATAGAGCATGAAATTTTAAGCAATTTTCTAATTTACTCCTATTATCAAATTTTCTTTATTCTCTTGGTATCTTTATTTGAAATGCAAGAATGTAAGTTTAGATGCCGGTCCATTTTTGGTGAACAACCTAGGTTGTCCTTGCTGATTGGTGGATAAATTCATCCACCAATCAAAAACTGCTGTCCAGAGTGCTGAACCAAGAAAAAAAGCTTAGATGCCTTCTTTTTCATGTAAAGATAGCAAGAGAACGAAGAAAATTTGATAATTGGAGTAAATTAGAAAGTTACTTAAAATTGCATGCTCTATCTGAATCAAGAAAGAACATTTTTGGGTTCAGTGTCCCTTTAAGGAAATTTACAATTAAATCTCATGAGAGTTAAGTCAAATCTCATAAGAGCATAGTAAAAAAGTTCATGACCTCAGCACTGCTGATGCTGATTGGCTTCTGTTCATTTCTTCATTTTTTTTAATTTTTTTTTTACCTGCAGCTGGGAGCAGGTGAAGTATAACTTTTTACACAGAACTTACTCTGCTGAGCTGAGGAAATTGTGAGGTAAAATATCTTCCTTTTTTACATAGAGATGCTCAGGTGATATTTTCCTGTCAGCTTTTTACAGCTATACTGCATCAGTTTCAAGTGATTTAGCATATGAGTATTATGTCCTTTTAACCTTTTAACTGATTGATAATCAGCTAATGCAAATCTGTACTCAACTCATCTGTTAAGAAAGACTGCTGACTGGCTAATAAAAACAGCTCCACTTTTCTTTTGGTCTGTCTGATAAGATTCCTAATTTAAAATATCATACATATATATATATATATATATATATATATATATATTATGCTTACACTTCAGTTTTCTTTTACATATATCATTAGTTATGTGTTTCTGTAAACTAAAGCACTGGTTTTCAAACCTGTGCTCAGGGCTCCCTAACAGGCCAGATTTTGAGAAAATCTGAACTATAGCACAGGTGAAATAAACGAATGATAAGTAAACTTGTTATTTGACCTGCTCTCACCCAATGTAATCCTTAAAATCTGGTCTGTTAGGGAGACCTGAAGACAGGTTTGAAAACCAGTGCTGTAAAGATACCAATATACCCTACCCCACATTTATAAAATTCCAAAATTCCTCTGAAAACCACTGTTTTAACAGATTTCCTTTTTAAATGGTTATTTAGAGAATAGTTATTTTACTTGTTGACTTAATATTGAATGTTGTTTATAGAATACTAACATATCCTGCAGCACTCTGTAAGTTTAAATACGTATTATCCACAAATGGTGTTTTTGACAATCATTTTTTTTCTATAAAGCCCTGTAAAGAGAAAAAGAACAGACATGCACTGCTTTGGCAAATATATAAAAATATATTAATTTAAAAAAAAAATATGTATATATATATATATTGTTATATTTGCCAAATAGACCAATTCCTGTTTTCTCTTTCTTTAAAATTTCTTATTGCATATTGCCATGTAATCTTTCTACACCAGTCTGCTCCTTGTCGTATCTGTACATATTTTATAATGATGAAAATAGCAATTATAAAAAATAAGAAAGAATGTATTATTTCTCCTACATTGGTGTGTCCGGTCCACGGCTTCATCCTTACTTGTGGGAATATTCTCTTCCCTAACAGGAAATGGCAAAGAGAGCACAGCAAAAGCTGCCCATATAGCCCCCCCCCCTCTGGCTCCACCCCCCAGTCATTCTCTTTGCCGCTCTGAACAAGTAGCATCTCCATGGGGATGGTAAAGAGTATGTGGTGTTAGTTGTAGTTTTTTATTCTTCTATCAAGAGTTTGTTATTTTAAAATAGTGCCGGTTTGTACTATTTACTCTACAACAGAAAGTGATGAAGAGTTCTGTTTAAAGAGGAGTATGATTTTAGCAGCAGTAACTAAAATCTATTACTGTTCCCACGCAGGACTGTTGAAACCAGAGAACTTCAGTTGGGGGAACAGTTTGCAGACTTTTCTGCTCAAGGTATGACTAGTCGTTTTTCTAACAAGACATAGTAATGCTAGAAGACTGTCATTTTCCCTTTTTGGGATCGGTAAGCCATTTTTCTTAGACTCATAACAGAATGCAGGCTTATTAATGGGCTATATACTGGTTGACACTTTTGTGAGCTAAATCGATTGATTTATACAATATTTATCTGACTTTTGGAGTTTTTGGAACTTGAAAACACTTTGGGAACATTTTTTATTCGCCTGATAGTCGTTATTTCGAAGAAGGAACGTTTGTTACACAACTTAGATGTGGTCCGTGCTTTAAAATTCTATTTAGATGCAACAAAAGATTTCAGACAGACTTCATCGTTGTTTGTCGTTTATTCTGGTAAGAGGAGAGGACAGAAAGCTACTGCTACCTCTCTTTCTTTTTGGCTGAAAAGCATCATCCGATTGGCTTATGAGACTGCCAGAAGGCAGCCTCCTGAACGAATTACAGCTCACTCTACTAGAGCTGTGGCTTCCACATGGGCCTTCAAGAACGGGGCTTCTGTTGATCAGATATGTAAGGCAGCGACTTGGTCTTCTCTGCACACTTTTGCCAAATTTTACAAATTCGATACTTATGCTTCTTCGGAGGCTATTTTTGGGAGAAAGGTTTTGCAAGCCGTGGTGCCTTCCGTTTAGGTAACCTGACTTGTTCCCTCCCTTCATCCGTGTCCTAAAGCTTTGGTATTGGTTCCCACAAGTAAGGATGAAGCCGTGGACCGGAGACACCAATGTAGGAGAAAACAGAATTTATGCTTACCTGATACATTTATTTCTCCTACGGTGTGTCCGGTCCACGGCCCACCCTGGCTTTTTAGTCAGGTTTCAAATTTTTTTCTTTATATACACTACAGTCACCACGGCACCCTATGGTTTCTCCTTTTTCTCCTAACCGTCGGTCGAATGACTGGGGGGCGGAGCCAGAGGGGGGGGGGCTATATGGGCAGCTTTTGCTGTGCTCTCTTTGCCATTTCCTGTTAGGGAAGAGAATATTCCCACAAGTAAGGATGAAGCCGTGGACCGGACACACCGTAGGAGAAAGAAATTTATCAGGTAAGCATAAATTCTGTTTTTGAGCCTATAGGAAAAACTACATGTAATTGAATGTTAGGATAAACCTGAAGGTGGATGGTCCCTTTGAAAAGATATACATTTTGCAATTTTTGAATACAGAATGATCATGGATTGACCTGATGTTCTGTACCAAGCTGTTCCAGGGGCATATTCAAGCAAAAGTGTGGTATTCCTCTATTTATTTTTATTTTTTTTATTCACTATCATGGACATTGAGGTATAGTTTAATTGTCCGATTTACCAAGCAGTCAATCGGCCCCAATGTATCTATTTGCGCACAAGCCTTTGGGCTCGCCAGAACCAGAAGTAAGAAGCTCCTTAACTCGCCCTCTGCCTCTGAGGCTGCGGACATCAATCCACCCGATCTCATACAATCGGGTTAATTGATACCCCTGCTAGCGGTCGATTGGCCGCAAATCTGCAGGGGGCGGCATTACACAAGCAGTTCACCAGAACTGCTTGTGCAATGATAAATGCCGACAGCGTATTCTGTCAGTATTTATCGATGTCTGGCGGACATCATCGCTACAGCTGAATCATGTCCGCTAGACATTTGATACATTGTCCCCCATGTCTTTTCTCGCTACCATTATTACTCATTTCTGTTAGGTTTTTGTATGGTTTGTGTGTTGTATGTTTCGGTGGAATGGTGCACCACAATATTCGTATTATATGCAAGTGGTAATGAGACTTATTAAAGCCAATTATTTTTCAATTAATTAATTTTTGGTTAAGACAATTTAAAATTAGATACTGCATTGTGACATATATTTTTTTAGACTCCTGTATGAGCCAGAAGCTTTTTATCTGTAGATCTCCCATGAACATCAGCAGATTGGTAAAGAGTGACATATAAATGTCAAGACGGACAAACAATAGTCAAAGAAAAAACTAACAAATATTTGAAAAAATATCCTAAGTGTGAGAGTAAACAATATACATAAATTGCATGATAATTATTTCATGTTCACCGCATATAAACAATTTGGTTATCTCAATATTTGAGATATATTTCACTCACAGACATTTTAATATATAGTTAAATGCTTAATTGTAATCTCTGTAAAAATGATTATATAATAGAGAGAAAAAAAGAATTTGTTTGAAAACTATTGTATATGTCCTTAACACACTTAAAATAGGAAATATGTTTTCCATCTGTTTTGGTATCATCATATTAAATCTTTTTATGACAGCAAAGAGGAAATTACAGTGATTTTAGGGACCACATCTTTAGCAGTAGTTGACAGGCAGAAAATAAATGATAAGAACGTACAAATAGTTATTTATAATGGCATTTAGCTGTAAAGTGGCAGTTGTTCACTATTTGATTTATGCAATTTTTTTCCAGGCAGAAAAAAAAAAATCATTCTGCAGACCATCAGACATTTTTATGAGCTTATTATTGAAGTATGAAAGTATGGGAACGCAGTGGAGACGAATAAGATAAATGTAAAATAGGAGACAGAGGTGTATGAGATAATGCAATTTTAGCTTTTCTGTTTAGAGACAATTCATTTTAAATGCTTAAGTGTACTTAAAAGATAGTTTATTTTAATAAGATAGTTAATTCGTTTCCTGTAAGCCAAATTATGGTTTTCTACCCCCTCTTTTGATTAAAAAAATGTTCTTATACAACCTTTAGAAGGTAAGCTAACAAGACAACACGGTCTATAGATAGTGCTGTATAAATGTGTTACACACCAGTTGTGTTTAATTGCTCAAAATCCATATACTGGTCTGTAATTATTTATATTTTGTTATATTAATGCTGGATATAATAATCACATGAAGTAATTATGATTTGTTCAGACCTGACACATAGCTTTTTGAAATTCAGTGGTGCATCTAGGTTTTTGCTGCCCTAGGCACTGATAAATGTGTTGCCCCCTCAACTCTTCATCTACACCTATTTTAGCTTATATTTATCTCATATATGTTGCCTCATATATATTTCTAACAGATATGCTCAGCATTTGATTATTTATTCCTGCCGGACACACAGAAAAAAATCCAAAAGGGATCACCCCATCTGGTCACAACCTTTTGTCCAGTTATAAACCATTTCTGTCTCTTTTGAGAGCATGGGGTTGGCAAGGTATAATGAAACTAAGCTGTCCCTCAGTATTTGCTGTCCCTCTTAAATGCTACTGCTCTAGGCACATGCCTAGTTGGCCTAGGTCAAATTGTGTGCCTGGTATCAATATTTTGATATGAAAATATGAAATCTGAACTCTGTATCATAGTTTCCAATATTTCAAAATACAAAACTGGATGTTTCCTTCTTTATGGCGCAGGGAAGGTGTTGGACCACAAAATTTGGGGTGCATAAAGTTGACCAAAGTTAATATTAGGAGTGCATGGGGTAGAGGTGGAACACCACATCTTCTACTACCCATTCATACCTTTACTTAATTTAATGTATCTTTATCCCTCCCTTACTCCTCTCCTTGCTCTTCCTAGCAGGCTGAACATGTATGAAAAAACTAAATTGCAAATTCAAGGCAGTTGACATCTTGGAGAGTTGCAGGTGCTACATCAATTACCCCCAGTATACATTGGATCTGCTACTAAGTAGTTCAATTCCTTAGTGCTTAATTACCTCAATAATTAAATAAGCCTCTACTGCCAGGTGCCATTTGTTCTCTGCCTATGCTGTTAACTTAGAGGCCATGTTGGATAATGAGAATGTACTTTTTTTCTATCCATTGTGGTCATATATGTGCCATACATGTAACTCAATGACACAGGTATATTAAAATAGCAAATTATTGCTGAACAAACTAACAATTATAACTTCTTGGGTGAGTCCTGGGACTGCAACATTTAAATCTCAAATTAGGATAGTCCCATTTTTTCCAGTCAACACAAATCCTTCTTTTACTGTAAAAAATGTTTGTATTTTTTCATTTAAAGACACATCTAAAAATGAGAATGTCTTTCCTATGGCATAAAGAGTCCATGATTGCATTACAATTACTAGTGGGGTATTCAACTCCTGGCCAGCATGAGGAGGCAAAGAGCACCCCAGGAGAGCTGTTAAGTGTCACTTCCCTGACCCATAATCCCCAGTCATTCTTTGCCTCTATCACCGGGAGGATGTGCGAAGATGGTGTCTGAAGATATTTAATCCTTTTTTGGATACTTTTCCCTGCAAGTAAATCTCTTTAGTAAGAGTAATGGTGGCTTTTAGCAGTTAGAAGGCGGTGAGGTGGTCCTTGCTTTATTTCTAATATTTATGTTACCCCTTTATAGAAAACCAGGGTTGGTTACTCTGTTTTTTCTTTTTCTACAGGTCCCTGACAGATGTTGGTGAATCTGTCACACCTAAGAAACTGCATCTGCCCTGCAACTGGATCCACAGGTAAGTGGTCTTGCCTCCTAGGTTAGAAGGAACAAGCACTTTAGGAGTTAAATCCTCTGTGGATTCTTAACTTGGGATTCATCTATCTCTAAAGTGGGGATTTATCCTTAAAAAGGCAGGGGCATATTTAGGGTACGGCATCTTTAATATGGGTATTCTGACTTGTATACAAGTTTAAAATCTGAGGCTGGCAATGAGAGTATTAAGGAGCATATTTTATATTTGTCTGGCATTTTTTATTATAATATATACTACACAGGTATTGTGTTTTACTTTTAAAGGAAGATCAGTTCACATATTTGATTTATTTTTTTCGTGTTGTTTTTTACTGTGGTGAAGTTTTATTTCTTTTGCGGTCATGTGACTGGCCTCCACGCTTCCTCTATCGGCTTCTGCTTTCATAGCCGACGGATGCACGGCTTGTTTCTGAGCTGTATACAGCTGCTGCTCACAGAGTGTATGACCGGATAGCGACTTTTGATCGAATCTAGTTCTGAGTATATCCGTTTCTGTTCTGGAGTGGTGAAGGATCGTATCTACGATTTTCATCTAGTGGTTATTCTCTGCAGCAGAGCTGAGGTTACAGGTGCCAGATGTATATATTGTATTTTTTTATTTATTTTTTTGAGAATCTTATATCTAGTTTAAGGTTGAAATATTTGGGTTCTTTAGTTTTAAGACATTTTATTTGTTTTTGCTTAAAAAGTTGGGAGACATATTTGTACATTTATTTGGCTAGAGGGTTTAATTTACTGACATTATGGACCCTGAGACAATCTCAAATGGGTCTTTTAAAAAATGTTTGTACTGCTTGGAGGCTCAGATTATTCCTGTGCAGTTTTGCTTCTCATGTTTAAACAAGATGCTTTTGTCTAAAAATAAAAAATCTCTCTCAGAGCCACCTTTTTCTCAGGATAGAGCAGGATACTGGTACCACAAATAAAACAGGATACTGACACTACAAGTAAAAGAGGATACTGGCAAAACAACCAGAACATGATACTGGCGCCACAACTAGAACATGATACTGGCGCCACACCTAGAACAGGATACTGGCACCACAATTAGAACAGGATACAGGCCCCACAAGTAGAGCAGGATACTAGCCCCACAAGTAGAGCATGATACTAGCCCCACAAGTAGAGCATGATACAGGCCCCACAAGTAGAGCATGATACAGGCCCCACAAGTAGAGCAGGATACAGGCCCCACAAGTAGAGCATGATACAGGCCTCACAAGTAGAGCATGATACTGGCCCCACAAGTAGAGCATGATACTGGCCCCACAAGTAGAGCATGATACTGGCCCCACAAGTAGAGCAGGATACTGGCCCCACAAGTAGAGCAGGCTACTGGCCCCACAAGTAGAGCAGGCTACTGGCCCCACAAGTAGAGCAGGATACTGGCCCCACAAGTAGAGCAGGATACTGGCCCCACAAGTAGAGCAGGATACTGGCCCCACAAGTAGAGCAGGATACTTGCCCCACAAGTAGAGCATGATACTAGCCCCACAAGTAGAGCATGATACAGGCCCCACAAGTAGAGCATGATACTAGCCCCACAAGTAGAGCATGATACAGTCCCCACAAGTAGAGTATGATACAGGCCCCACAAGTAGAGCAGGATACAGGCCCCACAAGTAGATCATGATACAGGCCCCACAAGTAGAGCAGGATACAGGCCCCACAAGTAGAGCAGGATACTAGCCCCACAAGTAGAGCAGGATACTAGCCCCACAAGTAGAGCATGATACAGGCCCCACAAGTAGAGCATGATACAGGCCCCACAAGTAGAGCATGATACAGGCCCCACAAGTAGAGCAGGATACAGGCCCCACAAGTAGAGCATGATACAGGCCTCACAAGTAGAGCATGATACTAGCCCCACAAGTAGAGCATGATGCTGGCCCCACAAGTAGAGCAGGATACTGGCCCCACAAGTAGAGCAGGATACTGGCCCCACAAGTAGAGCAGGATACTGGCCCCACAAGTAGAGCAGGATACTGGCCCCACAAGTAGAGCAGGATACTGGCCCCACAAGTAGAGCAGGATACTGGCCCCACAAGTAGAGCATGATACAGGCCCCACAAGTAGAGCATTATACTAGCCCCAAAAGTAGAGCATGATACAGGCCCCACAAGTAGAACAGGATACAGGCCCCACAAGTAGAGCATGATACTAGCCCCACAAGTAGAGCATGATACAGGCCCCACAAGTAGAGCAGGATACAGGCCCCACAAGTAGAGCAGGGTACTAGCGCCACAAGTAGAGCAGGATACTGGCACAACAGGGACGCAGGTCTAGGTATCATTACCGAAGGAGCACAGGACTGGATACAGTTGTCACTGGAACACAAGGTGGAATACAATATGCAGTTGTTTGTGCCACAAGTGTGTACTGGCTCTACAAGTAGAGCAGGAAACAGGCTCCACAAGTAGAGAAGGGTACTGGCCCCACAAGTAGAGCAGGGTACTGGCTCCACAAGTAGAGCAGGGTACTAGCACCACAAGTAGAACAGGATACTGGCCCGCAAGTAGAGCAGGATACCAGTGCCACAAGTAGAGCAGGATACTGGCTCCACAAGTAGAGAAGGATACTAGCGCCACAAGTAGCGCCATAAGTAGAGCAGGATACAGGCTCCACAAGTAGAGCAGGGTACTAGCGCCACAAGTAGAACAGGATACTGGCCCCGCAAGTAGAGCAGGGTACTAGCGCCACAAGTAGAGCAGGATACTGGCTCCACAAGTAGAGCAGGGTACTAGCACCATTAGTAGAGCAGGATACTGGCTCCACAAGTAGAGCAGGATACTGGCTCCACAAGTAGAGCAGGAAACAGGATACTGGCACCACAAGTAGAGCAGGATACTGGCACCACAAGAAGAACAGGGTACTGGCACCACAAGTAGAGCAGGATACCGGCACCACAAGTAGAACAGGATACTGGCACCACAAGAAGAACAGGATACTGGCACCACAAGAAGAACAGGGTATTGGCACCACAAGTAGAGCAGGATATCGGCACCACAAATAGAACAGGATACTGGCACCACAAGAAGAACAGGGTATTGGCACCACAAGTAGAGCAGGATACCGGCGCCACAAGTAGAGCAGGATTCTGGCACCACAAGTAGAACAGGATACTGGCACCACAAGTAGAGCAGGATACTTGCACCACAAGTAGAGCAGGGTACTAGCGCCACAACTAGAGCAGGATACTGGCTCCACAAGTAGAGCAGGAAACAGGCCCCACAAGTAGAGCAGGATACTGGCCCCACAAGTAGAGCAGGGTACTGGCTCCACAAGTAGAGCAGGGTACTATCGCCACAAGTAGAGCAGGGTACTAGCGCCACAAGTAGAACAGGATACTGGCCCGCAAGTAGAGCAGGGTACTAGTGCCACAAGTAGAGCAGGATACTGGCTCCACAAGTAGAGAAGGATACTAGCGCCACAAGTAGAGCAGGGTACTAGCGTGTAGCGCCACAAGTAGAGCAGGATACTGGCTCCACAAGTAGAGCAGGGTACTAGCGCCACAAGTAGAACAGGATACTGGCCCCGCAAGTAGAGCAGGGTACTAGCGCCACAAGTAGAGCAGGATACTGGCTCCACAAGTAGAGCAGGGTACTAGCGCCATAAGTAGAGCAGGATACTGGCTCCACAAGTAGAGCAGGGTACTAGCGCCACAAGTAGAGCAGGATACTGGCACAACAGGGACGCAGGTCTAGGTATCATTACCAAAGGAGCACAGGACTGGATACAGTTGTCACTGGAACACAAGGTGGAATACAATATGCAGTTGTTTGTGCCACAAGTGTGGGCAGTGAAGATCAGAGTCTGCTGCTTGCAGACAACAAACACAGGTGAATAGTTTATCTAGCTAGGATTTTTGTTCACCTGCCTAGTGATCAGGTTAATGGACTGTACTATTTTTTTGTTTGTTTGTTTAAATATATATATTTTTGAAATATTGGTAAATATATTTTCTTTTGTTTACAAGTATACATGTCTTTTGACAAACTAAATACCTACTAAACTGTTTCAGATCACAAAATATTTAGGTTCCCTGTTATCACACCTGAGATAAAATAATATATTTTCATAGCACTATATTGTATATAAATGTTATTCATAAAGTTCAAGTCGGATGCCACCACTGCTGGCAGTTTAAAGTTCCAGTATTTTGAACATGACTTTCCTACAAAGTCATTTCATGCAGATTTCCTTTTTAGATCTATTTTCATTCCCCTCGGGAAGCTAAAAGGATAGAAAAGCTGATCACATTGTTACTAACTCTTAATGCCTTGGTTACTTTCAGCCTCAGTTTAAAAAACATTATTCAATGCTTATTGGCCCCTATGTGTCATACAGTTAAATTTTCCTGTTTTTCATACGTATACGGTTTACTCATGGGACATTTAAAGTAACTGCAATACAAGTCACTGTTTTGTATTCATACATTGACATCTTGAATAGATTAGGTAATATTGAAATTCATTTACTTTGAAACATAATAAGTAAACTCTGTTCCAATATCTCTTTATTTCCATTACTGTGCATAATGTTTTTCATTCTACCAAATAATTACATGAGACACCTTTACTATATTGTTCTAAAAAGAAAAAAGATTAAATATTGGTTAGAACTGTCAGCATTTGCAGTAAGTGATGTGTAAGCCTTCATATATTTTTCTTATTTTGCATGCATATTTAAAGCAGTGGAAAATATTAGAATTCACTGTGAATTACATTGGTTTTTGTAATGAAATGCACTGATGAAATTAAAGTCTGCCAAGTACTGTATAATATCCTTAACTCTGAAAGAGAATAACATTCAATAGTTTTGCTTTTTAAAATGATTATTGTCATGATACAATCATGTGGAGTTGTTGATACCTGGATTGGCTACCCCGCAGAGGTGGTATTGTGTTCTCAGCCTGAGAAAGGTTAATGTGAATTGCCTTTTTCTGTGTGTGAAAACTGCTTTCAGAAAAGCTGTAAGCTGAGACCCCCCCTCCTCCCCCCTCCTTAGTAGTGTAACTATGTGTAGGAATGCAGAACGTTCCTCCCCTACTGGGAGCTAAGACTTGCTTGCATTGGCTGCACTTGTTGTAAATTATAACCAGGGCGTTGTCTTTGACAGAAAGAAAGTTTAGTTTTTAAGGATGTAACAGAAAGACTTGAGGGCAGAACTGCCTGGGACTCAAGCCACTAAACATCTGGAATGACAGCTCTCCACATATCTAAAGGAACTTGGTAATAAGTTAGATACTGTGTGTAATTCTTTTCATGTCCCATTTTTTTAAAGAACTGTAGCTTTGCAATTGTATGTTATTTTGAATGTCTTTATAATTTTGCACTGTGTAACCTGTATTGATATTTTGTTATTAAACACGTAGAAAATCTAATTCTGTCTTTTGGGCTCTAATATCCAAATTCACACTCCTGTTGAGACAAGGTTAAAGGCACGTTACCTAATTGTTAAATAGTGTGAGTTTTTAGGGGTTGCCCAAAACTCCCCTTTAATTTAAAAGTTTTTGGTGGTGGCAGCAGGGAAATTGTTAATTAGAGCAGTGTGGACAAGATTTGGGGTTAATGAGGTGTCCCTTTTAAGGTCCTTTTGCAGAGTTGCAAGGTTAAGGAAACCAGAGCTGTGTGCCATTAACCCATTCATGCCCACACTCCTCTATTGTGACATTGAGAAGGTTTGATTCGTCACAATGATATAATTAACAGATATGTATCAATTACATTTGTGAATTTAAATGGGTCTGCCATAACCTAAAAGGTAATGATTATTTATAATCATTGTAGTGCTTAAGAAGTATTTGACGTCAGCCCAGTGTTCTGCAAATTACGTTTTCCAAAATGCCATACAATGCAGGGCCTAAGCATGAAAATACTTTGCTATATAAATTTAATTTAATTCAAACAGAAGTGGCTGCACTCATGGGTATAGAGCTAAAATGTTTAATTTATACATTTAAAAATATAAGAAAGGTGACTTGAGCTTTTTGAAAAAAAGTGCAAACAAATATGAATGCTCTGGTTACCTTTCTTGTATTCTAAAATTAATTTATTTATTTACTTTTATTTTTGTACCTCAGTTTGTGATTCCCTTTGAGCTTGCCACTTGGATGTCAGTTTGCGATTCCCTTTGAGCTTGCTTAATCCCTTAAACCACTTGGACGTAGGTACTAAGTCACAGAGTACTTTACCCAGCGCATGTCCAACACTCTGGCGCATGCTCCGGTCCCCCGCTGTCAGCTTTGACAGCGGAGACTGCAGCCAGTGGAAGAAAGCATCTGGCTTCATATAGCAGGGATCAGGGTTAGAGAGTTGTTTGGGTGGGATCAGGAAAGTGAGAGGGTTGACGATGGATCCCTACACTACAAATAAATAAAAAAATGTATAATAATTCAAATATTGCCCCCCCCCCAATCTGCATAGTGAAGATGATAGAGATGCAGCCCAGATTGTGATGTCATCAGTGGGCTGTACTTGGCAGCCATTTCAAAGTTACCAGAAACAATATTCATTTTAAAATAACTTTTTTACAATATCCTGCTGCATGATATAGAAAGGGGTGCTGGAGGATATTTGCAACTTAAAGGGACAGTATACTGTAAAATAGTTTTTCCCTTAATGTGTTTACAATTGCTTTTTTTACCAACTGCAGAGTAAAAAATGTATGAAAATTAGCTTTTTAAGGTTTATTTCTGTATATTAAATCTCTGATTTTGTGTTTTGAAGCCACAGCCTAATAAAATAGGTTGAGCTTGTAGGTATAATCAGATCTCATTACTGTATCACATTGTGTACATATACCTGCTTCTTTATCTTATATCTGTCCTTAAAACAATCACCAGTACTTTGAGAGAACAAAGGAAAATCAACATTTTATTACCTTATATCTGCTTTATCACACTGGGAGTGTAATTTCTTCTGCTGGCTGTGTTTACAAAGCTTATCTATAGCTGGTACGCGCGGCCACAAACTTTCAGAATAGGTGGGGATACCACATGCTAAATCAACAATTTCAAATGCCAATATAAGGGTAAAGGAGCTACTTGTAAACAATTTAATACACTCCAGCAGGTAAAGTGGATCATTGGGAACAAATTAAAGGGGAGAAAATTTTTGAGTAAACTGTCCCTTTAATCTAAAGTAAGACTTTAAGTTGACTAAGGTATACACTGTCTTTAATTGGATATGCAGGGTTCTGGGTAGGGTTGCCACCTCGGCCATGTTTTCCTGGACACTTATGAGTTACACATGCTGCAGGGTGTGCAGGGAGGAACATGAATAAAGTTGTCCAGGATCACTATTTTTGTGCTGTCCATCAGCACAATGCATATTTCCCTCTGAACACCCTGCAGCATGTGCAACTCATGAGTATCCAGGAAAACATGACCGATTTGGCAACCCTACATTGCAATATAATGCTGAGAAAAAGATGTTGCTTGATTTCTCTCCATGTTGGTGAGTTTTTGATCTTTGGGTCCTATTGTGCCTTCTTTATGTACCTTTGTATAGTGGGCTGTTTTCACATTTAGGCACAATGTTAAAAGCATTGTCACACTAGCACTGTGTTATAAAGGTATACTAATTGCAATCAAGATTGCTGGTGAAATGTTCTAATGTGAATGATCCCTTTAGACAGTATTTAATGAAAATACAATTTACGTGTCAACCTTAATGGGACAGTCAAGTCCAAAATAAACGTTTATGATTCAAATAGGGCATGTCATTTTAAACAACTTTGTAATTTACTTTTATCACCAATGTTGCTTTGTTCTCTTGGTATTCTTAGTTAAAAGATACACCTAGGTAGGCTTATATGCTAATTTCTTAGACCTTAAAGGCCACCACTTATCTGAATGCATTTTGACAGTTTTTCACCACTAGAGGGTGTTAGTTCATGTGTGTCAAATGGTTAACATTAAGCTCACACACATGGAATTACCTAGGAGTCAGCATTGATTGCTAAAGTGCAAGTCTGTCAAAAGAACTGAAATAATAGGGCAGTTTGCAGAGGCTAAGATACAAGGTAATCACAGAGGTAAAAAGTGTATTAATATAACTGTGTTGGTTATGCAAAACTGGGGGATGGGTAATAAAGGGATTATCTATATTTTAAAACAATAAAACATTCTGATGTTGACTGTCCCTTTAACCAAACCTCTTTTGTTAGGATACAATAGTGTAATTTGTGCATAAATAATAATCCTATATAAGCTGCAGGATTGTTGTTATATTGAATGTGTGTATATATGTATTATACTGTAAAATACTATATTATGTATTTTAAGCAAGTTCATTTTTTAAAAAAAATTTTTTGGCATGGTCTCTTTTTTTTTTAGAAACATGATTTCATGTACATGATATTAATATTCCATAGACAATAGCTTTATTTTTTTCATGTTACAATAGTGCATTTTTTAAAATGTTGTACTATGTTAAACGTTTTTAAAAGTAGATGGCTTTTCGAATATTGTATTTGTATAGCCGCTACAAGGTTACACTTTACTGAATGTGTTTCATTTTAATGTCAGGATTGCACTTTACCAAACGTGTTCTATTCTAATAACTCATTTGTTACAGTGCGCCAACAATATTCAAAGTAAACCGGTTCATTACAGTGTGAAATTACTTTGATGTATTTCTAATATAGCAATCGTACTGTACCAGACATGTTCTATATAATAACTTTTTGGGTATAGTGCAAATGCAATATTATAAGTAATCCAAAGTGAGTTCACACTGTACTGAAAGGGTTTACTTCTAATAATGTTGTCGCACTGTAATAAATGTGTTTTTAGTATAGTACAGTACAATATGGCGGGGCGCCTTCCTTGAACCCTCAGGCAAAAAATAATAATGTAGATGGGGAATTACAGTACATTGTGCTTTACCCATAGTCACTTGGGTAATGTCAGGTTTACCCAGATTTCTGACTTTACCCGTAACATATATAACATATCATATACACACGTTCAATATACCCACAACCCCCAAGCTCATATAGGTTTATTAATAAGCTTTTGTATTGCTCTTTATTTACTTTGATGATCACATACATTGCAAATATTCAATGGGAGTAATCTGTATTTTAATTGGGTAACATTGCCAGGAAATTCTAATGTTCTAAACAATATCAGCCAGCTTGCAATTTTGAACAACTTTCCAATTTACTATTAATTTGCTTTGTTCTCTTGACAACCCAGGAGCAGCAATGAACTAATGTGAGCTAGCTGCTGATTGGTGGTTGCACATATATGCCTCTTGTCATTTGCTCACCTGCTGTGTTCAGCTAGGTTTTAGTAGTGCATTGCTGCCCCTTCAACAAAGAATAACAGGAAATAAAGCAAATTTGATAACAGAAGTAAACTGTAAAGTTGAGTGCTAATGACGGCTTTGAGCCGTCACAGAGTTTCCCACTCTGGTGCTAATGACGGCTCAGAGCCGTCACTAACACTCTCCCACCTTGAGGGAGATCCGGGGGCTCCCACCCGCTCCTACCCCGGCGATCGGGCCTGCATAGTGACAGGCATCACCGGGGCTTCACGTTATGCGCGGTGTGTCACGCGCAATAACGTGATGACGTCACCGCGCAACTTTATTTATACTTAACAATGTTAAGTATAGGAGCAGAGGGCAAGACCCACCATTGGAAAGGTAATTGCCTAACCTTTCCAACAGTCTTGGGGGTCTGAGAAAAAAAAATAGTTAAAAAAATTTTGTTAAAAAAAAAAAAAAAAAAAAAAAAAAACCTTAAAAAAATATTTACACCCAGGTGGGAAAGTGCTTAGCACTCAAAGGGTTAAAACTGTATGCTCTATCTGAATTATGAAATTATTTTTGGTGTTTCATGTCCCTTTAAGGATAACACTTTATTTAAATTGAACTGTGCATTTGTGTACTACAACATTGGATAGTCCATGATGTTTTACAAATCTGTCACCTAATAGTTATATAAATATAAATTACATAGATATGTGAAAAGTTGTAATAAAATATAAATGGTCAGATTGTGCGTTAAATCTTCTGCTGACTGATTAATGGAATACACAATTGTATAAATTATATTATCACAGAGACTATTTCTATTTAGTTTTATCTTTTTATGAAAAAATGCTCATTTGTAAGTGGAAATCTATTTATAAAAATATATTAAAAGTTCTAGAATCTGAATTCATTCCTAGATAAAATTTGAGGTTGCAGTTTCTACAGAAAATTATTTCATTTGGAACTACAAAGATCTGCAAGAATCAATTTTGCTAGCTCAAGTCAACAAGATATGTTTCTTACCAGAGTATGGCTTCTATTAAAAAGATGAATTATTATACCCTGAGCCTTTTAAAGTCAACTTCTTGCAGTCTGCCCACCCACTTGCAATTGGTAGTTCCTTATGACCTCTTGATTGGACAATTAACTCATCTCATTTAGCTCTAAAGCAAATTGTTTTTGTATATTTTTAATTTAATGTCCTCTCTCACTTATAACAAATATATACCAGTAATTATGCACTGCATTGCAAAATATCTACATAAATTAGTTAACATAATTTAAAACTGTTACTTTGTTACCACAATGTGCAGAATTCCCTTGTAAGTATGTTTATCATATCTCACTTGATTGTATCAGATCAGGGCTAGCTGTAAATTGCATTGTGCACAATTCTAAGCAATGACCTGTAAGCAATTCTAAACAATTTGCTGCATACTTAGGCTACAGAATGTGACTTTCAGTTTGGGACATTTATAAGACAGGGAAAGCTGTGATATACAGCAGAGAAGAGGTCTCTAACCATGTATATTATGCAAATGATAGTCATGCAGGGAAGTTTGCAATTGCCCTGTACCCCACATGACACATGCAAACTACACCCAATATCCTTCATTATGCCCCAAACCCTTAACCCAGTCCAGGTTCTTACAATTTAAAGGGATACTAAACCCAAATGTTTTATTTGATGATTCAGGTACAATATACAATTTTAAGCAACTTTCTACTTTACTCCTACTATCAATTTTTCTTCGTTCTCTTGCTATCTTTATTTAAAAAGCAGGAATTTAAAGGGATAGTCTAGTATAAATTAAACTTTCATTATTCAGATAGGACTTTTAATTTTAATCAACTTTCCAATTTACTTTTATCATCAAATTTGCTTTTTTCTCTTGGTATTCTTAGTTTAAACTAAACATAGGTAGGCTCATATGCTAATTTCTAAGCCTTTGAGGGCTGCCTCTTATCACATGCTTTTTAAATCTCTTTTCAACACAGAGACAGAAAGTACACATGGGCCATATAGATAACACTGTGTTCAGGCACAGGGGGTTATTTAAAGGATTACTTTCTGTTATAATTTTTAAGCTAAACAACTAACATATTAAAGTTAATAAACATTAATTAAAACCTACTGACCTATATTTTCTCCAAAACGAAGTTTCATAACGTTCTAAAAGTTATATCTTTTGCCGATGATGTCACGTTATCCTGCCCACTATTTTCAGCACTGCATGTTCAAAATACTTAAACCAATAACTTTGGCCTAGATTTGGAGTTCGGCGGTAGCCGTCAAAACCAGCGTTAGAGGCTCCTAACGCTGGTTTTGGCCGGCCGCTGGTATTTGGAGTCAGTGATTAAAGGGTCTAACGCTCACTTTTCAGCCGTGACTTTTCCATACTGCAGATCCCCCTACGCCATTTGCGTATCCTATGTTTTCAATGGGATCTTTCTAACGCTGGTATTTAGAGTCGTTTCTGAAGTGAGCGTTAGAGCTCTAACGACAAAACTCCAGCCGCAGGAAAATAGCAGGAGTTAAGAGCTTTCTGGGCTAACGCCGGTTCATAAAGCTCTTAACTACTGTACCCTAAAGTACACTAACACCCATAAACTACCTATGTACCCCTAAACCGAGGTCCCCCCACATCGCCGCCACTCGATTAATTTTTTTAACCCCTAATCTGCCGACCGCCACCTACGTTATACTTATGTACCCCTAATCTGCTGCCCCTAACCCCGCCGACCCCTGTATTACATTTATTAACCCCTAACCTGCCCCCCACAACGTCGCCGCCAGCTACTTAAAATAATTAACCCCTAATCTTCTGACTGCAAAGCGCCGCCACCTACGTTATCCTTATGTACCCCTAATCTGCTACCCCTAACACCGCCGACCCCTATATTATATTTATTAACCCCTAATCTGCCCCCCTCAACGTCGCCGACACCTGCCTACACTTATTAACCCCTAATCTGCCGAGCGGACCTGAGCGCTACTATAATAAAGTTATTAACCCCTAACCCGCCTCACTAACCCTATAATAAATAGTATTAACCCCCTAATCTGCCCTCCCTAACATCGCCGACACCTAACTTCAATTATTAACCCCTAATCTGACGACCGGAGCTCACCGCTATTCTAATAAATTGATTAACCCCTAAAGCTAAGTCTAACCCTAACACTAACACCCCCCTAACTTAAATATAATTTACATCTAACGAAATAAATTAACTCTTATTAAATAACTTATTCCTATTTAAAGCTAAATACTTACCTTTAAAATAAATCCTAATATAGCTACAATATAAATTATAATTATATTGTAGCTATTTTAGGATTAATATTTATTTTACAGGCAACTTTGTAATTATTTTAACCAGGTACAATAGCTATTAAATAGTTAAGAACTATTTAATAGTTACCTAGTTAAAATAATAACAAATTTACCTGTAAAATAAATCCTAACCTAAGATATAATTAAACCTAACACTACCCTATCAATAAAATAATTAAATAAACTACCTACAATTACCTACAATTAACCTAACACTACACTATCAATAAATTAATTAAACACAATTGCTACAAATAAATACAATTAAATAAACTAGCTAAAGTACAAAAAATAAAAAAGAACTAAGTTACAAAAAATAAAAAAATATTTACAAACATAAGAAAAATATTACAACAATTTTAAACTAATTACACCTACTCTAAGCCCCCTAATAAAATAACAAAGCCCCCCAAAATAAAAAATTCCCTACCCTATTCTAAATTAAAAAAGTTACAAGCTCTTTTACCTTACCAGCCCTGAACAGGGCCCTTTGCGGGGCATGCCCCAAGAAGTTCAGCTCTTTTGCCTGTAAAAGAATAAATACAATACCCCCCCCCAACATTACAACCCACCACCCACATACCCCTAATCTAACCCAAACCCCCCTTAAATAAACCTAACACTAAGCCCCTGAAGATCTTCCTACCTTGTCTTCACCATACCAGGTTCACCGATCCGTCCTGGCTCCAACATCTTCATCCAACCCAAGCGGGGGTTGGCGATCCATCATCCGGTGCTGAAGAGGTCCAGAAGAGGCTCCAAAGTCTTCCTCCTATCCGGCAAGAAGAGGACATCCGGACCGGCAAACATCTTCTCCAAGCGGCATCTTCGATCTTCTTCCATCCGGTGCGGAGCGGGTCCATCTTGAAGCAGGCGACGCGGATCCATCCTCTTCTTCCGTTGTCTCCCGACTAATGACGGTTCCTTTAAGGGACGTCATCCAAGATGGCGTCCCTCGAATTCCGATTGGCTGATAGGATTCTATCAGCCAATCGGAATTAAGGTAGGAATTTTCTGATTGGCTGATGGAATCAGCCAATCAGAATCAAGTTCAATCCGATTGGCTGATCCAATCAGCCAATCAGATTGAGCTCGCATTCTATTGGCTGATCGGAACAGCCAATAGAATGCGAGCTCAATCTGATTGGCTGATTGGATCAGCCAATCGGATTGAACTTGATTCTGATTGGCTGATTCCATCAGCCAATCAGAAAATTCCTACCTTAATTCCGATTGGCTGATAGAATCCTATCAGCCAATCGGAATTCGAGGGACGCCATCTTGGATGACGTCCCTTAAAGGAACCGTCATTAGTCGGGAGACAACGGAAGAAGAGGATGGATCCGCGTCGCCTGCTTCAAGATGGACCCGCTCCGCACCGGATGGAAGAAGATCGAAGATGCCGCTTGGAGAAGATGTTTGCCGGTCCGGATGTCCTCTTCTTGCCGGATAGGAGGAAGACTTTGGAGCCTCTTCTGGACCTCTTCAGCACCGGATGATGGATCGCCAACCCCCGCTTGGGTTGGATGAAGATGTTGGAGCCAGGACGGATCGGTGAACCTGGTATGGTGAAGACAAGGTAGGAAGATCTTCAGGGGCTTAGTGTTAGGTTTATTTAAGGGGGGTTTGGGTTAGATTAGGGGTATGTGGGTGGTGGGTTGTAATTTTGGGGGGGGGGGGTATTGTATTTATTCTTTTACAGGCAAAAGAGCTGAACTTTTTGGGGCATGCCCCGCAAAGGGCCCTGTTCAGGGCTGGTAAGGTAAAAGAGCTTGTAACTTTTTTAATTTAGAATAGGGTAGGGAATTTTTTATTTTGGGGGGCTTTGTTATTTTATTAGGGGGCTTAGAGTAGGTGTAATTAGTTTAAAATTGTTGTAATATTTTTCTTATGTTTGTAAATATTTTTTTATTTTTTGTAACTTAGTTCTTTTTTATTTTTTGTACTTTAGTTAGTTTATTTCATTGTATTTATTTGTAGCAATTGTGTTTAATTAATTTATTGATAGTGTAGTGTTAGGTTAATTGTAGGTAATTGTAGGTAGTTTATTTAATTATTTTATTGATAGGGTAGTGTTAGGTTTAATTATATCTTAGGTTAGGATTTATTTTACAGGTAAATTTGTTATTATTTTAACTAGGTAACTATTAAATAGTTCTTAACTATTTAATAGCTATTGTACCTGGTTAAAATAATTACAAAGTTGCCTGTAAAATAAATATTAATCCTAAAATAGCTACAATGTAATTATAATTTATATTGTAGCTATATTAGGGTTTATTTTACAGGTAAGTATTTAGCTTTAAATAGGAATCATTTATTTAATAAGAGTTAATTAATTTCGTTAGATGTAAATTATATTTAAGTTAGGGGGGTGTTAGTGTTAGGGTTAGACTTAGCGTTAGGGGTTAATACATTTATTAGAATAGCGGTGAGCTCCGCTCGGCAGATTAGGGGTTAATAATTGAAGGTAAGTGTCGGCGATGTTAGGGAGGGCAGATTAGGGGTTAATACTATTTATGATAGGGTTAGTGAGGCGGATTAGGGGTTAATAACTTTATTATAGTAGCGCTCAGGTCCGCTCGGCAGATTAGGGGTTAATAAGTGTAGGCAGGTGGAGGCGACGTTGAGGGGGGCAGATTAGGGGTTAATAAATATAATATAGGGGTCGGCGATGTTAGGGCAGCAGATTAGGGGTACATAGGGATAACGTAGGTTGCGGCGGTTTACGGAGCGGCAGATTAGGGGTTAAAAAAATATGCAGGGGTCAGCGATAGCGGGGGCGGCAGATTAGGGGTTAATAAGTGTAAGGTTAGGGGTGTTTAGACTCGGGGTACATGTTAGAGTGTTAGTTGCAGACGTAGGAGGTGTTTCCCCATAGGAAACAATGGGGCTGCGTTAGGAGCTGAACGCTGCTTTTTTGAAGGTGTTAGGTTTTTTTTCAGCTCAAACAGCCCCATTGTTTCCTATGGGAGAATCGTGCACAAGCACGTTTTTGAGGCTGGCCGCGTCCGTAAGCAACTCTGGTATCGAGAGTTGCATTTGCGGTAAAAATGCTCTACGCTCCTTTTTTGGAGCCTAACGCAGCATTTGTTTGAACTCTCGATACCAGAGTTAAATTTATGGTGCGGCCAGAAAAAAGCCCGCGGAGCGTTAACAGCCCTTTTACCGCCAAACTCCAAATCTAGGCCTTTGTGTTTAAAGCGCCATTCTGAAACCTAGGTATTGTAAACGGATTGGTACAGAGCAAAGGATACCCATGGAGTGGGTTTGGAAAACAATTAAATTTGCTGACAAGATTTCTGACATACGGTAGAGATATGTTAATGAAATCCTATTGATAAAAAGCGTATTTGGGGTAGTTAGTTAGTAACAGGCATAGAAAATATTTACTTACAGTGGCCCTTTAAGATTTAGCACAAAACAGTGCTACATTTAAGACAAAAGATAATAAACAGTCACAGTCATGTGATCAGGGGGCTGGAAGAAGGTTCCTAGATACAAGGTAATCACAGAGGTAAAAAGTATATTAATATAACTGTGTTGGTTATGCAAAACTGGGGAATGGGTAATAAAGGGATTATCTATCTTTTAAAACAATAACAATTCTATGGTAGACTGTCCCTTTAAAGCTTAGGAGCGAGACCATTTTAGGTTCAGCACCCTGGATAGTGCTTGCTTATTGGTAGCTACATTTAGCAAACAAGGACAGAAGCGCAACCCAGGTTCTGAACCTAAAATGGGTCGGTCTTTAAGCTTTTTAAATGAAGATAGCAAGAGAACGAAGAAAAATTGATAATACTAGTATATTAGAATGTTTCACAATGTTATCTATATGGAAAACATGAACTAACACCCTCTAGCTGTGAAAAACTGTCAAAATGCCCTGAGCTAAGAGGTGGCCTTCAAAGAAATTTGACTATGAGCCTACCTAGGTTTAGCTTTCAACTAAGAATACCAAGAGAACAAAGCAAATTGGAAAGGTGTTTAAAATTGCATGCCATATCTGAATCATGAAAGTTTAATTTTAGCTAGACTGATCCTTTAAAAGGATGGTAAAGTCAAAATTAAAGATTGTGATTCAGAAAGAGCATGAATTTTTAAACAACTTTCAAATGTACTTCTTTTAACAAATCTGTTTTGTTTTCTTGATATCCTTTGCTTAGAGTCAGCCTAGGTAAGTTGATGCTTAGAAGCATGCACATGTATTTAGCAGTCTATGGCAGCAATGTTTGTAACTATGTATAACATTACTATAAACATTGACGCAAACACTGCTTCCAGTCACGTGCACACTCCTGAGCTCACCTAGGATAATTTGTTAACAAAGGATACCATGAAAACTAAGCAAAATTGATAATTGAACTAAATTGGAAACTTGTTTTACAATATTGTGCTCTATCTTATCCCTTTAAGTTTAACTCTTACTTTACTATCCCTTTAATTAGTAAGTAGGATAACCTTATGCTTATACCAGTTTTTTTCCTCATCTTTTTTTATTTTTATTTACCATAAATAATTTTAAGACTAGTTTGGATGCTCTTTTCTGTGCAGCATTCAGAATACCGAGCATGTGCTGATGAGTTCTAACAAGGATGAAACCGCTGCCCACATGCTAGGTCTCTCGTTTATCATTGCTGTACTTTTAAGGGACATAAAATGCTAAACATTTCTATCATGCATATGAGAGAACTATATTTTTTGCCTGAATAAAATGTTGATATTAAAGTTGTTGTTTTTGAAACTAACAGGAAGTTCAACTAGGCCTTAAGGCCTGATTGGTTACTGGCTTACTTGCATATTCTTACCCACAATCCCCTGCTCGTTTAAAAATACAGTTACCTGATGTCTCTATGTAAAAAGTAATCTAATGTTTTTTGGATATACAGACCTGCTATACAATCATTTACTTTTGTATAATTGAAATTGAACAAATGCAGCTACTTTGTCTTCTTTTTCTGATGTATATACAGGTAAAATGTATTAATTAGAATTGAATGAGGTGATCTCTATCTTAAAGGTCATCTACATTGATTGCATTTTCTTAATTACAGTACTAATAAGTAATGGACCGGATATATTATTAACAGGCTGAGCATGGTTAGTTAGACATTTAAAAAGCTTTTTTTTATGTATTCTGTCTTAAAATCCCAGAAGGATAATAATATATGATAGCGTTTTGTCCAGCATAGTTGCTCTTGGCAGCTATAATGCCATAATTGGAAAACTGTTCTCACAATTTCCTTTTGGGTATTGGTAAAAGGTTTAGTCTCTTAATAGAAACATTAGCGGCCTTTATAGCCTGAGAAATGTATAAAATTGTCGTTGGTGCTATTAGTGCCTGGGAAAATAGCAAGGTCTTATAACCCATATAAATAGATAAAAGCTTCCAGAGGATAAATAGATTATTATTATGATTACTACTATTATTACTTAATTTGTAATTTAATTATTTTTCTTTTAAGATTCATTTTTGAAATCCTAAAAAGGGTTTTCTTCAGGTTCTTCTGCATAATACAAATGTAGGATTGCTGCAGAGATGTGATATTCAAATGATCTAGAAGATATCAACACTCATAACCCTTAAAGGGACATGCAACACAATTTAAAATTATTCTTTTCCTTCAGTGGCCTAGAATCCTAAAAATGTGTTTGGTAAACTATCTCACTGAAAAAATCTTACTGCAACATTGTCTCTCAAAGAGGGTGTGATTCAATGATATCTGTACCAGCCCCTCATCAGATTAGGAAGGTGAGAGGTCAGCTCCATTGATATTGCAAAACCCTCTAGACCACAGTCCACTCAAATCCTGTCATATTTTTATAAAGGGCAAAAGCTATAATCTCCTTCAGCTCTCTTAGGCCTAGATTTGGAGTTCGGCGGTAGCCGTCAAAACCAGCGTTAGAGGCTCCTAACGCTGGTTTTGGCCGCCCGCTGGTATTTGGAGTCAGTGATTAAAGGGTCTAACGCTCACTTTTCAGCCGCGACTTTTCCATACCGCAGATCCCCCTACGCCATTTGCGTAGCCTATATTTTCAATGGGATCTTTCTAACGCTGGTATTTAGAGTCGTTTCTGAAGTGAGCGTTAGAGCTCTAACGACAAGATTCCAGCCGCCTGAAAATAGCAGGAGTTAAGAGCTTTCTGGCTAACGCCGGTTTATAAAGCTCTTAACTACTGTACCCTAAAGTACACTAACACCCATAAACTACCTATGTACCCCTAAACCGAGGTCCCCCCACACCGCCGCCACTCGATTAAAATTTTTAACCCCTAATCTGCCGACCGCCACCTACGTTATACTTATGTACCCCTAATCTGCTGCCCCTAACCCCGCCGACCCCTGTATTACATTTATTAACCCCTAACTTGCCCCCCACAACGTCGCCGCCAGCTACTTAAAATAATTAACCCCTAATCTTCCGACCGCAAATCGCCGCCACCTACGTTATCCCTATGTACCCCTAATCTGCTGCCCTAACATCGCCGACCCCTATATTATATTTATTAACCCCTAATCTGCCCCCCTCAACGTCGCCGACACCTGCCTACACTTATTAACCCCTAATCTGCCGAGCGGACCTGAGCGCTACTATAATAAATGCATTAACCCCTAATCCGCCTCACTAACCCTATCATAAATAGTATTAACCCCTAATCTGCCCTCCCTAACATCGCCGACACCTAACTTCAATTATTAACCCCTAATCTGCCGACCGGAGCTCACCGCTATTCTAATAAATGTATTAACCCCTAAAGCTAAGTCTAACCCTAACACTAACACCCCCCTAAGTTAAATATAATTTTTATCTAACGAAATAAATTAACTCTTATTAAATAAATTATTCCTATTTAAAGCTAAATACTTACCTGTAAAATAAATCATAATATAGCTACAATATAAATTATAATTATATTATAGCTATTTTAGGATTAATATTTATTTTACAGGCAACTTTGTTATTATTTTAACCAGGTAAAATAGCTATTAAATAGTTAAGAACTATTTAATAGTTACCTAGTTAAAATAATAACAAATTTACCTGTAAAATAAATCCTAACCTAAGTTATAATTAAACCTAACACTACCCTATCAATAAAATAATTAAATAAACTACCTACAATTACCTACAATTAACCTAACACTACACTATCAATAAATAAATTAAACACAATTCCTACAAATAAATACAATTAAATAAACTAGCTAAAGTACAAAAAATAAAAAAGAACTAAGTTACAGAAAATAAAAAAATATTTACAAACATAAGAAAAATATTACAACAATTTTAAACTAATTACACCTACTCTAAGCCCCCTAATAAAATAACAAAGCCCCCCAAAATAAAACATTCCCTACCCTATTCTAAATTAAAAAAGTTACAAGCTCTTTTACCTTACCAGCCCTGAACAGGGCCCTTTGCGGGGCATGCCCCAAGAATTTCAGCTCTTTTGCCTGTAAAAAAAAACATACAATACCCCCCCCCCAACATTACAACCCACCACCCACATACCCCTAATCTAACCCAAACCCCCCTTAAATAAACCTAACACTAAGCCCCTGAAGATCTTCCTACCTTGTCTTCACCATCCAGGTATCACCGATCCGTCCTGGCTCCAAGATCTTCATCCAACCCAAGCGGGGGTTGGCGATCCATAATCCGGTCCAGAAGAGGCTCCAAAGTCTTCCTCCTATCCGGCAAGAAGAGGACATCCGGACCGGCAAACATCTTCTCCAAGCGGCATCTTCGATCTTCTTCCATCCGGAGCGAAGGGGCAGGATCCTGAAGACCTCCAGCGCGGAACATCCATCCGGACCGACGACTGAACGACGAATGACTGTTCCTTTAAGGGACGTCATCCAAGATGGCGTCCCTCGAATTCCGATTGGCTGATAGGATTCTATCAGCCACTCGGAATTAAGGTAGGAATTTTCTGATTGGCTGATGGAATCAGCCAATCAGAATCTAGTTCAATCCGATTGGCCGATCCAATCAGCCAATCAGATTGAGCTCGCATTCTATTGGCTGTTCCGATCAGCCAATAGAATGCGAGCTCAATCTGATTGGCTGATTGGATCGGCCAATCGGATTGAACTAGATTCTGATTGGCTGATTCCATCAGCCAATCAGAAAATTCCTACCTTAATTCCGATTGGCTGATAGAATCCTATCAGCCAATCGGAATTCGAGGGACGCCATCTTGGATGACGTCCCTTAAAGGAGCAGTCATTCGTCGTTCAGTCGTCGGTCCGGATGGATGTTCCGCGCTGGAGGTCTTCAGGATCCTGCCGCTTCGCTCCGGATGGAAGAAGATCGAAGATGCCTCTTGGAGAAGATGTTTGCCGGTCCGGATGTCCTCTTCTTGCCGGATAGGAGGAAGACTTTGGAGCCTCTTCTGGACCGGATTATGGATCGCCAACCCCCGCTTGGGTTGGATGAAGATCTTGGAGCCAGGACGGATCGGTGATACCTGGATGGTGAAGACAAGGTAGGAAGATCTTCAGGGGCTTAGTGTTAGGTTTATTTAAGGGGGGTTTGGGTTAGATTAGGGGTATGTGGGTGGTGGGTTGTAATGTTGGGGGGGGGGGGGTATTGTATGTTTTTTTTTACAGGCAAAAGAGCTGAAATTCTTGGGGCATGCCCCGCAAAGGGCCCTGTTCAGGGCTGGTAAGGTAAAAGAGCTTGTAACTTTTTTAATTTAGAATAGGGTAGGGAATTTTTTATTTTGGGGGGCTTTGTTATTTTATTAGGGGGCTTAGAGTAGGTGTAATTAGTTTAAAATTGTAATATTTTTCTTATGTTTGTAAATATTTTTTTATTTTCTGTAACTTAGTTCTTTTTTATTTTTTGTACTTTAGCTAGTTTATTTAATTGTATTTATTTGTAGGAATTGTGTTTAATTTATTTATTGATAGTGTAGTGTTAGGTTAATTGTAGGTAATTGTAGGTAGTTTATTTAATTATTTTATTGATAGGGTAGTGTTAAGTTTAATTATATCTTAGGTTAGGATTTATTTTACAGGTAAATTTGTTATTATTTTAACTAGGTAACTATTAAATAGTTCTTAACTATTTAATATTTATTGTACCTGGTTAAAATAATTACAAAGTTGCCTGTAAAATAAATATTAATCCTAAAATAGCTATAATATAATTATAATTTATATTGTAGCTATATTAGGGTTTATTTTACAGGTAAGTATTTAGCTTTAAATAGGAATAATTTATTTAATAAGAGTTAATTTATTTCGTTAGATGTAAATTATATTTAAGTTAGGGGGGTGTTAGTGTTAGGGTTAGACTTAGCTTTAGGGGTTAATCAATTTATTAGAATAGCGGTGAGCTGCGCTCGGAAGATTAGGGGTTAATAATTGAAGTTAGGTGTCGGCGATGTTAGGGAGGGCAGATTAGGGGTTAATACTATTTATGATAGGGTTAGTGAGGCGGATTAGGGGTTAATAACTTTATTATAGTAGCGCTCAGGTCCGCTCGGCAGATTAGGGGTTAATAAGTGTAGGCAGGTGTCAACGACGTTGAGGGGGGCAGATTAGGGGTTAATAAATATAATATAGGGGTCGGCGGTGTTAGGGCAGCAGATTAGGGGTACATAGGGAGAACGTAGGTTGCGGCGGTTTACGGAGCGGCAGATTAGGGGTTAAAAAATATATGCAGGGGTCAGCGATAGCGGGGGCGGCAGATTAGGGGTTAATAAGTGTAAGGTTAGGGGCGTTTAGACTCGGGGTACATGTTAGAGTGTTAGGTGCAGACGTAGGAAGTGTTTCCCCATAGGAAACAATGGGGCTGCGTTAGGAGCTGAACGCTGCTTTTTTGCAGGTGTTAGGTTTTTTTTTCAGCTCAAACAGCCCCATTGTTTCCTATGGGAGAATCGTGCACGAGCACGTTTTTGAGGCCGGCCGCGTCCGTAAGCAACTCTGGTATCGAGAGTTGCATTTGCGGTAAAAATGCTCTACGCTCCTTTTTTGGAGCCTAACGCAGCATTTGTTTGAACTCTCGATACCAGAGTTAATTTTATGGTGCGGCCAGAAAAAAGCCCGCGGAGCGTTAACAGCCCTTTTACCGCCGAACTCCAAATCTAGGCCTTAGTTACTGCAAATATCAAAGGCTCCAGGTGTCAGACTTTGTTGCAAAATAAGGCACAGAAAATCTAGTAGTAGGCCTGATTTAATGCTGTATTTTTCAACCTATAACTCCTGTAGGAATCCATAATGTATTTGGACCTCATTTATAACTTATAAGTGTTCAGAACATCACAAACTAAACATAACTCTGTAGATTTAGATATCCCTAAAGCAGAGCAGATAACATAAAAAATAGTGCTGCCACCAATTACTTTGTTTCCCTATACATTAAAGGAAATCCTTCCACTTTTTATCAGGTTCCGTTTTTCGTTTAGTCATTTCAGGAATGCCTCACATCACTCAAAGCACGTCCCTACTAGATAAACCAAAGTGATTTTTCATGCCTGTTCTATTTCCCATGCCTCTTGCAAGTGTAATTGTAAATTGAAGATGGCCTGAGAGGCTTCAATATTAACAGTGGTGCTGTGTCTTTTCAACTAGAATATAAATCAAATGTTTACCTGGTGGTCCAAAGGAATTTTGAAAGCATCAGTCAAACCAAAAAGTATTCTCAGGGAAGAATCCATTAAAAGTTTGGCGTGAAACAGCCCATGAGCTCTATGGCTAACTAGAAAAGTTCAGTTAAATAAAATACTATTTAGAAAGTAATTTAAGTTTATTTTTTTTCCCTTTGATTGCTGAATGAGAAATCATTATAACTCTACAGTAGGGATGGACTTATGTTTATATTTTGACATGAATGGGGAAGATAAATGTTCTCTTTGTTCCTATAAAACTGTTTCTATAGAATTGATTTCAACATTCATATGTTGAATATTACATTTCAGTAATTGAATGGAACATTCAGGTATTTGAATATAACATTTGGATAGTATATCTCTTTCAATAGGCTTTCATTGAAGTCTATATTGATCAACATTAACATCTTATAGTTAAAATGTTGGATTTATTAATTCTGTAAATGTACATTAACGTTTATAGGAATCAACATTGGGTTGCACAAATGTTAGATTTTATATTCACACTTGTGTCTTATAAACCTATGAAATCAAATATTACATATAATATTCCCAAATGGTGGAGGCTTCTTTGGAGCTGTTGTGGTTCTTACCACAAAGGACGGTGTTTCAGCTGATGCATTTTAATCTTGAAGATGTCCCTGTTCAATGATAACCGTGGGCAGGAAATGAACAGTGTCTGCTGCCTTCTCACCATGAAGATGGGCAGAAAGGTTTCCAACATGTTGCAGTTAGTCATACATTGAAGTCTGTGAAAATCAGTGCTCAAATGTTAATACTAGATGGTTAAATGTTATAATAGATATCTGAATGCTACATCTGATATTCAGAGGTTTTATTAAATATGGTGTAGGTTAATATTTGTTTTCTAATTCAAAATATACTGCATTTGTTTATAATAAATTAAATCTTCAAACATTTATTAAAGGTATATGAAAAAATGCTGCTTTAGTAAAGAAACAACTTGTGTTAAAAAACAGCAAAAACAACTTTCTTGCAAAATGAGCACTTAGAAATGATCAATGTAGCCACTGCCTGCAGGGAGGTAAGGAAGCTGACATTAAATAAATTATGTTCTACTGTCAATGAGGAAAAGTCCTGAGCATGGATAATAAACTGACTCAAGCTATTGTAGATGTTTCCTAGCAACAACTTCAAAGGTTCAGCTACTCTTTTGCCTTTCTTTGTAGACCACAGCCCCCTGGGTGGGCTGTAACAGGAAGTAATGAAGCTGTATTATGACATGTACAATTGCCTAAATGACATGATATACTTGTTTTTCCTTGGCCCCATCCCCAATCTGTTCCATATATGCACTCACAGGATCTGTGGAATAAAACAAACAACTATTTATTTTAATGTTTCGGGGATCATAACACCCCCTTATTTAAAACACAACCCAGTGAAAAAACATTGCTTTAAATACCTTTAGATTGCGTTATTAGCACTCCCCCTTCTATGAAAACATGCTGTGAACAATTTTGGAACACAACTTTTTTCCAAACAGTGTGGCATGGAACCCGGAAGGATGATGTACCTTCTAGTATGATGTACCTTCTAGTATGATGTACCGTGACATTTATCTGTGCTACTATGGTGATCATAATATGACAGTAGAGAAAGTATAATTTCAAGTAGTTAATTACAGTAAAAATTAGGCAAGAGGATCCAATTAAAATTTAAATTAAATTTAAAGAAATATGAAAAATACCTAGATATACAGTAGATCAAAAGACAGACAGCAGAGATAGATTAGCTAGATAGATATATAGATGCAGAGACTGCCCTAGCTTTAGGCCAACTAGGCACTCATGATGTGTGTCTGGAATATTAGTATAGTGGTCCACCCCCTAGGTTCCTCCTGACAGAGCCAGATAATCTTACCCTCACTATGTTTTTTACCTCACTGTCCAGACAGATACAAATAGTAAAAAAAACCCAGAAAGAAATACATTTTTTGCTTCATATTTTTTTTCTGGTTGAGATAAATAAATAGATTAATAGCAATACAAGCGAGAAATATAATTTCTAATTTACTCCCCACCACTGAGAAGTAAATGAATAAATAAATTAATAGATACATAAATAAATGTTTAAATAATGTTAATGTGTGATTATGAGTTTATAACTGACACAGTGTTAGTGTGTTTGTGTCTTTATGTCTGTCTCTGTCTGAAACAAAATAGTAAGCTTTTCTATCTAGGGGATTATTGCTAACTGCTGAGAGTAAAATGAAATTTTAGGAACTTTAGCCATTAATTCAATGAAGTGAAAGAATTACTGCATATAGAAATGAGAACACAATCTTTATCCCAAGAGTTAGTTTAAAATACTGCATTTTTTTCTAGAAGATATATTTGCCATTTTGACTTAATACCCAGCTTAAGTTATGACACTTTATGAACAAGTATGGAGATAAAAGTTCTTGTATTTTTCCCATATATCTTAAACAGTACATCATGTTTTGTTGACTTTTTCTTGAAGAAAATGAAATAACTTCTAAAGCTGACAGACATATGACAAGGTGTCCCATTTAAGCCAATGTCAAAGTTATCAAAAATGTCATATGGTGAGAGAGATTGATAGTTTACTCACTTAAAGGCAAGCTTTTTTTTGTAGAAAAATAAGAACACTGCAAAAAAGAAAATAATGCTGATAAGTCTAGATGGAAAAATAAGGTTTTCAAATGTATTTACACACATAAAATTATGTCTATTTAAAGTTACATTTTAGTTAATTGAAATAGCTTAAAGGGACATTAAACCAACATTTTTTCTTTCATGATTCAGATAGAAAATGCAATTTTAACCCCTTGTGTTTATCTGTAATTTTCCTCTTACTCATTTACTGTACCCACACATATTATGTACCGTTTTTCTCGCCATTAAATTGACTTTCAAAGATACCATTATTTTCATCATATTTTATAATTTACTATTAAATTTTTTTTATAAAACTTGATGAAAAAATGGAAAAAACACACTTTTTCTAACTTTGACCCCCCAAATCTGTTACACATCTGCAACTACCAAAGAAACACCCATGCTAAATAGTTTCTAAATATTGTCCTGAGTTTAGAAATACCCAATGTTTACATGTTGTTTACTTTTTTGCAAGTTATAGGGCAATAAGTACAAGTAGCACTTTGCAATTTCCAAACCATTTTTTTTTTCAAAATTAGCGATAGTTACATTGTAACACTGATATCTGTCAGGAATCCATGAAAAACCCTTCAAATTAATATTTTTTGTAAAAGAAGACAGCCTAAGGTATTACATTTGGGGTATTTTGACTTTTTTCATGCAACCATTTTACCACCAAACTCTGCCAAAGTTTTGACAAAATATCAATTTAAGGATACATTTAATGAGAATGTTAAGGGTTACTGACAAATAACACCCCAATATGTGTCCAGAAACATCTCCTGAGTACAGTGATACCACCCATGTATAGGTGTGTTGGGTTCTATGGGGCTAAAAGGCCTTATTTTTAGGGAGCGCATTACAGTTTTCCAACTTGGAATTTTCATATCTGTCATCATGCACCCATGTCCTATTTGGGACATTATTTAAGCCAGCCAATGTAATTTACCCCCATCAAACCATATATTCTTCACATCTGTCATCATGCACCCATGTTCTATTTGGGACATTATTTAAGCCAGCCAATGTAATTTACCCCCATCAAACCATATATTTTTTGAAAAGTAGACACCCTATGGTATTTGAAAAGCTGGTATTTCAACACTTTTAATGCACTTATTCAACGAGAAGTCTTTGTCAAACTATTGGGCAGTCATTATTTTGTGTTATTTTTAACACACATTGTACTTTAGACCCAAGTGTATTGTATATGGAGTCTTTGATGCAACTGTTTTAGCCAAAAAAAATGGAGAAAGTGTATGGTGGTATTTTTTTACATACACATTGCTTTTCGACTATGATTTAGGAGAGATTGTTGTAAGTTATTACAAGAAAACACTCCAGGTTGTTTTCTGCAAGACCTCCTGAGTACACCCATGACCCCATGCATAGGTTTACCAGGATTTTGTGAAGGGTCAGTTACAATTGTATGACTTGTAATTTGAGTTGAAAGTGAGAGTATTTCTTCTGATAGTATAAAGTGAATAAAATAAAGTTAAATGCGCCTGCACAAGGTACAGTGTAGAAACAAACTCCCTATGGGAGGATATAAAGGTGGTATACTCTAAATAAAAAGTGAAGCAATGTAAAGTATACAATATACATGCACAAATCAAATGTGTTACTAAATGTGGGTACTGTTGCACAATAAGCTACTAAGTAGCTGAAGTGAAAAATAAATAAATATATATATATATATATATATATATATATATATATATATATATATATATATATATATATATATACCGTATATATGCTCCAACAAAATGCAGAGGGACAGTAGGTGTACAAACCCCCAAAAACATAAAAATATTTATCTATTACAGTAGTGATAAACACATAAAACAAACATGATCACTATGTGATATAGTGATAATGTCCTAAATCGATACCAAAACGACCAAGTATAGTTCCTTGTGCAGTCTTGGGTAGAATAATCAAAGTAATGAAATGACTTGAGGCTGCAGAACTCCTTCCAAAAGCGCCACAATAGTGCACAATCAGTAGTACTGGATCACCACACGCATATACAAATTATACTTACAAAGTATAAAGCACTTGAAAAGTGCCACAGAAGCCTTCTGGACCTTTTATAGCTGCCCAGATAGCTATCCTCTCGAAGTAGTAGGTAAATGGAAAGTTTTGACACATATTAGAACATTAGAAAACATAGTACACAAGCGCATCCATGATTTAAGTGTAGTAAATTTGTAAATTACTCTTGAATCGTGGATGCACTTGTGTATTATGTTTTGTAGATTTCTTTATCTGGGGACATCACAACCGCTCTTGTCACTATATTCTTAAAGCGCTAGATTGGGCTATCAAGAAAACCTGTTCTAGACAGTCATCTCGGACCAATTATTTAATAAGACAATTCAAGCATGAAATAACTGAGGGACTTGGTAACACTAACACTGTCCTAAACATTATACCATCTACTGTTTTTATAATTCATAATTTTTGATTTGTAATTTGTAATATAGAAAGGAAGTGTATCATCAGTTTATTATTTTACTATATCCAGTAATTGGAAATGAATTGTTTGCACTGATAATATTGCTAGGAGTATTAGAACATTAGACTTAGTATAAATCAGGGCTTCAAAATTAAGCTGATAGGCTATACAGATGTGAGAAGGCTATTAACATATTATACTGCTCTGCCTTTACTATAAATGCTTGAAAATACGCGGCTTAACTACATTGTTCCCCTCGTCATGCCCCAGGTCTTGATTCCCAAAGGAATGTCATAATTATCATGTCATAATAGAAATCCATTTTTATCTATTACTAGAAAATATCTATCTAGTGACAAATTATGCTGGAGCTGTTTTGACCACATTTGTAGTGTAGAAACTGTATCTATCTTCCAGAACCTGGGAATGAGCTTTTTTGCACTGTTGATTTGTAGTAGTCTAGTAAGAGTCTAAGCAGATGGTTTAGTTGTAAGTTGCTCTTTTACATATTAACATATTATTCAAGAATACTCAATTTTTCCCCCAAATTTTTTTTTGGGGGGGGGGCATGACCACCAGTTATGGAAAGGAGAGCTAGTGTAACTGCACAGCTTCGAACAGTCAGATACCCCTGGGAACAAATATAAATTCATGTTTTTTTTGTTTTTTTTTAAATAACAGCATGATATAAATGTATCATTTTTTTCTGATATATTTACTGAATTGACTGATTTGGATGAGTGTATAAAGATAGAATACCACTCCTTTGAAGACAGGGTAAATGGTAGTTCATTGTGCCAAGAGTGCACATATGGGGTAGACTAGAAGTTTATACAGTAGGGATACTACATAGGGTATCTGAGCAACATAATTTCTCAAATGCATTATGTTGTCTAGACATGTCATTTGTCCTTTTATTAGTAAAGGGGCGGTGGTTCATTTGGTGATATTGTAACTAGAGACTAAAAACTCCTGACACAATTGTCTCTAATTGAGGTCTTAGTTAAAATCTTTAAAAAGTCTGTCAATTTTTCCTAATTGACAGTATTTCCTAATTTTGGAGTTATTGGAAAAGGTACAAATGACAATGTTAAAATTTATAGGTGGCCATGCAAAATGCCTCTTGTCATTGGTTCATCCGTTTTGTTCAGCTACGTCCCAGTAGTGCATTGGTTATTCCCATTTTATCCAAGGCATTATGGAAGAATACTGCTTCATAACAACATATATTACCTAATGACACTATAAAAAATTGAGTGTTAGATTGAGTGTTAGATGTTAGATTGAGTGTTAGATCACATTACGTTGCTTATTAGAGATGTGCAGCCGTAAAAAAAGGTGGTTTGTCTTGTATTGTGTACTAAGCTGTGTTTTTTTAACATATTTTAAGAATGTAATGCACATTCACAATTTCTTAAAATTAGGATTTTAATTGCGCGTCCGCAATATTTATATTTAATAATATTGAGAATGTGATTGTTCTATATATATATATATATATATATATATATATATATATATATATATATACACACACACAAACAATAAGCTATCAGCGCACATCCATTTTCAAAAGCACAACATATTTTTTGAACTGCTGCAAAAAATTGCCTGCAAATATATCAAGAGACAACTATTCTTTTTAAATAATATTGGGAACTTAGTCACACAATATGGCCATGTTTTGCTTAGCCAGTCACCACTTACAAGGTGCCCCAATTCGACTGGTCCTAACACTGCCTTTTGCCACAGAGGGCTGAATCATTCCTGCTTTTACTCTTTATAATAGAATGAGACTCCCTGGCTTTTTATTCACAACTCTATTACACTGTCATGAACACACCTGAAAAAACGTCAACCGCAAATACGCTGGAATTCCGCAGCGTAATTGTGGCGAGCCTGATTCCCCTTATTTATCAAACCCTACAGACCGGCAAAAGTAGAATTTTGTGACATAACATACGATCCGCCGGTCAAAGTCCGACACAGATCGATGCTTACGTCATTACAGATGTTCCGAAAAATAAAGTTAAAGAGGAAGATTATCTCATTATGGTTGATTAACCATAACGAGATAATCTTCCTCTTTAACTTTATTTATTTTTCCTTACATAAAGGCCCCTATTTATCAACCCGTCAACTTACTTGCATTCGCCAGCACCAATACGCTCGCCTAAGATCGTCTAACATCGCTGCCGTGGACCTGAATACGTTTTCCAAAGTATAATGTAGGTGGTGGTGGGCTCAGGGAGTGGTGGTTTAGGGGTTAATAACTTTATTTAGTTGCGGCGTGGTCCGGGAGCGGCGGTTTAGGGGTAAAACAGTATAGTATAGTGTGGGTGTTTATTGACAGCATACCAATAAAGCTGGGAAAAAGCCGAAGAGCTGCGAGATCGATGACTGTTAGTTAACAACAGTCCGCTGCTCATCGCCCCGTACTTGGTGCACAGCTTTTTGACAGCTTTTTTGGTAACTTTGGAGAACGCATTCAGGTCCGCGACAGCGATGTTAGGCGATCTTAGGCGAGTGTATTGGTGCCGGCGAATGCAAGTAAGTTGACGGGTTGATAAATAGGGGCCTTTATGTAAGGAAAAATAAATAAAGTTAAAGAGGAAGATTATCTCGTTATGGTTAATATTATTACCATGTTTGTTCAAATGAGTACAAAAGTTAAATGTGGTTAAAGTTACATAGAAATTGTTTTCAAAAACATATTTTTGGGGACACACATTCCTGATCTAAAGAATTCAATGCACAATCTATAAATTATGTCTGCATGTCTGTGTTCAGAGGCAATATTGCTGCTAAGCACTACTGCTTACTGTTTTTTTTCTGTTCATTGAATATCATGCATTTATAAAGCAAACCATTGAAGCTTATAGAGCCTTTGTAAGATGCCAGCTATATTTCTTAGAGCATCTGTTTATTCATGCTGATAAAAAGTGTTTATCAGCACAGGACCAACGTTGTTCCAAGCATTATCATACAAGTAATTAACATTAAGTAATTGCTGATTACATTGATAAGCTGCTATCATTTGAATACTAGTAATAACCACCCAAAGTCAGGCTCTCTCCATAACTTCAATACCCTCTAATGTAATTAACACTTAATTTCTATAACACTTCAATAACATAATCACCCCCCATTAACTTTTTTAACCAATAAGACCTCCACTGCAAATAGCTACTTTCTGCCTTCACCCCCAACACCTACAAAACACCCACAAGGCAACAGTTTATGTAAAAATATTTGTATTAGTAGTACCAAGCATATATATTATTTTGTTCAATTCCAGATGTTTTTGAATGTGAGATAATCCACTTAAAGATGTTCAATAATGAAGAAAAGAGACTTGACAATATTATAAAAACATAGGGTTAGCAGATACTCAAAAAACTTAAATTAAGGGTAGATTAGACAAGTGTTAATAACACACTATCACCTAGATTACGAGTCTTGCGTTAGCCTTAAAAAGCAGCGTTGAGGTGTCCCAACGCTGCTTTTTAACGCCCGCTGGTATTACGAGTCAGGCAGGAAAGGGTCTACCGCTTACCGCAAATCCCCTTACATCAATTGCGTATCCTATCTTTTTAATGGGATTTGCCTAACGCTGGTATTACGATCGCCTGAAAAAGTGAGCGGTAGACCCTCTCCTTTCCAGACTCCTACCGCATTTAAAAGTCAGTAGTTAAGAGTTTTATGGGCTAACGCCGTGACATAAAACTCTTAACTAAAGTGCTACAAAGTACACTAACACCCTTAAACTACCTATTAACCCCTAAACCGAGGCCCCCCCACATCGCAAACACTATAATAAAATTATTTAACCCCTAATCTGCCGACCGGACATCGCCGCCACTTTAATAAATGTATTAACCCCTAAACCACTGCACTCCCACCTCACAAACACTAGTTAAATTTTATTAACCCCTAATCTGCCGTCCCTAACATCGCCAACACCTACCTACATTTATTAACCCCTATTCTGCTGACCCCAATGTCACTGCTACTATATTAAATTAATTAACCCCAAAATCTAAATCTAACCCCCCCTAATTTAAATATAATTTAATTAAAATGAAATTAAATTACTACTATTAAATAAATGAATCCTATTTAAAACTAAATACTTACCTATAAAATAAACCCTAAGATAGCTACAATATAAATAATAATTACATTGTAGCCATCTTAGGGTTTATTTTTATCTTACAGGCAACTTTTGTATTTATTTTAACTAGATACAATAGTTATTAAATAGTTATTAACTATTTAATAACTACCTAGCTAAAATAAGTACAAAAGTACCTGTAAAATAAACTCTAACCTAAGTTACAATTACATCTAACACTACACTGTAATTAAACTAATTACCTAAACTACCTACAATTAATTACAATTAAATCAACTAAATTAGGAAAAAAACAAACACTAAATTACAGAAAATAAAAAATTACAAGAATTTTAAACTACTTACACCAAATCTAATCCCCTAATAAAATAAAAAGCCCCCCAAAATAATACAATTTTCTACCCTATACTAAATTACAAATAGCCCTTAAAAGGGCCTTTTGCGGGGCATTGCCCCAAAGTAATCAGCTCTTTCACCCATAAAAAAAATACAAACCCCCCCAACATTAAAACCCACCACATCCCCCCTTAAAAAACCTAACACTACCCCCTTGAAGATCACCCTACCTTGAGACGTCCAGACCGGCAGAAGGCTTGATCCAGACGGCATCTTCTATCTTTATCCTTCCGGAGCGGAGCGGGTCCATCTTCAAGACATCCGATGCGGAGCATCCTCTTCATCCGACGGCCGACGACTGAATGACTGGTCCTTTAAGTCAGTGATTTTTAACCTTTTTTTTACCGTGGCACACTTTTTTACATTAAAAAATCCTGTGGCACACCACCATCCCAAAATTTAAAAAAAAATCACACATTGTAGCCTAATACAGCATATATATATATATATACATATACACACAAACACACACATACTGTATGTATTGTGCTGTTATGTCATGCCTCCTACAAACTACCCCTGCACTGGGAGTAAAAAACAAGCAAAGTTTAAAAAATATGTCACACTGTTGTCAGTCTGCCGTGGCACACCTGAGGATCTCTCACGGCACACTAGTGTGCCACGGCACACTGGTTGAAAAACACTGCTTTAAGTGACGTCATACAAGATGGCGTCCCTTATATACCAATTGGCTGATAATTCCGATTGGCTGATAGGATTCTAAGGTAGGAAAAATACTATTGGCTGATGCAATCAGCCGAAAGGATTGAAGTTCAATCTGATTGGCTGATCCAATCAGCCAATAGGATTGAGCTTGCATTCTTTTGGCTGTTCCATTCAGGCAATAGAATGCGAGGTCAATCCTATTGGCTGATTGCATCAGCCAATAGGATTTTTCCTACCTTAATTCCGATTGGCTGATAGGATTCTATCAGCCAATTGGAATTCAAGGGATGCCATCTTGGATGACGTCACTTAAAGGACCAGTCATTCAGTCGTCGGCCGTCAGATGAAGAGGATTCTCCGCGTCGGATGTCTTGAAGATGGACCCGCTCCAGAAGGATGAAGATAGAAGATGCCGTCTGGATGAAGCCTTCTGTCGGTCTGGATGTCCTATTTTGGCCAGATAGGATGAAGACTTCGGACCCTCTTTATGACCACTTGTGCCCGGCTGGGTGAAGACGGCTCAAGGTAGGGTGATCTTCAAGGGGGTAGTGTTAGGTTTTTTTAAGGGGGGATTGGGTGGGTTTTAGAGTAGGGTTGTGTGTGTGGGTGGTGGGTTTTAATGTTGGGGGGTATTGTATTTTATTTACAGGTGAAAGCGCTGATTACTTTTGGGCAATACCCCGCAAAAGGCCCTTTAAAGGGCTATTTGTAATTTAGTATAGGGTAGGGAGTTTTATTATTTTGGGGGACTTTTTATTTTATTAGGGGGATTAGATTAGGTGTAATTAGTTTAAAATTCTTGTGATTCTTTTATTATTTTCTATAATTTAGTGTTTGTTTTTTTCGTAATTTAGTTTATTTAATTTAATTGTAATTAATTGTAGGTAGTTTAGGTAATTAGTTTAATTATAGTGTAGTGTTAGGTGTAATTGTAACTTAGGTTAGGGTTTATTTTACAGGTACTTTTGTACTTATTTTAACTAGGAAGTTATTAAATAGTTAATAACTATTTAATAACTATTGTACCTAGTTAAAATAAATACAAAGTTGCCTGTAAAATAAAAATAAAACCTAAGCTAGATACAATGTAACTAATAGTTATATTGTAGCTAGCTAAGGGTTTATTTTATAGGTAAGTATTTCGTTTTAAATAGGAATAATTTATTTAATTGTAGTAAATGTATTTAGATGTATTTAAATTATATTTAAGTTAGGGGGTTAAGGTTAGACAGGTTTAGGGGTTAATAAATTTATTATAGTGGCGGCGACGTTAGCGGCGGCAGATTAGGGGTTAATAAATTTAATATACTTGCGGCAACGTGGGGGGGGCAGATTAGGGGTTAATAAATAAAATGTAGGTGTCGGCGATGTTGAGGGCAGTAGATTAGGGGTTCATAAGTATAATGTAGGTGGCGGCGGTGTCCGGAGCGGCAGATTAGGGGTTAATAATTATAATGTAGGTGTCAGCGACAGCGGGGACGGCAGATTAGGGGTTAATAAGTGTAAGATTAGGGGTGTTTAGACTCGGGATTCATGTTATGGTGTTAGGTGCAGACACAAATTTCATTTTCCCATAGGAAACAATGGGGCTGCGTTAGGAGCTGAACGCTGCTTTTTTGCAGGTGTTAGGTTTTTTTCAGCCAACTCAGCCCCATTGTTTCCTATAGGGAAATTGTGCACAAGCACGTTTTGCCAGCTTACCGCTACCATAAGCAACGCTGGTATTACAGTGAGATGTGGAGCTAAATTTTGCTCAACGCTCACTTTTCTGAGGCTAACGCCGGCTTGAAGAAAACTTGTAATACCAGCATTGGCTTAAGTTAGCGGTAAGAAAAAAAGGCTTGTTAGCCCCGCACCGACAAAAACTCCTAATTTAGACATATAATATGAAGTAGCTGATGTGCTGTTTGCCGTCCCAAGTTATCCCAAGTGCTGCAAATTGAGCTTTGTGTGCAGGTGGCTTAGATTATGAATAGTCCTGGGAGCATGATATGAAGAGAGTTAGGATATAAACCATATCAATATATAAAATTATTGAAGGAAAATGTGTATGTGTGTGAAATAAAGCTAATGAAACATTTTCCCATTCCTACACCATATTAGGATATAAGGGTTGCATTAAAGGGACAGTAAAGTATAAATAAACTTAAGTTTATCACTACACATAAATAGGACTTTCAGTCATCCCTTAAAAAAAAAAGTGTGCTAAACTTACCTTTTCTTTACTGCAGCCTCCTCGCTAAACTCAGCAACTCCAGCCACCCATGGCACAGCGCTCTGAGCTGACGTTTCCACCTTTAAACTAATAGCTATGCTATCATACAGAATAGTGCCAAATGACTAGAAATGCTATTGGTTTAGAGGTGGAAATGTCACCTCATTGGGAAAAAAAAAAGCACAGTGTGCTGTGGGCGGCCAGAGCAGCTGAGTTTAGCAAGGAGACCGCGGCACAGAAAGGTTAAGTTTAGCACACTTTTTTTTATAAAACAATGAATGAAAGTCCTTTTTATTCTAGCGTTTTTTGAAACATTAGGATTTACCATTACTTTAAATGGATTGGATAGAGCATAGAATTTTAAATAACTTTCATATTTAATTCTGCTATCAATTGCGCTTAGCTACCTTAGTATTCTTTGTTAAAAAGTAAACCTAGGTGAGCTCAGGAGCGTTCACATGTCTTTTGCCGTCTGGCAACTGTGTTTGCAAAAATGTTTATAGCAATCCTATACATAGGTTCGAACACAGCTGCCATAGAGTGATAAAGACACATTGATGCTCCTACGTTCCTATCAGTATACCTAACTTACTCTTCAACAAAGGATAACAAGAGCAATGTAATAATAAAAGTAAATTGGAAAGTTGTTAAAAATGGTAAGCTCTATCTGAATCATGACCATTTAATTTTGCCTTTACTGTCCCTTTAATTACTTAATATAGATTAAGTAATTAAAGGGACAGTAAAGGCAAAATTATCTTTATTTTGTCACCTTACAAAATCTGTATTTCTAACATCCACATCAATGGAATTTTACTTTATGATTTCCCTGGATGTCATTTACTTGTCTGTGATCTATAGGCAATAAGAACTTGCTTGTTATAATGGTCAGATTCTTAGCTCATTCTTTATCATATCTGCCTTTGTGAAATTTTAAATAACTGTTTAAAAAAAAAAAAAAAGCAAAATTGCCACCACATAAAACATTGTTTCACAAGAATGCTTGCTAATCTTTAAGCTTAGAAAAACTCTGGCAAAGAAACACAAAGTGCTAGCCCTGTCGCTTTAAATCACCTCTAGTGCTGTGATATAGCTGAAGCCAGTGGCTTTATGGACCTTCACGCCACTAAATGAGTTTGCTTATCAAGCATGGAATGGAATGTTTCTTTGCCTCACTAACAGTGTTTACAATTCTGCTGTTCTCATCTGAGAGAATCCGCAGTGCAGCTGGAGAATGTTCACAGCAGATAGTATCTCGGTGAAGTGATGTTGTGGCTGGCCACTCACTACTCAAATAGGCTTTATGTGAAGTGAAGGCTTTGAGAGATTAACCGAGAAATCTGTTATTTGCCCAAGTGAATGCTAAAAAGAAGTCAGCAGATTATTTCCTATCTGACAGATGTGGCATTAATCAGCGCTACTGAATGCATCTGCTGAGAAGTTTTAGAAAGTTAAACAATTTAGAAAAGGCAGGTTGTGCAATGAATGTTTTAGTGTCCACCCCTTGATGTCAGTTCTGTCTAATATTATTTTTTGAAGTATTGTAGCTCAGCCAATTTTATGTGCTCTTAAAGTTCATTCACCTTCTTTTCTGTTAAAATATACAATTAGTGTAAGCATGTTGGACTCTTTAACTGAATGTAACTAGGAGAAACGTGTTTAACCATCATACCTCAAAAGGAGAAACAGGAAACACAAGGGTGCACAGAAAATAAAAATATATTATCACACAACAGAAATATAATTAAACATAATACAAATGTGTATGTATATATATATATATATATATATATATATATATATATGTGTATGTATGTGTATATATATATAATATATATTTGTGTGTGCATATATTATAATATATATATATATATATATAATATATATTTGTGTGTGCATATATTATTATATATATATATATATATATATGATAGAAATAAAAAAGATCAGCGCTAGAAGTTTATGAGTGTGCTGTTGGTCTTAATATATCTTCCCATCCACTACTGGAAAATATATGTATATGCAGGACCCTTGCTAGTTAAGCATCAAACAGTCTCATTCAGTCAAGTATGGCAAGTCTATGGATGTATATTGTTCATTAATATCCACAATGCTAGTTCCTGTGTGCTGTGGAGGAGAAGGCTGCTCGTCTGAGAGAAGAAGAAAGATCCCCCGCAGGGCAAGGTTCCTCTTAGTGATCTAGAAGAGTGTGAGACAAAACAAGCGCCCAGAGGCACACTTCGTGTAGTACGTTTAGATAAATAACTTATACTTTAACAGTTGGAAAAAATCCGCTCTCACCTGACTTCAGATGAGAGAGGATTTTTTCCAACTGTTAAAGTATAAGTTATTTATCTAAACGTACTACACGAAGTGTGCCTCTGGGCGCTTGTTTTGTCTCACACTCTTCTATATATATATATATATATATATATATAAAAATGTATGTGTGTGTGTATGTATATATATATATATATATATATATATATATATATATATATATATATAAATGTATGTGTGTGTGTATGTATATATATATATATATATATATATATATATATATATGTATGTATGAATATATATATATATATATATATATAAATGTATGTGTATATATATATATATATATATATAATGTATATCTATCTATCTATCTATCTATCTATCTATATATATGTGTGTGTGTGTGTGTGTGTGTGTGTGTGTGCATACAACCCCAATTCCAATAAAGTTGGGACAGTATGGAAAATGCAAAAAACAAACAAACAAAAAGAGTCATTTGAAAATTCAATTCACCCAGTACTATGTTAAAAACATATTATTAACACATCATTTGATGTTTTAGTTTCTGAATTTAATGTATTTTTTAAAATATAAACCCATTTCAAATCTGATGACTGCAACACACTCCAAAAAAGTGGGGACAGTCGACTATTTACCACTGTGTAACATCACTCTTTCTTTTAATAACACTTATTAAACTTTTGGGCACTGAAGACACCAGTTGGTTAAGTTTAGCAACCAGAATTTTTCCCCTTTCATCCATTATGCGCATGTCTTCAGCTGCACAACTGTCCGGGGCCTTTGTTGCCTTATTTTGTGTCAATATTTGTGTCAATATTTTGTGTTGCCACCATTATTTTTCTTGTGCATCATCTTTAGAAGAGGCTTCCTTTTGGGACGACAGCCATGCAGACCAATTTGATGCAGTGTGCGGCGTATGGTCTGAGCACTGACAGGCTGACCCCCCCACCCCTTCAACCTCTGCAGCAATGCTGGCAGCACTCATACATCTTTTTCCCAAAGATAACCTCTGGATATGATGCTGAGCATGTGCACTCAACTTCTTTGGTCGACCATGGCGAAGCCTTTTCTGAGTGGAACCTGTCCTGTGAAACCGCTGTATGGTCTTGCCCACCATGCTGCAGCTCAGTTTCAGGGTCTTGGCAATCTTCTTATAGCCTAAGCCATCTTTATGTAGAGCAAAAATTCTTTTTTTCAGATCCTCAGAGAGTTCTTTGCCATGAGGTGCCATGTTGAACTTCCAGTGACCAGTATGAGAGAGTGTGAGAGCGATAACACCAAATGTAACACACCTCCTCCCCATTCATACCTAAGACCTTGTAACACTAATGAGTCATATGTCACCGGGGTGGGAAAATGGCTAATTGGGCCCAATTTGGACATTTCTACTTAAGGATGTACTCACTTTTGTTGCCAACGGTTTAGACATTAATGGCTGTGTGTTGAGTTATTTTGAGGGGACAGGAAAGTTACACTGTTATACAGGCTGTACACTCACTACTTTAAATTGTAGCAAAGTGTCATTTCTTCAGTATTGTCACATGAAAAGATATAATAAAATATTTACAAAAATGTGAGGGGTGTACTCACTTTTGTGAGATACTGTGTGTAAATAAATATAAATATATATATATATATATATATATATATATATATATATATGTTTTTATATACAGTGGATATTGAAAATAATCGCCCTATTGAAAATAATCACAGAGTTGGAAAAAAGACAGAAACATTTTTTATTTATCCAGTTGTAACTTCCAAGTGAAAGATATAACACCAAAATGTCAGGCGGTAAAAATAAAGACAATTCAAAAACATAATCACTGAGTTGGAAAAAAGGATCACCCCCTTGTGTCAGTTTTTTGTTGACCCACATTTTGCTTTAATTACAGTCTTTTGTCTGTTGGGATATGTCTCTACTAACTTTGCACATCTAGACTGTGCAATATTTGCCCACTCTTCTTTGTAAAACTGCCCCAGTTCCTTTACATATGATGGTGACCGTTTGTGGACTGCAGTCTTTAAGTCATGCCACAGATATTCAATGAGGTTTAAGTCTGGGCTCTGACTAGGCCATGCAAGTACATTCACCTTTTTCTCATTTAACCACTGTGTGGTCATTTTTGCTGTGTGCTTTGGGTCATTGTCATGTTGGAAGGTAAACCTTCCCATTAACAACTTCCTGGCAGAAGGCAGCAGATTTTCCTCAAGCTGCTCCTGCTTTATTGTAGGTATGGTGTTATTTGGATGGTGAGCTGTATTGGATTTCCTCCAGACATATCGTTTGTTGACGCCAAATAATTCAATTTTAGTCTCTTCTGACCATAATACATTTTTTCCATGTGGCCTCAGAATCTCTTAGGTGTGTTATGGTTTCATCAAGTTTGGAGCGACGTCCTGATCCAGAGAGGGTCTGTGTTGTACTGAATACCTCCCACTTCTTAATAATAGACTTTACTGTGCTTCTAGGCATTGATAAAGCCTTTGATATTTTCTTGTATCCATCTCCTGACTTGTGCCTGTCCACAACATTTTCCCAGAGATCTTTTGACAGTGCCTTGCCACCCATTGATTATTTGCTTCAGTTGCACTACCAGGAACTGAGATGCTCCAGGAAAACTATTTTCATGCTGAGCTAATCAATATGCCCACAGCTGATCACAGTTGAAGGATCAAATGGCTTTGTGTGTGCCGTTGAGAAGGTGATTAGCTACACCTGAGTTTACAAGTAATTTTAGGAGGGGGTGATCCTTTTTCCAACTCAGTGATTCTGTTTTTGAATTGTCTTTATTTTTGCCTGACATGCTGGTGTTATATCTTTCACTTGATATTATAAGTTGCACTGAATAATTACAACTGGATAAACAAAAACTGTGCCTGTCTTTATTTCAGGCTGCAAAGCAACAAAATGTGATTATTGTCAAGGGGGGGGGGTGATTCTTTTCAATACCCACTGTGTATATATATATTAATTTATTTATATATATATATATATATATATATATATATATATATATATATATATATATATACATACAAAAGTAAGTACACCCCTCACATTTTTTTAAATATTTTATTATATCTTTTCATGTGACAACACTAAAGAAATGACACTTTGTTATAATGTAAAGCAGTGAGTGCACAGTCTGTATAACAGTGTTAATTTGCTGTCCCCTCAAAATAACTCAACACACAGCCATTAATGTCTAAACCGTTGGCAACAAAAGTGAGTACACCCCTAAGTGGAAATGTCCGAATTGGGCCAAAAGTGTCAATATTTTGTGTTGCCACCATTATTTTCCAGCACTGCCTTAACCCTCTTGGGCATGGAGTTCACCAGAGCTTCACAGGTTGCCACTGGAGTCCTCTTCCATTCCTCCATGATGACATCACAGAGCTGATGCAAAAACTCTAGTAAATCTGCTTTGTTTGATGGCTTGTGACCATCCATCTTCCTCTTTATCACATTCCAGTGGTTTTTTTGATTGCATTAGCCAATAGGATTTTTTACCCTTTAATTCCTATTGGCTGATAGAATGCTATCAGTTAATCGGAATTCAATGGACACCATCTTGGATGACGTCCCTTAAAGGGAACCTTCAGTGTACAGCTGGGACCATATGGAGAGGATGCTCCATGCCAGATGTCTTGAAGATGGACCCGCTCCGTGCCGGAAGGATATAGATAGAAGATGCCACCTGGATGAAGACTTCTGCCCTTCTGGATGATGACTTCTTGCAGCTTGGATGAAGACTTCTCCTGGCTTTGTTGAGGACTTCTTGCTGCTTGGATGAGGATGGATGTCCGGTCTTCCAAAACTGTAAGTGGATTTTTGGGGGTTAGTGTTAGGTTTTATTAAGGGTTTATTTGGTGGGTTTTGTTTTTAGCTTAGGGTTTGGGCAATGTAAAAGAGCTGAATACCCTTTTAAGGGCAATGCCCATCCAAATGCCCTTTTCAGGCCAATGGGTAGCTTAGGTTTTTTAGATATAATTTTATTTGGGGGCGTTGGTTGTGTGGGTGGTGGGTGGATTTTACTGTTGGGGGGATGTTTGTATTTTTATTTGCCAGGTAAAAGAGCTGATATATTTGTGGCAATGCCCCGCAAAAGGCCCTTTTAAGGGCTATTGGCAGTTTAGTTTAGGCTAGGTTATTTTATATTTATATTAGATTAGGATGAATTAGTTTAAATATTTGATCATTTATTTTTTGTTTTGTGTAATTTAGTGTTTTGTTTTTTTTGTATTTTAGTTAATTGTATTTGATTAATGTAATTTATTTAGTTTTAGTGTAATGTTAGGTTTTACTTTTACTGTAAGACAGGTTAAATTTTATTTTACAGGTAAATTTGTATTTATTTTAACTAGGCAGTTAGTAAATAGTTAGTAACTATTTACTTACTAGTCTACCTAGTTAAAATAAATGCAAACTTACTTGTGAACTTAAAATAAAACATAAGCTAGATACAATATAACTATTAGTTATATTGTAGCTAGCTTAGGTTTTATTTTACAGGTAAGTATATATTTAGTTTTAAATAGGAATAATTTAGGTATTAATTGTAATTTTTATTTGGAATTATTTTAATTATGTTAAAGTTAGTGGGTGTTAGGGTTACGTTAGGGTTAGACTTAGGGTTAGGTTTAGGGGTTAATAACTTTAGTATAGTGGCGGCGACATTGGGGGCAGCAGGTTAGGGGTTAATAACAGTAATGTTGGTTAAGGCAATGTTAGGGAAAGCAGATTAGGGGTTAATAACTTTAGTATAGTGGCGGCGACATTGGGGGCAGCAGATTAGGGGTTAATAACAGTAATGTTGGTTGCGGCAATGTTAGGGAAAGCAGATTAGGGGTTAATAAGTGTATGAAGGTGGCGGCAACATTCGGGGCAGCAGATTAGGGGTTAATAATACTTAACTAGTGTTTGTGATGCGGGAGTGTGGCAGTTTAGGGGTTGATATGTTTATTATAGTGGCGGCGATGTCCGGAGCAGCAGATTAGGGGTTAATACATTTATTTTAGTGTTTGCGATACAAGAGGGCCTCGGTTTAGGGGTTAATAGGTAGTTTATGGGTGTTAGTGTACTTTGTAACACTTTAGTTATGAGTTTTATGCTACAGCTTTGTAACGTAAAACTCATAACTACTGACTTTCAGGTGGTGGTACAGATCTTGTAGTTATAGGCTGTACCGCTCACTTTTTGTTCTGCCAGGCAAACTCATAATATCGGCGCTGTGGAAGTCCTATTGAAAAAGGACTTTTTAAAATGTGCGGTACTTACATTGCGTGACGGCCACAAAGGTGTGCAGTACACCTATACCTACAACACCTGTAATACCAGCGGTAGTGAAAAGAGCCATAACGATGCTTTTTCACTCATAACGCACAACTCGTAACCTAGCTGACTGTTTTGTAACCCAACCTAATATCTTTCAAATACATCTGAAAAGTGCCTTTTATATCTCTAAACTATTGATATTCTTCTTTGTAGGTTAATAAAAGAAGCAGACTAGTTTCAGAAATCAGCATTATAATACATTCTTGTAATTATTAACATAATTGGGCTATTTTCTCTGTCTTTGTTGACCTGTTAAAGCTTGTTCCTTTCATTGACCATCAAAAAAGCTGACTTCCCTATATATATCTGGTGTGAAGATAATGTAGACTACTGAAAACACAGCATGCATAAATTGTCATGTGCATATCTAGTTCATCTTTTTCTTTTTAAACTGATTGCATCCGGATAGTACAGCAGTGAGTAATCAAGCTACCCTCTCTATGACATTGGTTGGCCTAATTTCTAAGTGACTCGTTATCCTGTAAATAATTTTGACAGTTTTTTGCTTCTTAGGTTATTCAGAAAAACACACTTACTTAAATAAATGCAGATATGATAATGTATTAAATCACAAAATATCTGTATCATACTAATGTCAATATAATTATCCTAGCGATCATGAGCTGCAGTACGGTTGAAAACTACCGCTGACTCACCCATCCTAGTTGTGCGGCTGCCACTGCTAATTGGGTCAACAGCAGTTTCCTCTTAAGACCAGCAGTACTGCAGCTCCCCAGCAGTATTTACCTATGTATTTAACCCATTTGTGAGGGTTAAACACATACAGTTTCAGTGTTGCTAATGTTTAAATCCCATGGCGTTTTTCAGCTGTGATAGCTCTTAAAAGTCTAGAGGGCTCTTGCTTCTGTCTGAATAGAAGGTAAAATACAAGTTTATGCAGTTAGACCCATGTGCTATTAAAATGTCAAAGCTCTCTCATAAACATGCATTCTTATTCTTTTTAATTTTATAATAATTACTAATATTATTTCCATGTAAAGGGGAGGAGAATCCACGGCTTCATTCATTACTGTTGGGAATTAAGAACACACAGGGTTTGTTTTTCAGCTGGCAGCGGCTGTAGCCACGGTTGCCGGAGCTGCAACATATTGGTGTGAATCTCTGTGTGAAATGGTCGAGGGGGAGACTTCCATCCATGAGATACAGGATAAGATTAAGGTGCTGAAGGTCGCCAATTCTTTCATCTGTGATGGCAATATGCAAATTATTCGCCTGAACGTTAAGGTGTATGGTTTTTCCGTTTTAGCTTGCAGGGCTCTGTGGCTAATGTCTGCGGACATGATCTCTAAATCGAGGCTGTTGTCCCTGCCTTTTCAAGGAAAGATTCTGTTCGGTCCAGGAATGGATTCAATCATATCCACGGTTACGGGAGGCAAGGGAGTTTTCCTACCGCAGGATAAGAAGGCTAAGCCTAAAGGATCTACTTTTTGTCCCTTTCGTGCGGACAAGGCCCAGCGCCAGCAGCCCTCCGCAAAAGCAGACCAGTCCAAGAGAAATTGGAAGCCGGCTCATTCTTGGAACAAGCAGAAAGGGGTCTAGGGTACGATTCAAATCTATTTGTGGTTCCAAAGATGAAGGGCATGTTCCGCCCAATTCTGGACCTAAATTGTTTAAACAAGTTTCTGAGTGTTCCATCGTTCAAAATGGAAATGATCAGATCTATTCTGCCCCTAGTTCAAGAGGGACAGTTCATGACAACTATAGACTTTAAGGATGCTTACCTTCATGTGCCAATTCACAGGGACCACTTCAAGTTCCTAAGATTTGCGTTTCTGGACCAACACTTCCAGTTTGTGGCCCTCCCCTTTGGTCTGGCGATGGTCCAGAGAGTCTTCACGAAGGTTCTGGGGGCACTACTTGCAGTGGCCAGAGCCAGAGGCATTGCTGTGGTGCCCTATATGGGCAACATACTTGTCCAGGTGCCGTCACTCAGTCTCGCATAGGATCATTCAAGGGCTCTTCTTCTTTTGCTCCAATCTCACGGTTGGAAAATCAACTCAGGAAAGAGTTCCCTGGTTCCCAGCAACAGGGTGAAGTTCCTTTGCACGATAATAGACTATATGTCCATAAAAATATTTCTCACAGACCATCGACGCAGGAAGATTGCGTCCTCTTGTCTTGCCCTTCAGTCCTCCTCATGGCTCAGTGTATGGAGGTGATTGGACTCATGGTTTCCAGCATAGACATCATTTCATTCGCCAAGTTCCATCTCAGACCTCTTCAATTGTGCATGTTGAGGCAGTGGAACGGCGATCATTCAGATCTATCACAGCTGATATCCATGGATGCTCGGACTCGGATCTCCCTCTCTTGGTGGATCCGTCTGGAGCAACTGTCCATGGGGTCATCCTTCTTGAGTCCTTCCTGGGAGATTGTGACCATGGATGCAAGTCTGGCAGGATGGGGTGCTGTTTGGGGTGCCAGAATGGCACAAGGAAAATGGACCCTGGAGGAGTCTCTCCTTCCGATAAATATTCTGGAACTCTGAGCAATCTACAATGCTCTGAAGGCATGTCCTCCTCTGGGGTCGTTCAGTTTCATCAGATTCCAGACCGAAAACATTACCTTGGTCGCTTACATCAAACATCAGGGGGGTACGAGGAGCTCCCTAGCCATGAGGGAGTAGTCTTGGATCTTGGAGTGGGCGGAGTCCCATAGCTGCTCCCTCTCAGCGATTCACATTCCGGGTGTGGACAACTGGGAAGCAGATTTTCTCAGCAGGCAATCCTTCCATCCGGGGGAATGGTCTCTCCACCCCGAAGTGTTTGCAGAGATTTGTCTCAGGTGGGGCTCACCGGAGATAGATCTCATCGTATCCAGACTCATTTGCAAGCTACCCCAATACAGGTCGAGGTCCAGGGATCCCCAAGAAGAGCTGATAGATGCCTGTGGTGCCTTGGGGGTTCAGCCTAGCTTCCATTTTTCCACCGTTACCACTTCTACCTCAGGTAGTGGCACGCATCCTGCAGGTGTGAGCTTCGGTCATCCTGATTGCTCCATTGTGTCCACCAGAGGACGTGGTTTTCAGGTCTGGTGGGGATGTCATCCTCTCCGCTGTGGAGGTTACCCTGTTGCAGGGACCTGCTGGAACAGGGTCATTTTCAACATCAAAATGTCGATTCTCTGAGGCTGACTGCATGGAGATTGAAAGCCTAGTCTAGGCCAAGAGAGGCTTTTCTGAAAGTGTGATTGATATGCTAATTCAGGCAAAGAAGCCAGTCACTCGTCACATCTACCATAAGGTGTGGAGGACTTACTTGTCCTGGTGTAAGAAGCATGGATATCCTTGGCATAAGGTGAAGGTATCCAGGATTCTGTCCTTTCTCCAAGAGGGATTGGAGAAGGGTCTTGCCGACAGTTACCTTAAAGGGACAAATTTCGACATTATCAGTCTTGTTGCATAGAAGGCTCGCTGAGCAGAATCAGACCTTTCTTTAGACAGTCTGCTCCCCCATGGAGCTTAAACTTGGTCCTTAAGGTATTGCAGAAGGTTCTGTTTGAGCCTATGCACTCCATTGACATTAAGATTCTGTCATGGAAGGTTCTTTTCCTGTTGGCTATTGCATTGGCACGCAGACTTTATGCCTTGCAATGTGAGCATCCTTATCTGGTCTTTCATGCGGATAAGGCTGTGCTTCGCACTGGTTTGGGGTTTCTTCCCAAGGTGGTGTCTAACATCAATCAGCAAATAGTTGTTCCTTCTTTATGTCCTAACCCTTCTTCCAAGGAGAGGCTACTTCATAACCTGGATGTGGTTCCTGCCTTAAAGTTTTATCTTCAGTCTACAAAGGATTTCAGACAGTCTACATCTCATCTACATAAATTAAAGGGACAGTCTAGTTGAAATTAAACTTTCATGATTCCAATAGGGCATGCAATTTTAAACAACTTTCCAAATTACTTTTATCATCAAATTTGCTAGTTCATGTGTGTCATATAAATAGCATTGTGATCACTCCTGTGGAGTTATTTATGAATTAGCACTGATTAGGGTGACCATATTGCCACTTTAAAAAGGGACACATATGAAAAATACGTATGCTAGTGTTCTTATAAAAAAACATTTCTGTAAACACCCCGACAAATGTATTTTTCATATGTGTACCTCTTTGAAGCGGCACTATAGTCACCCTAGCACTGAATGACTAAAATACATGTCTGTAAAAAGAACTGAGATAAGGGGGCAGTCTGCACAGGTAAAAAGTATATTAATATAAAATTGTTGGTTATGCAAAACTGGGGAATGGGTAATAAAAGGATTATCTATCTTTTGAAACATTTAACATTCTGGTGTAGACTATTCCTTTAAACCACTACCAAAAAAGTTAATAGAGATTACATTACAGTGCATAGATATTGTTCTATATGTTCCATCCCTTGTGCTGACCTTTTTTGCAGTTTTTAGATGCTACTTACATTTAAGCCCCACTGTACAATAAGGTAACACGTTTCTAAAACACACATATATATTTATTTTTTCCAGAAGACCTGGCATATTCAAACTATACCAATATGTATCTATATATCATGACATGTGTCAGCTATGCAACCAAATGTGTGAAAAATGTATATTTTTTATTAAAATTTTAGTAAATAAGATTGTTTGCATTTCTTCTTAAAATTTTAAAATAAAGAAGAGGTTATCCACTTATAAAAAGGCCCTTTGGGTTTATGTATATAACGTTGATCTTCATATAGGGGCTCCCGTTAGTCTTTAATTAAATAAATGCATATTTAAACACCCCAGGTAATCACTATTACAACAGTGCTCACCTGGATATTATGCAGGGGCATGTTTAAAAAAATGGTCTTGGCTTTACATTTGTGAATCTTTGGGGTTTTGATGAGACCCTCTTCCAACAAAATGTGTATGTTTTTTTATTTTATTAAAATGTGCCTAAAGATGATTTTAACTTTTATTGAGTGTAATTTAAAAAGCCAAAGTAAGTACTCCATCATTTTGTAACAACACAAGGTAAACAGTGAATTTATTAGCTCACTTTGGAATGTTTTATAATTTGCTAGAGGAGAGTTAACATCTTTATGAATGGTAGATACTGATGAACACCGTAAAACATTAAGCTTATTAAGACTTATCTAACCCTATTTATTCATTGCACAGTTTTTCACTGTCACTCATATTTGCATCTGTCACTCTATGTGACAAGTAATATGAAGTGTTTCAGCTGACAGGGATACCGAAATCAGTCACAAACCCTTCTGAATCCAGTCCTAGATTCTACTCTCATAAATCCTACATAATTTTATCAACTTGGATCTATCTTTGGGCTATAAATTCCAGTCAGCAGGTATTCTTTTAATGATTGTAACAATGTAGTCTAAAATCATTAAAAAATTATATTGGTCTCTACAATTTGGTGCTTCAGCCTTTGAAATAATTTTAATTAGACTGAGTCTTTTTGGAGCGTCTCCAAATGCACTCATGTATTTCTTATGACAGTTCTCAAGACAAGACAAGCATGTTTTTTTTTATCTTATTTGGGAACCTGCAGAAAGGGGGGAAATTAACATTGAGATTATTTCACCTATTGGTCCGTGTCATGGAACTTTCACTTGCCTGTTGAAAGAATGAGAAACATATAATAAAGGCATAGTATGGGCTGAATTGAAAAGCCGAGTGTACTGTAATAATGTTTTTTATCAAACATCTACTCTTCAAAAATCATATTTTAAATGCACAATATTTCATTTAAAATAAAGAAGCATTTTTGCAAATACTCATATACACTGATAACTGCTAAGATAAATTATATAATTAAGTGACCATTAAAAACAGTAGCCATGCATAATCAACAAGTTATAATAATAAAACAATAAAGTAGCATGTCATATGAGAGCCATCAGCCAATCACAGACTCATATATGTATTGCCTATGAACTCTTACACATGCTCAGTAGAAGCTGGTGTCTCAGAAAGTGTGCATATAAAAAGACTGCACAATTTGAAAATGGAAGTAAATTGTAAAGTCTGAAACTACATGCTCTTTTGACTTTAGTTTCCCTTTAAAGATACATGATTAAACTCAAACATTTTCTCTCATGAATTAGGTAGAGTGAACAATTAAAACATTTTTATTCCAATTTACATTGTGTATCAAGAAGTGTTACCAGTGTTCAATTGGAACAAAGTATACATTTAAATAAAATGCAAGACTTGGAATTAGTGAATATATATATATATATATATATATATATATATATATATATATATATATATATATATATATATATATATATATATATATATATATATATATATATAGCCCAGTATGTTGTTGGATCAATATGTGTGAAATCCTATATTTGGGCGTGAGTATTGTGCAGCATGAACTAATGATTCAGTGTACCCCTAACACTGATAGAAATGTTGTAAGCAAGAGTCTTGATCAAAAGAAATTCAGCGCCACTAATACCCCTGTACAAAAGGCTGGTTAATACCCAATCAGGGCTAAAACATGAGCAGAAATAAACATATAAGTATTTGAATCTTTATCAAAAGTTCATATGGCAAGTCCTGGTTGTAGATAAGTATAACAATAGTGATGAAAAAATAGAAGAGTAGATGTCTCCTTACCGGAGTTTACCTCAATCGAATGAGGTAATGTATAATCATCAAACAAATATATGTTCTCTCCTTTCTGGTCAGTGATGTATTCTCATCAGGGATGGATTTATGATGTTGAAGATATCCGTTGTTCCGTGCGATCTTGTGTATGGTACTGGTCTATTCTCAAACTTCCAGGACTTTTGATGTTGATGCCTTGGTGTCTTCCCCGGAGTATGGTACTTCTATCGTGTCCTCAGGACTCCAGAGACAGTCCCTTGCTCCTTTAAGCGAGTACTGCAGAACTGGAACTGCACATGTGGTGAGAAGCACAAATGTGCAGTACAGGCAGTCCGGAACCAACCGGTCGTCCGGTAGACCTCAGTGAAGGTACAGGAAACAGACAGTATCCTCGTCCCGCCAGGGGAAGTCCAGAGATCCCAGGTTCCGTGGTCGTTAGTGCAAGGCCCACAATAGGCAGAAGGCAAGAATTCAGGATGGAATTGTAGAATTGCTCAGCCCAAAAGAAACAATAAATCAAGGAAACACAAATATATACCTCCAGATAGAGGTAGAGTGTTTCCAAATAATGATCCAGCAGCAAAATGAGAGTAAAACAATTTATTTAAAAGATTAAAAACAACAGCAATGTGTTTCTCAGTGTCCCAGCACTGTTTCATCAGTTGGTTGGTTCCGGACTGCCTGTAGTGCACATTTGTGCTTCTCACCACATGTGCAGTTCCAGTTCTGCAGTACTCGCTTAAAGGAGCAAGGGACTGTCTCTGGAGTCCCGAGGACACAATAGAAGTACCATACTCCGGGGAAGACACCAAGGCATCAACATCAAAAGTCCTGGAAGTTTCAGAATAAACCAGTACCATACACAAGATTGCATGGAACAACGGATATCTTCAACATCATAAATCCATCCCTGATGAGAATACATCACTGACCAGAAAGGAGGGAACAGATATTTGTTTGATGATTATACATTACCTCATACGATTGAGGTAAACTCTGGTAAGGAGACATCTACTCTTCTATTTTTTCATCACTATTGTTATACTTATCTACAACCAGGACTTGCCATATGAACTTTTGATAAAGATTCAAATACTTATATGTTTATTTCTGCTCATGTTTTAGCCCTGATTGGGTATTAACCAGCCTTTTGTACATGGGAATTAGTGGCGCTGAATTTCTTTTGATTAAGACTCTTGCTTACAACATTCCAATTTACATCTATAATAAAATGTACTTTGTTCGCTTGCTGGTGGGTAGACTCAGGAGCATGCACTGCAGAGCTTCTGTGCACTGCATACTGTTGTCTAGTTTGATTTAAAAATAGTTATTGGACTGGAATGAGGAAATAGGAAACCCTGCTTTGGGCTGCTTTTGAGTATGTTTTATTTTTTTTGCAGTTGATAATTTGCTAAGATAAGGAACCAGTGTTTTACTAGTAATTAGTTTATAAGAAATCAGATTGCCTTTATTTAATCCATCTTCCCAAACTCCAGCCTTCCTAGTAAGCTAGTGACTTTATTAAAGACTGATACAGCTGCAGTAAATCTGGTTTTGTGTAGGATCATTTTTTTTACATGAAACTCATATAGAATTTCAATACAGAGATATGATGTATATAACTAGAATTTAATTAGTACTGGTTAAAGGGTAACATTATACGGTACACAAATGCCTACAGCAGTATTATTATTTTTTTTTAAATGTTTTAATGAATATACATGGAAAATGTAAAAACAAGTAGACACCAGTGTTATTCTTTTTGTTATACAGCCCCAGGGTACAAGTTATAACTAATAACGCAAGTTAAAACATTGGACAATACAACACAGCTCAAATTCTATCACTGTCAATATTGTGGCCTGAAAATGATAGAGATATGATTACACAAAAAATGTATTGTTTCCTTTTTAGTAGATAGAATAATAAAGGATACAGTAAAATTGGTATACAGCAATATATGAAAAATGCATGTAGAGGACCTAGGTTTTTATTTTTTTATTTATCTTTAGAGAAGGCTTAGGGGTAGATTTATCAAATGTCGGGCAGATATGATCCACTACAGCATCCGCTGCTTGATAACTCGACCCCCTAATCTCCTCTATCTGTCCCTAGTTATATGAGTATAATATCTTATTACAACTTTGCTGTGAAAACTGAAACATTCACTATTTTAGCAACTATATTTCTCAACATTTAGAATATTAAGGTTATTTTGACAAAAAGGCTAAGGACTAGATTGCGAGTGGTGCGCTAACTGTTCTGCACAAGGGATATCGGGCTTATTGCAGGGATTTTCACGGTCAGAAGTAGCGCACGGATTACGAGTTGGAAGTAAACTCGTTCGCTAGAGCACAATTGATTTTAACGTGCGTCCAGTTAGCGCAACTTCAGAGCTCTGTTTAACTGTCACGCACAGATAAAAAGTCACAAAAAACATAAAAAAAAAATTGACAGTACCATTACGCTAATAATAACAATGTGTGATAAAATGTATTCAATAAAATATTGCAATAAAGACATAAGGTCTCAAATAAGCTGCACATAGATACATACATGTACATGTCTAAATATGTATATGTCTGTGTGTGTGTATATATATATGTGTGTGTTTGTGAGTACATATTCATTTGTGTTTCACTGTATATTTACTGTACATATTTAGCATTCCATTGCTCTTCACTTACAGGATAATGTCCTTTTTATTCTTAAATACATATTTCCATATATGTGTGTGTGTGTATATATATATATATATATATATATGTGTGTGTGTGTGTGTGTTCATGTAGGGTTTTGGTTTAATGGGTCTCAAACTCATTGCTGAGCTTGGGTTTAACACACACTGGTCCCTTTAAGGGAGTGCTGCAGAATCTGTTGGCGCTCTACAAATAACCGATAATAATAATAGTAATAAAAGGGGATATGAAAGTGAAGAAAAAAAAAAAAAAAGATTCTCTAATATGTTAGTGCAATACTGTGAGCTAGCTGAACACATCTAGTGAGCCGATGACAAGAGACAATGGGGTATATTTATTAAGCAGCGGATGAGGAAACAGGCGTTAAGTCACTGCGATCATGTACTTCAAAAATGGAGCTGATTGGCTCCTGCAGAACTGCCTGCGTTGCTAGGCACGTCCCCCAGTCGGATCAGCCGCAGTTCATTTTCAGAATGGAGGAGGACGCCACAAACGTTAGGACGTTCCATGCTATCCTAAGGGCGTTTAAGCCCCAAACTTTTAGGACGACATGGAACATCCTAGCGGTATCAAGTGGTTAAATAGCTACAAATAAGATAACAGATGGTAATAATGAAAAGATACAGCCTTCTGCTGTGTTGTATAAAGAAACAACTTGTAAGCAGGACCCTGTCTCTAACACTGCTGTTTGGGTTGTATCTAAAAAAAAAAAAAAACTATGACCACACTCTTGGAGAATAAGATAAGAATGTATAATTATATAAAACTTGCTGTATTCACTGCCTGCTTTAGCCTGTGACGAATGTAATAACAAACTATAACCTCTTCTTTGGGCCAGTGCAAACTGTCATATAAATGTGTTTCTTCAATCAATCAAGTTGGCATATTACAGAAAAGAATATATCTTATTATATATTTTAAAACAGCTGACTGAGTCAATCGTTGATCTAAAATCAGTAATTTTTAAAGGGACCTTCTACTGTAAACACAGTAGATTTGCATAATCAACAAATGCAAGATAACAAGACAATGCAATAGCACTTAGTCTGAACTTCAAATGAGTAGTAGATTTTTATTCTGACAATTTTAAAAGTTATGTCTTTTTCCACTCCCCCTGTACCATGTGACAGCCATCAGCCATTCACAAATGCATACACATACCATGTGACAGCCATCAGCCATTCACAAATGCATACACACTTATTCTTGCACATGCTCAGTAGGAGCTGGTGACTCAAAAAGTTTAAATATAAAAATACTGTGCACATTTTGTTAATGGAAGTAAATTGGAAAGTTGTTTAAAATGGCATGCTCTATCTGAATAATGAAAGTTTATTTTTGATTGAGTGTCCCTTTAAGCAAATTTGCTTTCTTTTACTTCCCTTTAAGCAATTTCTTTTACTGTGTATTTAACCTAGACAAAAGGACTAATTATATAATCAAAATTGTGCTTCTGTAGCTGCATATTGTCGAATCACTAGCTGTGTCCTCGTCTGTAGCAGAATTTGGGTGTTCCATGAGTGCAAATTTCAATGAATTTTTTGTTTTTAGTTAAACACATACTATAAGATAATTTGCTTAGAAATAATATGATCAAAATAAAATGATCAAAACAAAATATGGATTTTCCTCTTCTCTAGTATTTGTTAGAAAAATTGGTGATTGCAAATGTTTTCCATAAAGTTCTGAAGTTCTTGACATAATTTGCATTTTATATAGACTATTGCACCACATTTAATAATTTTCACAAATTAGTTTAATTTACCTTTGTCAATCAGTAGCACGCAACAATTTCTTGTTGAGCTGCCAGTGTGGATCAATCATGTATAGCTTGCAATGCTGTATAAAATGTAACACTTTATAACATCCGATCATTATCTTTCCTTTTATAAAAAGTGTGCAAGATTTAAGAAGCAAATATTTAAAAACATCAAAAAAATCAGTTTTCTCATCCCTCTTTAATCATAACTGTAAATGAAGACACATAAAATGTTTCCACATCTCAATGTAGTAGTACTGTAAGTATATCAATTCATCTTGCAAAACCTCTGAAAGAAATTGCAACTGATTGTTTTATAGGATGTTTCTGAATATATTATAATCCTAAAGGCAGCAGCAGAAGCATTTGTATAGTTAAAGGGATACTGTACCCAATTTTTTTCTTTCATGATTCAGATAGAGCATGCAATTTTAAGCAACTTTCTAATTTATTCCTATTATCAAATTTTCTTCATTCTCTTGGTATCTTTATTTTAAATGCAAGAATGTAAGTTTAGATGCCGGCCCATTTTTGGGGAACAACCTGGGTTGTCCTTGCTGATTAATGGATAAATTCATCCACCAATAAAAAAGTGCTGTCCAGAGTTCTGAACGCCAAAAAAAGCTTAGATGCCTTCTTTTTCAAATAAAGATAGAAAGAAAACAAAGAAAAATTGATAATAGGAGTAAATTAGAAAGTTGCTTAAAATTGCATGCTCTATCTGAATCCCAAAATAAAAATTTTGGGTTCAGTGTCCCTTTAAATTATATTTCTAGATATTAAATGAATGTGGATTTAATGTTTAACCTTTTGCTGCTAAGCCTTTTTTCACCCCAGTGCTAAGCCAATTTTGAGCTTTTTTTGCTACTTACATTTAAACCCTATTGTAGTCAAATTTCAGTGAGTGACCCACACTATATATATATATTAGCAGGCCCAGCAGATTCACAATCTATCTTTATTATATTTATAATTCATGGCATGTTAGAAAGCTGTGGGCAAAACTGTATTTTTTTAATAACATTTGGGTAGATTTTAGTGAATAATATTCAATATAGCCCAGTGGCCAATGTTGTTGCTGTGATCATCTTACTATAAAAAAAAAATGAATATATATATTTTTCAAGAGAGGGACTTGTCTCCTGGAAATTACATTTTATTAGGGATCTCTAGACATAAACATTTTTTCTTTCATGGTGCATTTACAGTACGATTGCAAACCAGATCATTGTGTGTTTGGTTTACTTTATTATTAAACAATCTGGTTTGCTGTACTGCTCCAGCATATGAAAGAATATTTGTTTCTCTTTCAAATGAGGGGTCTTGGAGCTTTGTAGCTGCTATGGGAGCTGAGATCAGGAGGTTATAATCCTGCCTCAGGCTTTTTGTGATGTCACAACATGAAGCCTGAGAGTGGCGCCCACTAGGCCACAAATGATCTGTAGTAAGGGGGATGCCCAAAAACAGCGTTGGATTGGCGGTCCCCCTGTATGACAAAAAGGGCTCGTCATGCGCCTACAGGTAGCGATGCGCATTGTGAGAACATCTTGTCATGCACCTACAGGTAGCGATGCGCATTGTGAGAACACCTCGTCATGCACCTACAGGTAGCGATGTGCATTGTGAGAACACCTCGTCATGCACCTACAGGTAGCGATGTGCATTGTGAGAACACCTCGTCATGCACCTACAGGTAGCGATGTGCATTGTGAGAACACCTCGTCATGCACCTACAGGTAGCGATGCGCATTGTGAGAACACCTCGTCATGCACCTACAGGTAGCGATGCGCATTGTGAGAACACCTCGTCATGCACCTACAGGTAGCGATGCGCATTGTGAGAACATCTTGTCATGCACCTACAGGTAGCGATGCGCATTGTGAGAACACCTCGTCATGCACCTACAGGTAGCGATGTGCATTGTGAGAACATCTTGTCATGCACCTACAGGTAGCAATGCGCATTGTGAGAACACCTCGTCATGCACCTACAGGTAGCGATGCGCATTGTGAGAACACCTCGTCATGCACCTACAGGTAGCGATGCGCATTGTGAGAACATCTTGTCATGCACCTACAGGTAGTGATGCGCATTGTGAGAACACCTCGTCATGCACCTACAGGTAGTGATGCGCATTGTGAGAACATCTTGTCATGCACCTACAGGTAGCGATGCGCATTGTGAGAACACCTCGTCATGCACCTACAGGTAGTGATGCGCATTGTGAGAACACCTCGTCATGCACCTACAGATAGCGATGCGCATTGTGAGAACACCTCGTCATGCACCTACAGGTAGCAATGCGCATTGTGAGAACATCTTGCCATGCACCTACAGGTAGTGATGCGCATTGTGAGAACACCTCGTCATGCACCTACAGGTAGCGATGCGCATTGTGAGAACACCTCGTCATGCACCTACAGGTAGCGATGCACATTGTGAGAACACCTCGTCATGCACCTACAGGTAGCGATGCGCATTGTGAGAACATCTTGTCATGCACCTACAGGTAGCGATGCGCATTGTGAGAACATCTTGTCATGCACCTACAGGTAGCGATGCGCATTGTGAGAACACCTCGTCATGCACCTACAGGTAGTGATGCGCATTGTGAGAACACCTTGTCATGCACCTACAGGTAGCGATGCGCATTGTGAGAACATCTTGTCATGCACCTACAGGTAGTGATGCGCATTGTGAGAACACCTCGTCATGCACCTACAGGTAGCGATGCGCATTGTGAGAACATCTTGTCATGCACCTACAGGTAGCGATGAGCATTGTGAGAACACCTCGTCATGCACCTACAGGTAGCGATGCGCATTGTGAGAACACCTCGTCATGCACCTACAGGTAGTGATGCGCATTGTGAGAACACCTCGTCATGCACCTACAGGTAGCGATGCGCATTGTGAGAACATCTTGTCATGCACCTACAGGTAGTGATGCGCATTGTGAGAACACCTCGTCATGCACCTACAGGTAGCGATGCGCATTGTGAGAACACCTCGTCATGCACCTGCAGGTAGCGATGCGCATTGTGAGAACACCTCGTCATGCACCTACAGGTAGCAATGCGCATTGTGAGAACACCTCGTCATGCACCTACAGGTAGCAATGTGCATTGTGAGAACATCGTGTCATGCACCTACAGGTAGCGATGCGCATTGTGAGAACACCTCGTCATGCACCTACAGGTAGCGATGCGCATTGTGAGAACACCTCGTCATGCACCTACAGGTAGCGATGCGCATTGTGAGAACACCTCGTCATGCACCTACAGGTAGCGATGAGCATTGTGAGAACACCTCGTCATGCACCTACAGGTAGCGATGCGCATTGTGAGAACACCTCGTCATGCACCTACAGGTAGCGATGCGCATTGTGAGAACATCTCGTCATGCACCTACAGGTAGCGATGCGCATTGTGAGAACACCTCGTCATGCACCTACAGGTAGCGATGCGCATTGTGAGAACACCTCGTCATGCACCTACAGGTAGCGATGCGCATTGTGAGAACACCTCGTCATGCACCTACAGGTAGCGATGCGCATTGTGAGAACATCTTGTCATGCACCTACAGGTAGCGATGCGCATTGTGAGAACACCTCGTCATGCACCTACAGGTAGCGATGCGCATTGTGAGAACACCTCGTCATGCACCTACAGGTAGCGATGCGCATTGTGAGAACACCTCGTCATGCACCTACAGATAGCGATGCGCATTGTGAGAACACCTCGTCATGCACCTACAGGTAGCGATGAGCATTGTGAGAACACCTCGTCATGCACCTACAGGTAGCGATGCGCATTGTGAGAACACCTCGTCATGCACCTACAGGTAGCGATGCGCATTGTGAGAACACCTCGTCATGCACCTACAGGTAGCGATGCGCATTGTGAGAACACCTCGTCATGCACCTACAGGTAGCGATGCGCATTGTGAGAACACCTCGTCATGCACCTACAGGTAGCGATGCGCATTGTGAGAACACCTCGTCATGCACCTACAGGTAGCGATGCGCATTGTGAGAACACCTCGTCATGCACCTACAGATAGCGATGCGCATTGTGAGAACACCTCGTCATGCACCTACAGGTAGCGATGAGCATTGTGAGAACACCTCGTCATGCACCTACAGGTAGCGATGCGCATTGTGAGAACACCTCGTCATGCACCTACAGGTAGCGATGCGCATTGTGAGAACACCTCGTCATGCACCTACAGGTAGCGATGCGCATTGTGAGAACACCTCGTCATGCACCTACAGGTAGCGATGCGCATTGTGAGAACACCTAGTCATGCACCTACAGGTAGCGATGCGCATTGTGAGAACACCTCGTCATGCACCTACAGGTAGCGATGCACATTGTGAGAACACCTCGTCATGCACCTACAGATAGCGATGTACATTGTGAGAACACCTTGTCATGCACCTACAGGTAGCGATGCGCATTGTGAGAACACCTCGTCATGCACCTACAGGTAGCGATGCGCATTGTGAGAACACCTCGTCATGCACCTACAGATAGCGATGCGCATTGTGAGAACACCTCGTCATGCACCTACAGGTAGCGATGAGCATTGTGAGAACACCTCGTCATGCACCTACAGGTAGCGATGCGCATTGTGAGAACACCTCGTCATGCACCTACAGGTAGCGATGCGCATTGTGAGAACACCTCGTCATGCACCTACAGGTAGCGATGCGCATTGTGAGAACACCTCGTCATGCACCTACAGGTAGCGATGCGCATTGTGAGAACACCTAGTCATGCACCTACAGGTAGCGATGCGCATTGTGAGAACACCTCGTCATGCACCTACAGGTAGCGATGCGCATTGTGAGAACACCTCGTCATGCACCTACAGATAGCGATGTACATTGTGAGAACATCTTGTCATGCACCTACAGGTAGCAATGCGCATTGTGAGAACACCTCGTCATGCACCTACAGGTAGCAATGCGCATTGTGAGAACACCTCGTCATGCACCTACAGGTAGCGATGCGCATTGTGAGAACACCTCGTCATGCACCTACAGATAGCGATGCGCATTGTGAGAACACCTCGTCATGCACCTACAGGTAGCGATGAGCATTGTGAGAACACTTCGTCATGCACCTACAGGTAGCGATGCGCATTGTGAGAACACCTCGTCATGCACCTACAGGTAGCGATGCGCATTGTGAGAACATTTCGTCATGCACCTACAGGTAGCGATGCGCATTGTGAGAACACCTCGTCATGCACCTACAGGTAGCGATGCGCATTGTGAGAACACCTCGTCATGCACCTACAAATAGCGATGTGCATTGTGAGAACACCTCGTCATGCACCTACAGGTAGCGATGCTCATTGTGAGAACACCTCGTCATGCACCTACAGGTAGCGATGCGCATTGTGAGAACACCTCGTCGTGCACCTACAGGTAGCGATGCGCATTGTGAGAACATCTTGTCATGCACCTACAGGTAGCGATGCGCATTGTGAGAACACCTCGTCATGCACCTACAGGTAGCGATGCGCATTGTGAGAACACCTCGTCATGCACCTACAGGTAGCGATGCGCATTGTGAGAACATCTTGTCATGCACCTACAGGTAGGGATGCGCATTGTGAGAACACCTCGTCATGCACCTACAGGTAGCGATGCGCATTGTTAGAACACCTCGTCATGCACCTACAGGTAGCGATGCGCATTGTGAGAACACCTCGTCATGCACCTACAGGTAGCGATGCGCATTGTGAGAACACCTCGTCATGCACCTACAGGTAGCGATGCGCATTGTGAGAACATCTTGTCATGCACCTACAGGTAGCGATGCGCATTGTGAGAACACCTCGTCATGCACCTACAGGTAGCGATGCGCATTGTGAGAACACCTTGTCATGCACCTACAGGTAGCGATGCGCATTGTGAGAACACCTCGTCATGCACCTACAGGTAGCGATGCGCATTGTGAGAACACCTTGTCATGCACCTACAGGTAGCGATGCGCATTGTGAGAACACCTTGTCATGCACCTACAGGTAGCGATGCACATTGTGAGAACACCTTGTCATGCACCTACAGGTAGCGATGCGCATTGTGAGAACACCTCGTCATGCACCTACAGGTAGCGATGCGCATTGTGAGAACACCTCGTCATGCACCTACAGGTAGCGATGTGCTTCAAAGGGATTAATGAGTAATTAAGAATCATATGGACACTGTGTATTTATAATAAATTAACTTATTATTATTATTATTATTATTAATAATAATAAAATTGATAAAATTACAGTTATTTTGAATAAAAGTAGACAGGATTTAGCATTTTAGCTGACACTACAAGCCATTATCTAACAAGTATTAACCACCTGCATTACAGAGAAATTTCATTATCCACACGTGCACTCACCCACGCATGTACATTTATGAATACTTTGTTATAATAGTTTTTTACAGCTATATAATTTACATATGTGTTCGGACAGGACCAATTAGACTCTCTCTTTAGTTTGTGTAGTTTTATTTATACTTACAGGTACAAACCGCCAAATCAGGAATTAAAAAATCCGTAATTGTTCTGAATTCCAGACCTTTTCATTAAAGTGAATACAAACTTAAATGTACTCTCTCAAGTCATAGGATAGAATTTAAAAAAAAGGTAATATATCCTGATCTTCTGTGATTTTTACCTTTTAATGCTATAACGATAAGCGCCGGGCCATGACGTGTGTGCAAAGGGGCTAAACGCCAATCCAAACCATCCCAAACACTTTGGATAAAGGATTGTGTACCTGTATTTTCTTGTGTTGCAAATTAGAAGAAGGTGGAATGTTAATTTGTTTCTTATTTGGACAATAATAAGAACTCAGTAGTTTAAGTTGAGGGGTTAATGAGCAAAACTATATACAAAATTATCTCAGGGAGTCTAATTTATTCTGCTGCCTCTTGTTTGCATTGCTTACGTATAGAGAATATTTCAGTATTTGAATAGTCAGTATAGATGGTGTTTTCAAAAGGCAACAACTGCTATTTCAAATGACAAAATAAAAGTAAATTACTTCTTTGCAAACTATTTAATACATTCAAGCAGGTGAAATGAATCATTGGGAACACATTAAAGGTGAGAAAAAGTTATTGCATGTCCTGTTTGAGGAAATGTTGTTGTACAAAGTCCTTTTGAGGAGATGTTGTTTGCTGTGATATACAATCCCTGAATCCAAAACACAACAATACATTTAACTATGCAGTGGTGCTTATTTCAACTCAGAATGGATAATGATAAGACACTCATGAGACATGGAAACATAAAAAATAAAACAAAAAATAATCTTGTTTAAAATTATGATTAAAAATGATATTATTTGAATCTACAAATGGTATTCACCAAGGTTGAAATCATCCTCTAACATATTTATTTTTGTTTCCATTGACTTAAGTGTTTGTTATTTCATGCTTGAGCGATATACGGAAAATATATTTTGCTTTTTGGTTTGTATATGTTAAGCTTTTACTGCATCTGCTGACTGTTATGGCTCTAAGATTATGGAGTTTACAGCCCTTTTTTTCCACTTTATTACTTATCTGATTGAAGTGAAAATATCAGCAAGGACAGCTCCATTGAAGGATGATAAAGTGTTGATGAAGTAAGGCTTTGCCAAAGATGTCATATTGATTAATTCAGGTGACCTTGTTGCCACTGTCAAATCTGGCCTTACATTTTACATTGGTTGGGGGAAAAGCCAATATTCTGCCATTTATGTTGTGAAAGCCCATGGTGAGCATCTCTCTTTTCCTTAAAGCCACAAACATACATTTATGTATCAAAAGTCACATTACTCCAAATAAGTCATGTGGAACACATGTAGCACACATTTAGTAGAGGCTTGTGACGGAGGGAAACATCAAAGGTAAAAGTTTGTGTAGTTTTATTTATACTTTCAGGTACAAACTAAGACAAACGTGTGACAAACATGTGACTGTACATGATTTTTTGTGGAAGTTAGGAGTTAAAAAGGCAGAGAAGTCAAAATTTAATTTTTATTATTCAGATATAGCTTTCCAAGACAGAATACGTAGGTCTGTTTAGGAGGGTGCATGTGTCTTCGGCACTATATGAGAGCAATGATTCTAATAATGTTATACATTGTAGCCAAATCCCCTGCCATATACTGAGACCATTAAGTACAGTATAATGACATAATTGAAAAGTGCATAATAAAAAGACAATGCAATAACACTTACTCAAATAAGCAGATTTTTTTTCTGGGAAATTATTATTTTCCCCCCATTTGCCATAAACCCTGTATCATGTGACAGCTATCAGCCAATCACAGATTTGTATACATATACACTGTGAACTTTTGCACATACTCAATATGAGCTGGTGCCTCAGAAAGTGTGTATATAAAATGACTGCAGAATTTGATAATGGAAATAAATTTGAAAGTCTATTAAAATTGCATGCTCTATCTAAATCATCAAATTTTAATTTTGACTTTAGTGTCCCTTTAAGTAATCTGTCATGGAAAGAAGCTATGTTTACAGAAAGGATACCAAGATAAAGAAGACATTTTGAAAATATTTGTAAACTGATTTTTTTTTATTTTTTATAATTGTAGTATCTGTATACTAACCTTAAAGGGGCAGTATACACCATATGTCATTTAACTGCATGCAATAGTCACTACTAATAATAATATGCACAGATACTGATGTAAAAATCCAGTGTAAAACCTTTTAAAAACGTACTTAGAAGCTCCCAATTTAACACTGTTAATGTGATAATCCTGGGACACCAACTGAAAGGGGCTGGTAGCAGAATCTCCCCCCTCCCCTGCACATGAACAGACCCATTATACAAACAGAAGCAGTCTGAAGTCTGTATACATCAGTATACATCTAAAACTTTGGGGCTTGGTTAGGAGTCTGAAAATGTTATTTAAAAATAAGCAAAGCTATACATGGGCTATATAAATTGGATCATCTACAAAACATGTATGCAAATTAAAACTAATATATAATGTTTTTGTAATTTGATTTGACATCTATGCTCCTTATAAGGACATACACAAATTGAATGACTTCTCTATCCCTGTTGGCGGCATCACCATTTTCCCATCGTCCCAAGTCCGCTGTCTCAGAGTTACACTTGACTCAAATCTATCCTTCATCCCCCATATCCAATGCTTTCTACATCCTGCCGCAACCATCTACGCAATATTTCCAAGATTCAACCTTTTCTGTGCGCTAACACCACAAAGCAAATATTCCACTCCCTTGTTATTTCCCTACTTGACTACTGCAATAACCTACTTACTGGCCTTCCTCTTTCCCGCCTCTCCCCCCTTCAATCCATCCTAAATGCCTCTGCCAGGCTGATCCACATTTCCCGTCACTCTGTATCTGCTGCACCTATCTGTGAGTCCCTTCATTGGCTCCCCATTCACAGCAGAATTAAATTCAAAATTCTCACCCTTGCATACAAAGCGCTCACCAACACCGCTCCCCTCTACCTATCCTCTCTAATCAACAAGTATCCTCCAGCCTGTCCACTAAGATCCAACAATTACCTGCTCCTTGCATCTGCGACTATCACCTCCTCTCATGCTAGACTGCAGGACTTCTGTTGTGCAGCACCTACCCTCTGGAACACTCTCCCTCATGCTGTCAGGCTTTGCCCTAATCTCTCTTCCTTTAAATGTTCTCTGAAGAATTTTCTGTTCAGAGAAGCCTACCACCCAACTCAATAAAATTTATCTTACCTAACAACATTTCCCTCATTCAATCTTGCAGTCCTCACCTCCTGTTTCTCAACCTCCTACCCTTCTAGATTGTAAGTTCCCACGGGAATAGGGCCCTCAATTCCTCCTGTATGTGTTTGTAAATTTTGTCCTGAATCTTACAAGTCTTGTATTGTTTTATTTAAATGAACTGTATCCATGGACCTCGCTGCGGAATATGATAGCACTTCATAAATAAAGTATAATAATAATAATAATAATGGAAAAATCATATAAATTTAGTGTTTTTGAAAGCTAGGTTATGTATTTGTTGAACACAGAGTGCCCCATTTATTAAAAAAAAACAAAAATAAAAAAACAGGTTGGCAATGTTTCCATACGGAAAAACCTATCTGCCCACAATCACAGACAATGAGGTACATTCTGCTGGTGGAATTGCAAGAAGCAGTTGCCTCTGATAGATCTGTCTGGGAAGGAAACTGAATTCCACCACCTCTGAGGTTTCAAAGAGGATAAGAAGCAGCGATCATAAACAGACACGAAACACAAATATGCAATGTTACAAAAACAAAATGATACACTGACACTGTGTAACAATGCGTCTTGTGTAATTTTAAAGGATATAGTCCAATCTTTCAATCTATGTGAATATCTAAGTGACCTCAAAAGGAAAGAAAAATTGCAATACTGAAGTTCTGTTTTAATTAGAACATTTTAAAACAGCTTTCCAATTGACTTCTATTTTGAGTTACTTTTATTTTAAGAGCTTGGTATCCTTTGTTAAAGAGTATATCTAGGAAGATTCATAGGAGCTCAGGAGCGTGCATGTGTCTTTAGCACTCTATGGAAGAAGTAAATTGGAAAGTTTTTTTATCATTATTATTATTATTATTATTATTATTATTATTATTATTATTAGGGATGGGCAAATGTGTTTATATTCAAATTTGAATGTTAGAACAAATGTTATTGTAGAAATTCGATTTACAGTATAGAATGTTTTATAAGAATGAATATTCTTAAAAATTATATTATCCAATGTTATTTACAGTTTTCGAATGTCACTTCCGAATTCGAATAGTACATTTATAAAACACGGTTGTAGATTAGAAATACTATTTCGGATTTGAATGTCACATTTGAATTAGAATATTACATTTATAAAACACAGTATTAGACTAGAAATACTATTTCAAATTTGAATGTCACATTTTAATTTGAATATTACATTTATAAAACACAGTATTAGACTAGAAATACTATTTTGAAATTAAAAGTTACATTCAAATTTGAATATTACGTTTATTAAACACAGTTGTAGACTAGAAATACTATTTCAAATTTGAATGTGACATTCAAATTTGAATGTCACATTCAAATTCAAATATTATATTTATTAAACACAGTTGTAGACTAGAAATTCTATTTTGAATTTGAATGTGACCGAATTTGAATGTAGCATTCAAATTTGAATATTACATTTATTAAACACAGTTGTAGACTAGAAATACTATTTCAAATTCAAATGTTACATTCAAATTTGAATATTACATTTCTAAATTGAATGAATACATAGCTAAACATTCTATTATTCGAACAAATATTTTCAAATTTTATTGAAAAATTTAAAAACGAAAATTTGAAAATAGAATGTTAAAATGTTATATAAACATTTGAAATTTGATTTGATCGAACAAATGTTTCAAAATTTGTTTTACATTTCAAATTTGTAAAAACATTCGCCCATCCCTAAACATTATTAATTCAATGCTCTGTCTGTGTCATGAAAGTTTTATTGGGACTTCGCTATCCTTTTAATTTGCAGTTCCAGGCTTGCATGAGTGAGGCTGCACTACAAGGGCATTCACAGCTTCTTCCTAAATGGAGGCCAGAGTGTATAAATGTTATTAATACATTTATTCATGAGCATGATGATAGAACACTGTAGAAGAATAATTCTTATAGTGTGATAGGTTTTATAAAAGATACATGGAGGAGAAAAGGGAACAGTTAGTCAATTAAAATTATTCCAATAATTAGCAAGAACGAAAGTGGAAATGTGATTTTGCAGTTACACTGATGTTGGTACAATCTATATCTGCCATCTCCCCAGCGATCTCGGTTTTGCATATGCGACTGCACAAAAGCCCAAAACAGTAATTTGTTTAACAAAGTAATCTTCACAGTTAACACTGGTTCCTAAGACTTATTTTTTTCCAGTCTTTTAAAAATGAGACTATGGGTTTTAACCCCATCCTTATGAAATTCTATGCCACCCTAACCGCACTGAGCTTTAAAGCCCTTAGGAAGACATAGAACGTTATCGCCGTTTGGCTGTACTGAAGCCAAAGGTGCTTCCTGAATGGGATCGTGGTCTGGAGGGCGTGTCTAGCGTCATAGGCACTACCCCCTGACACGATCCCATCATTGAAATTTCATTTTTTACTTATTTGTTTACATTGGAACTTTGTACCGATGTAGACAAATTACATTTAGACACTTACATTTTTAGATATATGGGTAACATTCTAAGTTTAATTTTAAAAATCCTATTAGGAACGCAAGCTTTCAATTATCATTTCATGATCTACAATTTATATTCTTGTTTTCTAGCTATATTTGTTGCTTATGGCATTTTCTCTTATGACATCCTCATCTGCTTTTGTATTTGTAGCCAGTTCTTTGACTTTCTGTCTTTAAAAATATGTAGATACAATATTTATAATTTTTTGTTATGGGGATATTTTTTTTATACTTTCTTATGTGTGTGTATGAACTTGCTTTCTACTTGGTACAGTTAAAATATATTGTTTATTCCAAATCTACTTATAGTTTGTAATCATATAAACCTACACTGTCTACTGTATATAATTCTACATTATTTATAACTTTATATTTTGTTATTTGTTCAAGTTTTCAAGTAGATTTATCACTAAGTTTTATGAGGCTCACTTGACCTTAGGAAATATTGTATGAGTCATTAGATCTTGTATTTTAAACCCCAAGCTCTTGAAATTTCTCACTGTGCCACTGTTCTCTTTTTTGTTAGAGGATATTTTTTAAAATTTAACAACCCTTCAAGTATGTAACTATTTTTTGTGTTCAGAAAATTATTTCTAATTCTGAATAAAAATAGTAATATTATTATGAACAAAAATATTATTATTGTTTATTGCTGCATCATTCTGTAGCATTTGTATTAGTTGCCCATTCTATTATATTTCTATCTATCAACTAGGAGCAAGGTCTTAAAGGGACATAATACTCATCTGCTAAATAAATTGAAAGTGATGCTACATTACTGTAAAAAGCTGACCAGAAAGGTCTGTGTAAACATTTATACTTCAGCTGCTGTCCAGCTGCAAGTTGAACCCCCCAAAACAATAGCCAATTAGCATCAGCAGTGCTGAGGTAATGCTTTTCCCTTTGCTGTGATCTCATGAGATTTCTCTGAACTTGCTTAAACTGAATTGCAAAATAACATGACTGTGCCTGCACATGACAGATGCACACTCCCTAGCTTGTCCTGGGACATGCGTCCTGACTGGCTGCTTAAAGTCTTTTTACAGTGGGGTGTGAATATTTAGGAGATTTGAGGTAAAATATCTACCTTTTTTACATAGAGATGTTCAGGTGATATTTTCTAGTCAGCTTTTTACAGCTATATGCTGCATCAGTTTCAAGTGCTTCAATATAATATTTGGTATAATGCATAGCTGCAACTGTTATATTATCATGACAGCTATAAATTTAATTGCATGTTGCTAAAGGCATTTTTACAGTACATCTTAATCCTGTTGCAATCACATAGTGGTTACTGTCATGCTGTTGCTATTTGTTATTTTAATTTTTACATAAGGGCATAAAGACTTTATTACCAGGCAATGTAATAAAGAGCAGACAGAAAAACAAAATGTCTATGTAAGGGTATAATTTTTAAAAACATGGTGAATATTATTAAAAACATTTTTTTTTATTCAATTAGAAATTAAAAATATATGTTAAAATATTATTACATTAATTATTTTTGGGTGATATTGGTTATACATTATTTAGAAACTGAGTGAGTTTTTTAACAGTATCATTACCAGCAATATTTCTTGTTTATAGTAGTTGGTTTCTCCGGCTGTTTTTTGTATGTGGGGCGGACCAATCAACAATTTACAAAATTTACACCAGCAAATCTAATAAGTTGTTACAATTGATAATTGATTGAGCTATATTGAGTAAATGTGGTTTCTTATCTTTGATAAAGGCTAAAATAACTTTTGTAATGGCTCTAGTTTTCTAGAACACATTGGATTGTAGTGTCTTTAGTTCTAAGCGATATCAAATGATTTACATTTGTAATAAAGTCTCTATTTTTATTTTATTTGCTCTTTTCGATAGTAATAGACATATCAGATAAAAAGAGGAACTGAAACTAAAAAGCAAGAACAAGTAGTAGAAAATGACCTACTCACGCTCCACTCTATTGTTGTGTCAACCTTGGTCATTAAAGGGACATGAAACTCAATGTTTTTCTTTCTTGGTTCAGATAAAGCAGGTGATTTTAAGCAACTTTTTAATTTACTTCTATTATCTATTGTTTTTTTCCTCTTGATATTCTTTGTTGAAAAGGATACCTAGGTAGACTTGGGAGCTGCTGATTGGTTGCTGTACATATATACCTCATGTAATTGGCTAATTAAGGCATTCAGATAGCTCAAAGTAGTGGATTGCCGCTCCTTCAACAAAGGATATCAAGAGAATGAAGCAAAATATATAATAGAAGTAAATTGAAAAGTTGCCTAAAATTGTATTCTCTATCCTAATCGCTGCAACCGCCATCTTCAAACCCCACCAGATACTCTATGGGATTAAGGTCAGGTGACTGTGATAACCACTGTTGAATCTTCAACAACTTTTTCTGCAACCATGCCTTGGTCGAATTTGTGGTATGCTTGGGATCATTGTCCTGTTGGAAGGTCCAATGACGCCAAAGCTTCAGCTTCGTCACAGATGGCATAATGTTTTCTCCTAGGATTTTCTGATACTTCAATGAATGCATCTTGCCTTTCACACGGTGCAAGTTTCCAGTGCCAGAGGATGCAACGCAGCCCCAGAGCATCACCTAGCCACCACCATGCTTAACTGTAGGCAGAGTGTTCTTTTCAGTGTATGCTTCATTCTTCTTCCTCCAGACATACCATTGATCCATCGGGCCAAAAAGTTAATTGCTTCACAGAACAGAATCCTTCTGCGGCTTATTTATATGATTTTGAGCATATTTGAGCCAACTTTTCTTGTACTTTTGGGTCTGTAGTGATGTACGTCTTGGAGTTCTGGCATGGAAACCCTCTATGATCAGTACGTGCCTTACTGTGCAAACTGAAACTTCAGTGCCTGTTGCCACCAAGTCTTCCTGCAGGTCTTTTGCAGTCACTTGAGGGTTCTTCTCCAACTGCCTTCTCAGAAATCTGGTTGCAGCCGTTGATAGCTTCCTTTTTCTGCCCTGTCCAGGTAGTGTAACCACTGTTCCTTTCACTTTGAACTTGTGAACTATGCTTCCAACGGTGTCTCTAGGAACATTTATGTGCCTTCGCTATCTTTCTGTATCCTGTTCCTTGTTTGTGAAGGGTGATGATGTCTTTTTTAAAATTGTTAGACCATTCTTTTTACTTAGCCATATTTCTAACATGCAGTCAAATGTGATACTCCACAAACTCCTAACCAGTTCAAGTATTTCATGTGTTATTTCATGTTTTCTAGCTCAAGCACACCTGGTGCAACTAATGAAGCCCTTGACTAGTTGCATCAGGTGTGCTTGAGCCAACATCTGTTTTGGATATTTATGCTGATGTGAGGGATTCAATTAAGGGGGTTGAATAATTTTCAGACTGCAGAAATTATTAAAAGTTGCATTTTCAGTTGAATTTGGAGAGACCACTTGAAGCATTTGTTGTGTTGAGCTATATCAATTTCTTTTGTTCGATTTGTTCATTGCAAACAGCTGAACGTCTGTATATTTTGACAACAAATCTGATTTACAATGGGAGTTGAATAATCTTGATTACAACTATATATATATATATATATATATATATATATATATATATATATATACAATATACAATATACAATATATATATATATATATATATATATATATATATATATATATATATATATATGTTACAAAAAATATATATATATTTGTTTACATACAGAGACATTTCGGGGGCCACAAACCCCTCCTCAGACCAAGCATATATCACCGGCCACTTTATTAGGTACACCTGTTCAATTGCTTGGTATCACAAATTGCTAACCAGCCAGTCACATGGCAGCAACGCATCATCTAGATGTGGTGAAGACAACTTGCTGAAGTTCAAACCGAGCATCAGAAGGGGGATGAAAGGGGATTTAAGTGACTTTGAACATGGCATGGTTGTTGGTGCTTGACGGGCTGGTCTGAGTATTTCAAGAACTGCTAATCTCCTGGGATTTTCACGCACAGCCATCTCTAGGGTTTACAGTGAATGGTCGGAAAAAGAGAACATTTCCAGTGAGCAGCAGTTCTGTGGACGATAATGCCTTGTTGATGTCTGAGGTCAGAGGAGAATGGGCAGACTGGTTCGATAGAAAGGTAACAGTAACTCAAATAACCACTCTTTACAACCATGGTATGCAGAATACCATCTCTGAATGCACAACACATTGAACCTTAAAGGGACATTAAACACTTTGAGATGGTAATATAAAATGATAAATGGTATATATAAAACAACTCTGCAATATACTTTCATTATTTATTTTGTCCTCTTTGCCTGTAATTCCATTCTGAAATTGTGAGCTTTTCAGTTCCTGTTAGAAATGGAAGTGCAGAACACTGTTACATCCAGCACAGCCATTTGCTGCACACTCTAGTGACTTATTTATAACTGTCCCTAATTGGCCACAGCAGAGAAGGTAACACAAGTTACAACATGGCAGCTCCCAGTGTTTTATAGACACTAAAACTTTGCACTTATTTTGTCACTTTTTAAACAACTAATGGAACTTTAAAAAATACATCTACATGTTAATCATGGACTAATCTTTTATTTGAATACATCATTCTATCTAGCATGTATTTAGTGTTTAATGTCCCTTTAAAGCAGATGGGTTACAGCAGCATAAGACCACACTAGGTGCCACAGGAAACAGGCTACAATTCTCACAGGCTCACCAAAATTGGACAATAGAAGATTGGAAAAATATTGCCTGGTCTGATGAGTTTCGATTTCAGCTGTGACATTCAGATGGTAGGGTCAGAATTTGGCATAAGCAACACGAAAGCATGGATACATTCTGCCTTGTATCAACGGTTCAGGCTGCTGTTGGTGGTGAAATGGTGTGGGGGATATTTACTTGGCACACTTTGGACCCCTTAGTACCAATTGAGCATTGTTTAAATGTCATAGCCTACCTGAGTATTGTTGCTGACCATGTCCATCCCTTTATGACTACAGTGTACCCATCTTCTGATGGCTACTTTCAGCAGGATAATGTGCTATGTCACAAAGCTCAAATCATCTCAAACTGGTTTCTTGAACATGACAATGAGTTCACTGTACTCCAATGGCCCCCACAGTCACCAGATCTCAATCCAATAGAGCACCTTTAGGATGTGGTGAAACGGGAGATACGCATCATGGATGTGCAGCCAACATATCGGCAGCAACTGTGTGATGCTATCATGTCAATATGGACCAAAATGTCTGAGGAATGTTTCCAACACCTTGTTGAATCTATACCACGAAGAATTAAGGGGTTCTAAAGACAAAAGGGGGTCCAACCCGGTACTATTAAGGTGTACCTAATAAAGTGGCCAGTGAGTGTATATAAATTGTGTATGTATTTCTGGCTCCTGTCATTTATGGGCTGTGTCCTAGGTTTTCAGCAGAGTTGTCAAACTCTGTGTTAAAAAATGCAAACGGAAGAAACCCTATTTGTATTTCTCTTACATTTTAAATCACATTTTAAAATATAGTAATAGATGTATAATTTTGTCAAATGCAATAAGTTGCAGCAAAGATAGCAAAGAACATAATTTATTTTATTGGGCTTTCACAGACAAAGTAGATTCTTTGCTTTCCCTGGCCTGAGCCTGCACTTGAGAAGTATTTATACCAATGTCTATTCTACTGCATTTTTTATCTGCAGTGAATTAGAAATGTGCTTATGAAGATACAACAACCATCGTTAATAGTTTTCTCAGCCTGCTTTCATGTATTCTTTTTATCTATTGTTTGAGAGGCATGGAAAGCTGGAGCAGATAAGGCAAGCTCTTGGTGTTTGTTTTTACTACAAATCAAATGCAGTTTAATTTTATGATTTACTTGTATTTATTTATTATTTTTGCAGAAACAAATATAGCAATAGCAATAATGTTAGAATGTAAATCTTTATATAAGGTTTAAAACGATTCACAAAATGGATATGATTGATCGCATTAATATACAATAAATGGTAATACGTTTAATAATATTCCTCTTGACTTTATAGAGTTTTAAAATATTTATAGAGAGGGTTTTACATATTATGTCCCATTTAACAATATCAAAAGCTGCAAATCAAAATATAATAAACAATATTCATAATTAATAAACAATAAATACAGTACCAGGTTACATTTTAATACAAATATTTTAATAAAATCATATATTTAAAGAAACTGCTTGCTGATCCACTAAATGCATTAGGACAAACATCAAAGCCAAACAGCCATAGTGCTGGGTATATTACAAGAGGTTGAATCAGTCATTATCCCCACAGGAAAATTGGGCCTAACATGTCAGAATGCTGTTATGATTAATGTAGGATATTTCCACTAAACAGAGGAATTACCCCCAGAGGTTAACCTTATCTTATACTGGGAATACAAATAGCATTCGTGCCTACAAGTTTGATTTAAAAAAAAAAAATGGACTTCAGACTTCAGATATCAGCTTTTTATTAATAATAATTACAAAAATTATATATATATATATATAAATATATATATATATATATATATATATATATATATATATATATACATATATATATATATATTCTTAAGGTATGGTCATGTTTTTCACTACCTTTATATGTCTCTAGGTGCAATAATTTATTTAGAAAAATGACACTAATAAAATGTAGTCCATGTATCTGTTGAAGAATTTACCCAATTAAACATTTTCTCTGGAGGTACCTCCTAAAAATAAATTTGGGTCTGATATTTAAGTATTGGGCTTGAATAACACATGGACTTAAAAGGGTAGAAAAGTCAAAATTGATAGTGCATGGGTGCATTTTATTTTTAAAAAGAAACATTTTTGCAATATGCTTCCATTGGCAAAAACGCTTCTTGTAAATGTTATTGTTTTTCATTTGCATATGGACATATGCTGTGAGAGCCCATGCACCAGCTGGTAGTGGTGTGTATTGGGTTTGTGAAGACTTACTTTGTTTCATACATGCCACTGTGTGGTGCTTGAATGTGTAGTGTTCAGTATATTGGAAAAAGGAAAGTCTGCATTTAACCTTTCTACATTATAACAAATATTTTACAATGTCTGAGACAAAAGTCAGAAAATAGAATCATATACCCTTAGGTGAAAATGTCTATAGTGAGGTTCATATACTGTACATAAATAATGGCTTGAGAAAGGGTCTGATATGTTGCTAGGTTTAATGTTTGTTTAATAAAATAATAAAAGAAGACTTGGATTGCTGCAGTATTTTTAATTTATTTATACATGCCAATATATATATATATATACCATAGCACTGAGGTTAATTTCTGATAGTTTAGAATGTGCTGCCAGAGTAAAATGAGTGTATATCCACTGAAAAGGCAGCTAACCCTAGTGCACTCTGGGTGCAAACTCCACCAGGGATTTACCACAAATATACAAAAATAAATAAATACATACTAGCTAATATTCACTCAAATATATAAAGCAGCAATTAGTAAAAGAAACATAATATAGTGGATTAGTTACAACTATTAGAAAATGGGTGATAATTCGATGAGCCTCAACTCAACCCGTACAATGCTAGGATCCTAATCCTAGTCTTTCATAAATATAAAATATTACTTAGTATCCATTTACAGTAAGGTTTTAGACATTTAAAGAAGCTCAATTATTTGGATATAGAATATTTTCTTAATCTTCCAGTTTTAAAATTAGTTTATAATAGAATGCTGATTTCCAACGGTGTACAACTTTTGTATTTTGTTATAAAGAAAAGATTGAATGAAATTATATATTATTTTGAAACAAAATAACTAAAGCTTTGTAGAGGTGGTGCCTTTATAGCTAACTAGTAGGGAGAATAGTAGCAAGATTTCATGACACTAAGGTTGTCACGCAGCGTCTCCTTCCCTGCTCATTGCCAGGAGCTCTGTCGGGTCCGGAGGCGTGCGGCGCTGACTTCATCGCTGCACGCTCCTATATGCGTGAATCCTGCACATATTTAAATCCCTTCCTCTCAATCTATCACTGCCCAAGTATAGGTGTTACTTTGTGTGCTCCTGGGAGTGATAGATCGTTTTTTTCTTATTGCCTTGCTGTGTATGAACCCTGCCTGCTATACCCATGAATTGCTGGATCAATACGCTACTGCTGAACTCTGCCTGTCTGACTACTCTACCTGTTTAACCCCTAAATTGCTGGACTGATATATTGCTACTGAACCCTACCTGTCTGACTACTCTACTTCTTAACCCCTGTTATTCTGGATTGCATCTTTGTTGCCGAACCCTGCCTGCCTGACCATTCTAGTGGTGTGCCCTTGGACTGCTTTACTGTTGCCGAATCCTGCCTGTCTGACTTATTCAGTGAATTGCCTTGCCCTGTTCTGCCGTTCCCACTGGGGATTGTCTCCTCATCTTACTAACTTTCTCTGCTCTGGGATATCCCTATAGCTCGACGCCGGAATAACAAGACTACTGGCCGATTTTGGTCTGATAGAGGGGTATCCCACGAGCATTACAAAGGTTCCTTCATTGTTAATATATTTGTTATTATTATTATTATTATTATTGTATTATCTTTCTCCTTTGTAATGGTGCTGCCAGCACAGGCGTGTAACTAGCAATGTCAAATAATAGGAATGATAATGCTAATATCTTTGAGGTTTTCATGTAGTTCTAATCACAGTTCAACAGCCCCAGTCTATGAAGCAGTAGTGGAGGGAACTATGTGCTTCTTTGCATTTATGATGTACCTGGTATTTACTGAGCTGTATCTGGCTTCTCTGAATCACATGTTGAATAGTGTTTAAATCAATATCATGGTCTTCAGTTGATGAGATAATTTACAAGGGCAGATACATCTCAAATATTGCTTCATGGTGTACTATATAGTGCTAAACACCTTGTTAAATATAATGACACCTAATAAATAATTAAGTGTTGCAAATACCACATCCTTAGTAAGATACATTGTATTAAATGCTGAATGGAACTGCTGCTTTCAACTCATTACACTTCCCTGTGGAATGAAAGGCTTAGTGAAACGATGCACCAGTATTATATGACCTAAAGCTTACTGTAGCTCAGGGGTCAGATACCTTGTAGCTCAGGGGTCAGCAACCTTACCGCTACTGATGTTTTAGAACTACATTTCCCATGATGCTTAGGCAGCTTAAAGACACTTTAGCATCATGGGAAATGTAGTCCTAAAACATCTGGAGAGCCAATGTTGCTGACCCCTGCTGTAGCTTTTATTCCATTCTATAACTATAATGGCCCTTTTATATTTACAGTAAAAAAAACAAAAAAATCAGGCTGCTCAATAGCTGCACTTTGATGTTACAGATTTTTTTTCTTTCCATGTACAATTATATATGTTATATAGCTTATTGCAATATCACAAGCACTAAATGTCTAATTATGTTTTAAATGGAGAAGAACACACAAAACACATAGAAGCTGATGGTTGGCATATGTTTTCTAAAATGACACAAGGTAATGGTGTTGTGTAGCTATTCAGACATCTATATAAAACACATGAAGCTAGGAATATTTGTTTTCCCTGAAGCGTACACCAGATTCAGGTGTTTTGCTGCACTTTTTATCATACAATCAAACAGTCAAGAATATCTCAGTTTTCTGATTGTTTAACAGCACAGCTTTTGTCACCACAGTAAAGCGTTAACATATTTAGTCATATGGAGAAATTTCAAAGAAGTAGAAATTCAAATGGCATTTAAAAAAGGACCCTCCGTGGTGCTTGAGATGCAAATTTTGAGATGCAGTTGAAAATAAGTTGGATTTAAATGGAATTAGAGTTTATAGAGACAGGAACATTTTGAGGTTTTAATATTAAGAGGCCCATTTATTAAGCTCTGTATGGAGCTTGTGGGCCTGTGTTTCTGGCGAGTCTTCAGACTCGCCAGACACAGCAGTTATGAAGCAGCGGTCTCAGAGCAGGCGGACAGGAATCGCCACAATTCAACCCGATCGAGTACGCTCGGGTTGATTGACAGCTCCCTGCTGCGATTGGCCGTGAGTCTGCAGGGGGCGGCGTTGCACCAGCAGGTCTTGTGAGCTGCTGGTGCAATGCTGAATACGGAGAACGTATTGCTCTCCGTATTCAGCGAGGTCTGGCGGACCTGATCCGCACTGTCGGATCAGGTCCGCAATACCTTTGATAAATAGGCCTCTAAGTGTTTACTTATGCATAGTAAACTTACTCATGATTTCAGGTTTAAGGGGTTAACTTTTTGTACTAGTTTTTTTTTTCTTTTCTTCCAGATGATGTATTTTCTTGTGTGTTGTCTGTAAAAGAGACCTCCTGTCATAAATTGCTTCTCAATTTCACTTGGCCAAATTTTATTGCCCACAAATAGAGGCCCAGTTCCTTAAGTCAGTAAAAGTGTCAACACAGACAGTGACATAAAACAGTGCTTCTATCAAGACACAGGCCTTGGGTCAATTAAGGGTTAGAGTTGGATTAATTTAGAATAAGATTTTTATAGATTTTATGTGGACGATTTATGAATGTCTGTCCGGCATGATACACTGTAGTGTATCATGTCCGACAGACATCGCTGAATGCCAACTTCATACACTGTCGGTATTTAACATTGCACAAGCAGTTCTGGTGAACTGCTTGCGCAATGCCGCCCCCTGCAGATTTGTAGCCAATCGGCCGCTAGCAGGGGGTGTCAATCAACCAAATCGTATAGGATCGGGCAGATTGATGTCCGCAGCCTCAGAGGCAGTGGACCAGTTAAAGAGCATTGGTCTTAAGACTGTTGCTTCATAACTGCTGTTTCCGCGCAGAAACAGGGGCATCAGGGGCCATTCGGCCCTTGATAAACCAGCCCCTATGTATTTAAGATATCTCTTATGATGGACATGTCATGTTTGTTATCAAAATAATTATCATGATGTCACGATGAATTGCTTATATGAGTGTATGGCTACATAATGACAAGTTTTAAGTTGTTCTATAACCACAGCCAATGATTCAGAGTTCTTATGACATGCCACAAAAGAGAGGGCTGGTTACTTTCCTGGCCCATTCTAGAAGGAGGTTTGGACAAGAAATCTGATCTCATAGAAAATGGTTTATAACTTTGATTTCAACAATATAGATATGTAATTTTACATAGTAGGCTTCCTGCAAGAGCGTATTTTGACTATTCTCTATTCTATCTCCCTGGAAGCAGAGGCTATTCTTTGGGACAAGTTTTAGTGTCTGTGATTTTCTACTTTTTATTTTATAACTGTTTTGCTGTGTGTTAACTTTATATTGCCTAGTGTTTTAGGCATTTTTTCTAGGTTTAGAACAGGCTACTGAGTGTTTGTTAAGCCTTGCATGCACTGAACTAAGTCACAGGCTAGAAGTTGACAAATTGGTTAAAGTGGAAAATATTGGTTAACCCATTCTGTGCCAGACTTGTGACTGTTGCAGGGTTGGTTAACCCTGTACATCACAACTTCCTTCATTTCTTTTCTTTTTTCATTTTCATGTAATTTAGTTAGGAAATGTGGATTTGTGGAAATGTGGATTTTATCATTCTCAGAGGTGTAAATTCACACTGCTGACTTTTGAAGGCTGACCCTGCTGCATATCTTTTTCCAATTGTCTTTAGCTAATAAGTTGCAGGAGGATCAGTGTTGTTTGGCTTCATAATTATTTCCTATGCACTTTATCGGACATATTCTACACAAAATCTGTCAAAATATGTTACTTTCAGGTTGGGTTCTAGACCATCCCCTCAAAGCGGAAATAGCTGAAAACTGCACTGCAATCACAGGAGCATGCCAACAAAGTTTGATTGTGGAAAAAACATGTTTGTAGCTATTATAGTACACTTAGGGGCCGATATATTAAGATGCAGCGAACATGATCCACTGTAGTGTATCATGTCTGCCCGACATCACTAAATGACGACAGCATACGCTGTTGGCATTTAGCATTGCACAAGCATTTCTTGTGAAATGCTTGTGCAATGTCACCCCCTGCAGATTCTTGGCCAATCATCCGCTAGCCGGGGGTGTCAATCATCCTGATTGTATCCGATCGGGATGATTGCTGTCCGCCGCCTCAGAGGTGACGGACGAGTTAAGGAGCAGCAGTCTTACGACCGCTGCTTCTTAACTCCTGATTCCGGCGAGCCTGCAGGCTCGCGCGGAATAAGCTGCTTGACTGCTTAATAATTCAGCCCCTCCAAGTCAAAGAAGTTGTGCGACTAACCAACAATTTAGTAGTCTTAAAACAAACTGTATAGACACCTGTATATGTATTTATTTATGTATTTATTTATGTATTTATTTATTATTTGTCTTTTATTGAAATATGAATATTTACATAGATAGATAGATCATGCAAATGCCAGTAGCTTGGAAAAAGGAACATTCTGCAAAATACTGGGTAGTAAGTAATTATTTCATCAAATTTGACACAAAGATTAGTCACTGGTTAGTTTGTCCCTTCATAAATGTCCCTGGATATAGCTATATCTATATATGTATTTTTAGTTTGTTAACAACAATGTCCTTTTCTCATATCCCTAAAGTCTATTTTATTCCAAATATGTCGTCTTCATTATCTTTTATTGTTAAAAAGGACACATTTATGTCCTTTTTAGATAATGGCAATGTACTCTACTCTGAAAAAAAAAAAAAAAAAATTGACACCCTGCTGATGCACATTAATTTCAAGGAAATTGCATCTTGGTAAAAGTGTTTAAGCATCCAGTCAGTCATCTATGTTGCTACCACATAAATGGAGATGAAATAATGGATTTAAAATGCGAGAACTAAATATTTATTTTAAAAAGTGTTCAGGGTAGCTTAAACAAATAGGTTAAGGATGGTTGAACGCCATATTATCATTTTATATTTTATTTGCAGAAAGTACATTTGTTAAGTATCTCTATTGTGCTAGATACTGCCAGTCATTCAGTAAAATGTTGTTCATTACCTTTTATGGGTTTTTTTTTCTCCAGGAAGTATTATTATGTCTTCAAGGTGAATGTGTATTGTATTTCTACCACAGGCTAATTCCCTTGACTTTTTTTTTACAACTCAGCTATGCTTCATATTTTTGAAGTGATTCATTTTCAAAGTGTCACTGTGCAAAGGTTATGCCAGAATCAGTAAAACTGTTCTAAGAGGAATAGCTCAGAAATATTTATATTAGTCTGAAATGTTATGCTTTATTGCAGAGCTAGTTTTTGACTTAAAGGTTACTGCACATTTTTAATTTGTAATATTATCTGTTAAAAAGACAAGTAAGTAGGGCTACTGCCACCTGTCTTAGCAGACATTTGCATAAATAATTGTTTTTATATTATTTGATTACATTTACTACGACCTTAACAATCCATACCACTTGCATTTTTGTGCTGGTTTTATAAGTTCAGAGTAGTATAATGTACATGTTAGATAACACAGGTGCGTTCTTTACCTCAGATAATGGATTTGTATGGCCTGCACTAAAATTCAGATCATGCTCAAGCTATAAGCCGATGGTGTGCAAACATTTCTCTCAAATAGTAAAGTTTCTCATTTTGTTCTTTTCTATACACTTCCAAATAACAAGTGGAGCAAAAATCATTAGAAATATTGAGTGCTAGCACTGTAAATTGAAAGTAAAAATATTTATGCTTGAGCGCTAGAGAACTGCGCTAATCATTCCCTGGTAATTCATTTTTAACATGGATTTATAATTGTGCACTATTATGAGTGCAGCCTGTGATATTAATAGTGCACCCTGTGCTATTAATAGTGCTCTACTTTTAATCTGGGCCATGATACTTAATACATGCACATGCACACACCCTCAAATACATACATACATACACCTTTGGTCCCTACCAAGTACATTCCCTTCTTATATATCTTATTTCTTTAACCCTTCTCTAAAATGTGTTTCTTTATATTTGTTTCATATATATATATTATTTTCTGTATCATTTTAATGTTTATTTATATGTGAAATAACAAGCAAAAATCATTAATACCAGGTTTCCAAAAACACTAAGGACTAGATTATGAGTGGAGTGCTATTTATCACTTCAATTTGCGCCTTTTCTTTGCTAGAAGTAAGTTGAAAGTAAAAAGTTTTTAACCTGATGCGCGCAAAAAGCCGAAGTTAGAATGTCACAAATTAAAGGGATGTCCCTAACGTATTCCCCCAAAGACCTCCATGGAGTGTGAAATGTGGAGAGAAAAAACTAACACCCAACAAGTCACACAAAACCTGATCGTTTTAACCAAGTGCGATAACCAAACAAGAAAAATTAATACTTCACATTCCAATATTCTTCACATAGCAGAATATGTCCTATTTATTTATAAATAAATATCTATCTATCTATCTATCTATCTATCTATCTATCTATCTATCTATCTATATATATATATATATATATATATATATATATATATATATATTTGAAAAAGGCAAAAAGAAAGAAAAATTATTAGGACATATGTAAATGTCCCAAAAAAGCAAGGGAAATAAAAGCACACAAAATATTATTTTGAAAAATCCAATTTCTTTATTTAAATATCCCACATCACATTCAGTGATTAATCTATTCCACCGGGCTGCGGCAGTTAGAGTAACATCTTACAATTAAAAATAAAACAACAAGGTATACGTAAAGCTAACAGAATGTCTCATTCCCTATGCATACGTATGCAAACTATAAATGCCTCAACCTATAAGATAACACATATAGAGAGATATACACAGTGTGATAATACAGAACACTTCTATATTATATTAGGATGTCAAGCTAACAGCGGTACATTCTGCAAATAAACATAATAACAGCTTAACAGTCCATGTCCCCACTGCAGATGTAAACAATGGCTTTAGAAACCATATAGTGGCAATTCACGGAAGGTATCGGTAAGCAAACGACCGCAAGAGTTCCTGCTGCACACTAGGTCAAACCGATACACAGCTTTATGAATATAAGGCAGAAAAAGGACAGTACTTATCTTTCCTCCTTCAAAGTATAGTTGTGATGGAACTTTTTCTTGCTGATCCGTAATTCCTCGGCGTGTGACGTAACCCCCAGTGGGGGTGGCCAACGCGTCACTGCAGCTCCAATTGGTTCCTAGCACATGAATCTATTTCTATTGGTCCAGGAAAATCCAAAGGAGAATTAACCAATCGCACCTCTGTATATCCTTGTCAGGACATCCAAAATAGATACCAAGCTGTATCGCTGACATGAAAAGTTCTTTGCACACCTTAGTAGTTAATCACCACCTCTGTTAGCTGTTCTCAAGCTCCACAATAGATTCACAGGCATACTTCATGCGCTATCGTTTCAGCGCAGATTCCCAGTCCACAGACTTGTCCTGTTTTATCGGCTATTTCAGAAACAGCAATAGAGGCTTATTTAATGCTGGAATAAGACTTCAGCTTCAACGCATCACCAAAAAGACCTCAGAAAGTTGTTAACTTTTTTCCTCTGAGGTGCTATACACATATTGCCAACGCACGTTTCACCCCCCTCCAGAGCATGTGTCTCAGGGGTTCGTCAGGGCCGGTGGAATAGATTAATCACTGAATGTGATGTGGGATATTTAAATAAAGAAATTAGATTTTTCAAAATAATATTTCGTGTGTTTTTATTTCCCTTGCTTTTTTGGGACATTTACATATGTCCTAATAATTTTTCTTTCTTTTTGCCTTTTTCAATTAGAATTCAAGGGTAGCACCGAATACTAATACACAGCAATATTTTCTACTCTCTCAGACTTTAAACATTTTATATATATATATATATATATATATATATATATATATATATATATATATATCTGGTATATACAGATATATATATATATATATATATATATACACACTATATATATATATATATATATATATATATATATATATATATATATATGGGTGTCTATTTAAAAGTATGGGAATATCTATTTAAAAATACTTCAACCCTATTAGATTATGTGAACAACATATGGATGTGAAATATTTACAGTTAATACACAGTACTGTATACCACTATGTTACATATGAATACTGCATAAATATCTTTTTTCATGTTTTCAGCTACTTGACTGCAAAGGGCTCCAATGCACTTATAAATATGTCTATATATGTATCCATGTGTATTTATATGTATACATGCGTATATATGTCTATTAATACGTACACACACAGTTATATGTATTTATTTTTAAATACACACACACACACACATATATTCATATTTAGACATGTATATGTATGTATCTATTTTTATTAGATTGTGTTATTAAGAGTGTAACTCTATTTTTAAATGTATTTTTGATGTGTTTTGTGCAACTGTTTAGTCAAGTATGACAGTTAATCAGAGCTCTAAAGTCACGCTATCCTGACGCGTGCTGTTAAATTCAATTGCGCTTGAGCAAACACGTTTACTTTCAACTTGCAATATGCACTCTACATTGGACACACGCAGGCACCCATGATAAACCCCTTATTGCTAGGTTCGCAACAGTTAGCGTGCCACTCGTAATCTAGTCCTCAATGTGAAAATGGTATTTTGGATTGCTCATAAACACTTAACCAATAACTTGTAATCCAAACACTACTGCCGCTTTGCATACAAGTTTAGGGCTTGCTATTTATGTTTTGGGTGCGTTACAAATGCTATGGTCAAACATTCACTTTGAACATTTTTATTACTTGATCATGATTTATCTATAGTACAAAGCTGAAAGCAAAATAAAGCACTGTGCATGATCATTTGTGTTACTTTTTTACTCTAAACATGTGTGTTTTTATTACCTTAAGGTACATAAAACCCTTATTTTTTGTCTTTTATGATTCAGATAGAACATGCAATTTTAAGCAACTTCTACTATCTAATATGCATCATTCTCTTGGTATCCTTTGCTGAAAAACATACCTAGGTAGGCTCATAAACAACAGTGCATGACTGGGAGCTAACTGCCGATTGATGGCTGAACATGTAAGCCTCTTGGTTTTGGCTCAGCCAATGTGCCCAGCTAGCTCCCAGTAGTGAATTGCTGCCTGTTTAACAAATGATACTTAAAGAATGAAGCTAATTTGATAATATAAGTGAATTGAAAAGTTGTTTAGAATTGTACGAGCTAACTGAACTATGAAAGAAAAAAATTGGGTTTCATGTGCCTTTAACAAGTTTTGGCTTGCATGGCTTTGCTGAAAACCAGCACAATGTCAAAATCACGTATATAATTTCCTTATTTATAATAACTTATAACATATCATTAATAAAAACATAAAGTACTTATTTCTCTTTGGAATGATTGATTAGGGGGTCGATTTAACAAATGCCGGGCAGACATGATTCGCTGTAGTGAATCATATACGCCCAACATCGATAAAAGCAGACAATATACGCTGTCGGCAGTTATCATTGCACAAGCATTTCTTGTGAAATGCTTGTGCAATGCCGCCCCCTGCACAATTGCGGCCAATCGACCACTAACAGGGTGTGTCAATCATATCGATTGTATGTGAGCGGGATAATTGCAGTCCGCCACTGCTGCTTATTAAATCTGATTCTGGCGAGCTGTGAGGATTAATGTTAATGCACCTTACTGCGTTTATTTTTGTGTTCCACTTGTCCCTTTAAATTACGTTTGAGCTAAAATAATGAAAAGGGGGAAAGCGACTGCTTAGCCACAGATTGCAGTTATTAGTGGCTTTAAGGTTATATAGTCACATATAATGGCCAGGTGCTGTGATTTTTAATTAAAAAAAACAGGAGTTTTGACAGCTTACATTAATTAAAGGGTTAGAAAATTCATTTATTCCAAAACCTTGATATCGTCATAGAACTGCATTATAAATATTTCCTTAATGTAGATACAGTTTTTATTTCAATCCTTACCTTCGTTTTTGTCATTTTTATGCAGCCAATTCACGATACAGTCTATAGATAGCTGACAGCCCCTTGAGCCAATAAAATAGGTAAAAAGTGGATGTGTCAGGGAGCTCAGTAAAACAGTTTAAGCCTGCCCACTGTTCACACTCCTCACAAAGTGTGAAAAAGTTGAAAAGACTGAAAGTAAAGATTGTGGGTGGCGCCAGTGAAGGCTAACTGTGAGAGTAATTGATTTATGGTGGGGAATATGTCTAAAAGTGTGAGTCACAATTTCCAAAAAATATAAAAGTATATATATAAATCACAACTATACCTATTGTAAAAAGAGATTATTTATAATATTACCAAACTAATTCAGCTCTAAGGACAATAAAAAATAATCCTAAAAAACAAGTTATTTAAATAAATCGATAATATTTTATTTTAATACATAGACTAGTCAAAACATTAGGGCCTAGATTTGGAGTTCGGCGGTAAAAGGGCTGTTAACGCTCCGCGGGTTTTTTTTCTGGCCGCACCATAAATTTAACTCTGGTATCGAGAGTTCAAACAAATGCTGCGTTAGGCTCCAAAAAAGGAGCGTAGAGCATATTTACCGCAAATGCAACTCTCGATACCAGAGTTGCTTACGGACGCGGCCGGCATAAAAAACGTGCTCGTGCACGATTCTCCCATAGGAAACAATGGGGCAGTTTGAGCTGAAAAAAAACCTAACACCTGCAAAAAAGCAGCGTTCAGCTCTTAACGCAGCCCCATTGTTTCCTATGGGGAAACACTTCCTACGTCTGCACCTAACACTCTAACATGTACCCCGAGTCTAAACACCCCTAACCTTACACTTATTAACCCCTAATCTGCCGCCCCCCGCTATCGCTGACCCCTGCATTACACTTTTAACCCCTAATCTGCCGCTCCGTAAACCGCCGCCACCTACGTTATCCCTATGTACCCCTAATCTGCTGCCCTAACATCGCCGACCCCTATGTTATATTTATTAACCCCTAATCTGCCCCCCACAACGTCGCCGACACCTGCCTACACTTATTAACCCCTAATCTGCCGAGCGGACCTGAGCGCTACTATAATAAAGTTATTAACCCCTAATCCGCCTCACTAACCCTATCATAAATAGTATTAACCCCTAATCTGCCCTCCCTAACATCGCCGACACCTACCTTCAATTATTAACCCCTAATCTGCCGACCGGAGCTCACCGCTATTCTAATAAATGTATTAACCCCTAAAGCTAAGTCTAACCCTAACACTAACACCCCCCTAAGTTAAATATAATTTTTATCTAACTAAATAAATTAACTCTTATTAAATAAATGATTCCTATTTAAAGCTAAATACTTACCTGTAAAATAAATCCTAATATAGCTATAATATAATTATAATTATATTATAGCTATTTTAGGATTAATATTTATTTTACAGGCAACTTTGTAATTATTTTAACCAGGTACAATAGCTATTAAATAGTTAAGAACTATTTAATAGTTACCTAGTTAAAATAATAACAAATTTACCTGTAAAATAAATCCTAACCTAAGATATAATTAAACCTAACACTACCCTATCAATAAAATAATTAAATAAACTACCTACAATTACCTACAATTAACCTAACACTACACTATCAATAAATTAATTAAACACAATTGCTACAAATAAATACAATTAAATAAACTATCTAAAGTACAAAAAATAAAAAAGAACTAAGTTACAGAAAATAATAAAATATTTACAAACATAAGAAAAATATTACAACAATTTTAAACTAATTACACCTACTCTAAGCCCCCTAATAAAATAACAAAGCCCCCCAAAATAAAAAATTCCCTACCCTATTCTAAAATACAAATATTACAAGCTCTTTTACCTTACCAGCCCTGAACAGGGCCCTTTGCGGGGCATGCCCCAAGAATTTCAGCTCTTTTGCCTGTAAAAAAAAACATACAATACCCCCCCCCCCAACATTACAACCCACCACCCACATACCCCTAATCTAACCCAAACCCCCCTTAAATAAACCTAACACTAATCCCCTGAAGATCTTCCTACCTTGTCTTCACCATACCAGGTTCACCGATCCGTCCTGGCTCCAAGATCTTCATCCAACCCAAGCGGGGGTTGGCGATCCATAATCCGGTGCTCCAAAGTCTTCCTCCTATCCGGCAAGAAGAGGACATCCGGACCGGCAAACATCTTCTCCAAGCGGCATCTTCTATCTTCTTCCATCCGATGACGACCGGCTCCATCTTGAAGACCTCCAGCGCGGATCCATCCTCTTCTTCCGACGACTAGACGACGAATGACGGTTCCTTTAAGGGACGTCATCCAAGATGGCGTCCCTCGAATTCCGATTGGCTGATAGGATTCTATCAGCCAATCGGAATTAAGGTAGGAATTTTCTGATTGGCTGATGGAATCAGCCAATCAGAATATAGTTCAATCCGATTGGCTGATCCAATCAGCCAATCAGATTGAGCTCGCATTCTATTGGCTGATAATTATATCTTAGGTTAGGATTTATTTTACAGGTAAATTTGTTATTATTTTAACTAGGTAACTATTAAATAGTTCTTAACTATTTAATAGCTATTGTACCTGGTTAAAATAATTACAAAGTTGCCTGTAAAATAAATATTAATCCTAAAATAGCTATAATATAATTATAATTTATATTGTAGCTATATTAGGATTTATTTTACAGGTAAGTATTTAGCTTTAAATAGGAATCATTTATTTAATAAGAGTTAATTTATTTCGTTAGATAAAAATTATATTTAACTTAGGGGGGTGTTAGTGTTAGGGTTAGACTTAGCTTTAGGGGTTAATACATTTATTAGAATAGCGCTCAGGTCCGCTCGGCAGATTAGGGGTTAATAAGTGTAGGTAGGTGTCGGCGACGTTGAGGGGGGCAGATTAGGGGTTAATAAATATAACATAGGGGTCGGCGATGTTAGGGGTAGCAGATTAGGGGTACATAGGGATAACGTAGGTGGCGGCGATTTGCGGTCGGAAGATTAGGGGTTAATAAGTGTAGGTAGGTGTCGGCGACGTTGAGGGGGGCAGATTAGGGGTTAATAAATATAACATAGGGGTCGGCGATGTTAGGGGTAGCAGATTAGGGGTACATAAGTATAACGTAGGTGGCGGTCGGCAGATTAGGGGTTAAAAATTTTAATCGAGTGGCGGCGATGTGGGGGGACCTCGGTTTAGGGGTACATAGGTAGTTTATGGGTGTTAGTGTACTTTAGGGTACAGTAGTTAAGAGCTTTATAAACCGGCGTTAGCCAGAAAGCTCTTAACTCCTGCTATTTTCAGGCGGCTGGAATCTTGTCGTTAGAGCTCTAACGCTCACTGCAGAAACGACTCTAAATACCGGCGTTAGGAAGATCCCATTGAAAAGATAGGCTACGCAAATGGCGTAGGGGGATCTGCGGTATGGAAAAGTCGCGGCTGAAAAGTGAGCGTTAGACCCTTTAATCACTGACTCCAAATACCAGCGGGCGGCCAAAACCAGCGTTAGGAGCCTCTAACGCTGGTTTTGACGGCTACCGCCGAACTCTAAATCTAGGCCTAGGATATTTAGAGTAGAATTGCACCGGTGCCCCTAAAATAATTAGTATTAAAAAATCTAATAGAACAATAATTCCTAAAAAACAATTCCTAAAACACAATATAATATACTTATTCCTAAAACACAAGGTCAGACTCCAACTCCATCACCTAATAATGGCGAACCCGCTGCTCTGTGTATCTGAGGCTTTCTGACAGGAGTGGAACCCAGTGTCTGAATCTGCTTCCAGAAGGAGGCTTGGAACGCCCCACCCCTCTCAGGAATCCTCACACCCCCTTCCCTAAACACAGCACGTGCAGGCGGTTTTGTTGTCATTAAGACCAGACTCAGCTGGCCAATAGAAAGATTTCTTTCTAATTGCACGATCGAAAGCACCTGTGAGCTTTGTGCAAAGCAAGGAGAGGCTGATTGAGAGCCTGTATGTACCATCATTGTGCTCCCAGAACCGTATACCAAGAAGCCAGGATCTGTGCAAACAAAAGGAAGACAGATTGGTTGAACGGTAGGAGCGGCAATTTCAAAATAAGTGCGCGCACTTCTGCAAACGGATCGTTATACCCTTTGAGGATTTTCAAGTATTAAAGCGAAGAAACTGCTGATCGGTATTTGTCGCAAATTAAGAAGGAAAGTCCAACTGTTGGTGAGATAGCCTGGCGGTTATACAACAGTGAAACCAGACTGTGCTACACTGAGGGGATATTTGGTGAGTAAGAACTGAAAATACAAAAGCTTGCCAATATCACTGAGACCCAGATTCAGCATACTAGATTTATCTTACACGCATCAATACTGAAAAGATCAGCCCGGGCTAATTTGATGTAACAAATTTGATGTAACAAATTTGAAAAATATCTTAAGTTGCAACTTTATTACACTTATCCGGAATAGGAGTAAATCAGAATCTGACTAATGTTATCGCTGCAAGGTTACTAAAAGGGACTTTGACAGCTGGTATCTGTATTATACTTCCACTAACCTGCATCACACGAATCACCTCTCATCTTATGTTCTTTATTTTAGATTGTTTGATAAGTATAATAAATTGTGTTTTAGGAATAAGTATATTATATTGTGTTTTAGGAATTGTTTTTTAGGAATTATTGTTCTATTAGATTTTTTAATACTAATTATTTTAGGGGCACCGGTGCAATTCTACTCTAAATATCCTAATGTTTTGACTAGTCTATGTATTAAAATAAAATATTATCGATTTATTTAAATAACTTGTTTTTTAGGATTATTTTTTATTGTCCTTAGAGCTGAATTAGTTTGGTAATATTATAAATAATCTCTTTTTACAATAGGTATAGTTGTGATTTATATATATACTTTTATATTTTTTTGGAAATTGTGACTCACACTTTTAGACATATTCCCCACCATAAATCAATTACTCTCACAGTTAGCCTTCACTGGCGCCACCCACAATCTTTCCTTTCAGCCCCTTGAGCCACTTGAGCAAGCAAGTAAACTGGTTGTATGCTATCGACCAATCGTTTCTTTTCCTATAATGTGTGCAGTGAATATTCATGAGGACAATGCGCGATCCCGTTCGCATGCGCAGAAGTGTCTCCACACTATCACGCTTGTGTCAGCATTGCCAAACGTAGCACGCACAAAGAGAGAAGATCATGTGACCGCTGTAGATACAGTGTGATTTTTACTCCTCCTACTGAACAAAATGAACCATGGGATTTAAAATGGTGATGCACGCTCCAGATTGCTATATGTAGAGCCATCCGTGAATGGCTATGCATAATAAGGTAAATGGAGGGAGTGCAAATGATATAGAAAATATACCGATTTTCTAGTATTAAAACTGAACAAAAAAAACAATATATTATGAAAATTAAGTTGCATATCTGGTGGTTTGAATGCTATAATCTTTTTTTGAAGGTTTACTGTCCCTTTAAAGGGATGTCCCTAACTATTGCTTCTGCTGGTAAAACATTGTAACTAGATTATGATCTATATACATTGTAATGAGTTCTCATTTATGTACTTATGTTATTTTAATCCTCTCTAATTTTTGCATTTTCATTGTTTGGTTTCTTAATTCCCTGTCAACATTTTAATTTAGAAGAATAACTTTATTTAAAAATAGAACTTTAGTACAACATTGAATGTAACATAACAATAGAGCCCCTCTGGTAAGCACAAATGTCAGGTAAAATGAAAATGCCTTGCCTAAGATTTTTTTTCTGCAAGAAACAATATGATAGTGCATTAAAACACATCCCCAGGTAAAGTTTGATAATTCAACTAGCTGTGAAAGGGAACTGGAACAGATTCTGAGCATGATTACAATGCCTAGGAGGAGATTTAGCCAAAGTGCTTATTTTGTTTCTTGATGTATTGATTGGTGAGATATAGTTATGGACACTTTGGGTTTTGAGTTGGTTCCAGTGAAGGGACAATATATTAGTAGACACGTTTAGATATGAGTTACAACAATGGAACGCTAAAGGTGTTAATCATCTGCAACGTTATTGAAATTAAACATTTCCTTTGTTAACACATTTTCAACAACACTTATTTTCTTGTGATGCTCTCTTAAAGCTCAAGTAACACATATACACAATCAAAGGGTTATTCTAATGCAAACCATGTCATGTTTGCATTATTAATCCAAGTGTAAAATGTGTTTAACTGTGACAAATAAAATAGACATCCTACAAGATAGGCACAAACATTAAAGCTCCTGAGCAGTGCATGGCTGATCTGCCAATCCGTCACATGTGGCCACCAATCACCATCTATGTCCTGCTTGCCACTTCTAAGCAGTGTCAGTCACATGTGGCCACCAATCATCATCCATGTCCTGCTTGCCACTTCTAAGCAGGGCTTTTCCCATGTGTTTAACTCATTTGACTAAGCTAAGTATGTGCCATACTTCACCAGCCATGTAAGAAATGATAATAGCAGTAGAACCATCAGTCATCCGACAAGTTCTGAAACTTTAGAGCACTTTATTTTAAGAAACAAAAGAGACATAGGACTTCATTTAAGAAGCTGCATCAGACCACTACTTCTTGACCTGTTACACCAACTGTAAAGTGATATTTCTCAATCCCTCAGGGGCGGTGTTGCACATGTGGCAGGTTATGCAATGGTGAATGTGGGCATCATACTACTGGCCACTAGCCGAGATGCGTAGCAGACAGGTGCAGAGATATCTGCTGTTTTCTGTCCACCCCTTTTAAATGGACCCCATTGTGCTCTGTATTTGTAGAGCCCTGGTTCAATGTGTTTTGTTCCTCAAGATCTATAAGAGGACACCATGTCCTCTTATAGATCTTGAGGAACAAAACCCATCAAAGGTCAATGTGAATTCAATTCTTTTTTTTTTTTCTCCACTCAAGCTCTATCTTTCTCCAATTTTTTTCTATTTCAAGATGAAGATTTCTATCCTCAGTAGTTTTGTCTCAGCAGCCCATTAAAGTGTTGTGAACACCTTGTAACTACAATATTTTTGCTGTCTTCCAATAGAGTCTGAATGTTATTAGAACCTTGTTTTCAGCTATTGTTTTTCAATGGTCAAACTGTAACCAACATTTTCCCTATTTGGAGGAAGACTTCAGTCTGGAGATGAAAGGACTTGCCACTATCATTACGTAAATAAATCTCAATTGTTTGGCTTCAGCAGAGATTATAATATAACAAACTGCAAAGTAGGGACAAGTGTGTGGCAGATTAGATTTATGAAGCCTGTTGCTTGCAGTTTTATTTTCTAGGGCATGGAAAATCCACAATTTACAGACTTAAATTACAGGAAAATGGGGCAAAATAAGTAATGAAAGTATACGGCAAAGTTGTTTTATTTTGCATAATTAAGCATTTTGTCTTTAAGTGTTTACCGTAACTTTATCTGTGAACACTCAACATTAAGCGCTTAACAGCAGTTTAGTAATTTTCTAGGAATTATTATCATTTTTTTTTATGTTTGAAGTGCAAACCCTCTAATCTATTGCTCTGGAATAACCCTTGTGTCTAGCTCATCATGTGATTGCAATTTTTCAAGTGGTATCGAATTGCTGAGAGTAATACGATCTACTTTGCCCTTTCCAGTTTAGGGCTTTGTTTGGCATATGTGGTTATATTGTAAAAAAACAAGTGGCTCAGCTGTAGTTGAGGTCCTTATATTCATTTGCAGTCCTTGTTTCTCAAGGATAAGAGGGTTCTTTAGGTTGTGAATTCCAGAGACGACTCTTGTCTCTTCGAAAGGTAGTTAAAGGAACAATTAATCTCAAAAACGTTCTATCATACTAATGAAGAAGCAGCATTTAATCATGTTGGACATATTGTCTGCCTGAAGAAATGTAAAGTTAATGATCTTTATATTTAAATTTAAACTAAAATAGCATTATCATTTATGTACTTTCTACTATTGGTTGTGCAAGTCACGCCTTTGAAAGCCTGTCTAAAAAAAAACAATGGTTTATCAAGGAACATTATTTCTTTCATGTAATTGGCAAGAGTCCATCAGCTAGTGACGTATGAGATATACAATCCTACCATGAGGGGCAAAGTTTACCAAACCTCAAATCGCCTATAAATACACCCCTCACCACACCCACAATTCAGTTTTTACAAACTTTGCCTCCTATGGAGGTGGTGAAGTAAGTTTGTGCTTAGATTCTACGTTGATATGTGCTTCTCAGCATTTTGACGCCCGATTCCTCTCAGAGTACAGTGAATGTCAGAGGGATGTGAAGGGAGTATCACCTATATCATAGGTTCTCTGTTATCGGTCGTAGAGATTCATCTCTACCTCCCTTATTTAGATTGACAATATACTCTCATATTCCATTACCTCTACTGATAGCCAAACCAGTACTAAATAAGTTATCTGCTATATGTGGATGGGTGTCTTTTGGTAAGTATGTTTTCATTACTTAAGACACTCTCAGCTATGGTTTGGCACTTTATGTATTAATATAAAGTACTAAATATATGTATTGAACTTATATTTGCCATGAGTCAGGTTTATAAATATTTCCTTTTGCAGACTGTCAGTTTCATATTTGGGAAAAGCATTTTTTAGGAAAAAATGTTTTCTTACCTAGGGTATAGTCTTTTTTCAAATTGACTGATTTTTATTCAGTTTCGCAGGCAAAATTAGGCTTGCGAGGGCGCAAAATGCCAAATTATATTGCATCATTCTTGGCGCAAGATTTTTTGGCGTGAAGTTGCGTTCGATGATGCAAAATTCATAATTTCCGGCGTCTTAGTTGACGCTGAGTTCCTTTCACAAGTTTGCGTCTTCAATGCCGCCAGTGTGTCATTTCCGGATGTTGTTAGCGCCAAAACATTTTCTGTTCGTGTTGTGCGTCATACTTGGCGCCAAATATTTCATTATTTTAAACCCCATTCCTATATGCCTCTTGCCTTTTTCTCTATCAAAGGGCTATGCTGTTTGCATTTTTTTCCCATTCCTGAAACTGCCATATAAGGAAATTGATAATTTTGCTTTATATGTTTAGATTTTTTCTCTTACATTTGCAAGATGTCTCAATCTTATCCTGTCTCAGAGACCACTGTTGGAATCCTTCTGCCTGTTAACAGTTCTACCAAAGCTAAGTGCATTTGTTGTAAATTTGTGGAGATTATATCTCCAGCTGTGGTATGTAATAGTTGTCATGATAAGCTTTTACATGCAGAGATGTGTCCATCAGTAATAGTACATTGCCTGTTGTTCCTTCAACATCTAATGTACAAGATATACCTGTGAATTTAAAATATTTTATTGCTGATGCAATTCAGAAGGCTTTGTCTGCCATCCCGCCTTCTAATAAACATAAAAGGTCTTTTAAAACTGCTCATAAAGTTGATGAAATTTCAAATGACCGACAACATACTGAATTATCCTCCTCTGACAAGGATTTATCTGATTCAGAAGATCCTTCCTCAGATATTGACACTAACAAATCTACTTATTTATTTAAAATGGAGTATATTTGTTCTTTGTTAAAAGAAGTGTTGATTACGTTGGATATTGAGGAAACTAGTCATCTTGATGTTAAAACTAGTAGATGTTTAAATTCTGTTTATAAACCTCCTGTGGTTACTCCTGAGGTTTTTCCAGTTCCTGATGCTATTTCTGATATGATTTCTAAGGAATGGAATAGGCCTGGTACTTCTTTTATTCCTTCTTCAAAGTTTAAAAAATTGTATCCTTTGCCAGCAGTTAGATTGGAGTTTTGGGAAAAGATCCCCAAAGTTGATGGGGCTATTTATACTCTTGCTAAACGTACTACTATTCCTATGGAAGATAGTACTTCATTTAAAGATCCTTTAGATAGGAAACTTGAATCCTATCTAAGGAAAGCCTATTTATATTCTGGTCATCTGCTCGGGCCTGCAATTTCTTTGGCTGATGTTGCAGCTGCATTAACTTTTTGGTTGGAAAGTTTAGCGCAACAGGAAATGGATACTGATTTGTCTAGCATTGTTCGCTTGCTTCAACATGCTAATCATTTTATTTTTTATGCCATTTCTCTTGTTAAGTGTATCCAGTCCACGGATCATCCATTACTTATGGGATATTCTCCTTCCCAACAGGAAGTTGCAAGAGTTCACCCACAGCAGAGCTGCTATATAGCTCCTCCCCTAACTGCCATATCCAGTCATTCTCTTGCAAGCTCTCAACATAGCTGGAGGTAGTAAGAGGAAAGTGGTGTAATATAGTTTTTTTTTCAATCAAAAGTTTATTGTTTTTAAATGGTACCGGAGTTGTACTATTTTATCTCAGGCAGCATTTAGAAGAAGAATCTGCCTGCGTGTTTCTATGATCTTAGCAGAAGTAACTAAGATCCACTGCTGTTCTCACATATGTCTGAAGAGTGAGGTAACTTCAGAGGGGGAATGGCGTGCAGGTTATCCTGCTATAAGGTATGTGCAGTTATAAGTTTTTCTAGGGATGGAATTGCTAGAAAATGCTGCTGATACCAGATTAATGTAAGTTAAGCCTAAATACAGTGATTTAATAGTGACTAGTATCAGGCTTACTGTAAGAGTTATATACTCTTATAAATTTGCAATATAAAACGTTTGCTGGCATGTTTAATCGTTTTTATATATGCTTTGGTGATAAAACTTGATTGGGGCCTAGTTTTTTTCCACATGGCTGGCTTAAATTTTGCTTAGAAACAGTTTCCTGAGGCTTTCCACTGTTGTAATATGAGTGGGAGGGGCCTATTTTAGCGCTTTTTTGTACAGTTAAAATTACAAAATGAATCATCCAGCTTCCCTCAGCAGTCCCATGAATACTATAGGACATCTCTAAAGGGCTAAAAAGGCTTCTAAAATCATTTATAGGGAAGGTAACACCACAGCACAGCTGTGGCAGTTTGTTGTGTCTGTTAAAAAACGTCTGTCGTTTTTTTGATCCGTTTTTTGCATTAAGGGGTTAATCATCCATTTGCAAGTGGGTGCAATGCTCTGTTAACTTATTACATATACTGTAAAAATTTCGTTTCATTTACTGCCTTTTTTCACTGTTTTTCAAATTTTGACAAAATTTGTTTCTCTTAAAGGCACAGTAACATTTTTTATATTTGCTTGTTAACTTGATTTAAAGTGTTTTCCAAGCTTACTAGTCTAATTACTAGTCTGTGCAAACATGTCGGACATAGAGGAAACTCCTTGTTCAAATGTACTGATTTCATGTTAAGCAATAAAGATAATTTTTTGTCTTTAAAAAATTATCACCAGAGGATTCTGTCGAGGGGGAAGTTATGCCGACTAACTCTCCTCACGTGTCAGACCCTTTGACTCCCGCTTCAGGGACTCACGCTCAAATGGCGCCAAGTACATCAAGGGCGCCCATAGCGTTTATTTTACCAGAGGATTCTTTCAAGGGGGAAGTTATGCCGACTAACTCTCCCCACGTGTCAGACTCTTCGACTCCCGCTTCAGGGACTCACGCTCAAATGGCGCCAAGTACATCAAGGGCGCCCATAGCGTTTATTTTACAAGACATGGCGAAAGTTATGAATAATACTCTGGCAGCGGTATTAGTCAGACTACCTGAAATTAAAGGAAAGCAAGATAGCTCTGGGGGTAGATACATAGCATACAGATGCTTTAAGAACCATGTCTGATACTGCCTCACAATATGCAGAAGCTGAGGGGAGCTTCAGTCTGTGGGTGATATTTTTGACTCAGGGAAGATGATTTAACCTGATTCCGATATTTCTACATTTAAAATTTATGCTTGAGATCCTTCTCTTGTTGCTCAGGGAGGTTTTAGCTGCTCTGAATGACTGTGTTACAATCACAGTGCCAGAGAAATTGTGTAGACTGAATAAATACAAAATAAAAATGCAGTGCCGGTGTGTACTGATGTTTTTCCAATACCTAAAGAGGTTTACAGAAATTATTAATAAGGAATGGGATAGACCAGGTGTGCCGTTCTCTTCCCCTCCTATTTTTAGAAAAATGTTTCTAACAGATGCCACCACACGGGACTTATGGCAGACAGTTCCTAAGGTGGAGAGAAGAGTTTCTACTCTAGCTAAGCGTACCACTATCCCTGTCGAGGACAGTTGTGCTTTTTTAGATCCAATGGATAAAAAATTAGAGGGTTACCTTAGGAAAATGTTTATTCAACAAGGTTTTATCCTGCAGCCCCTTGCATGCATTGCTCCTGTCACTGCTGCTGCGGCGTTCTGGTTTGAGTCTCTGGATGAGGCTTTACAGGTAGCGACTCCATTGGATGAATATACTTGACAAGCTTAGAGCACTTAAGCTAGCCAATTCCTTTGTTTCTGATGCCTTTGTTCATTTGACTAAACTAACGGCTAAGAATTCTGTTTTTACTATACTGGCGTGCAGAGCGCTATGGCTTATATCATGGTCAGCTGTCGTGACTTTAATAAATAAGCTACTTAACTTCCTTTCAAGGGGCAGACCTTATTAGGGCCTGGTTTGAAGGAGATTATTGCTAATATCACTGGAGGAAAAGGTCATGCCCTTCCTCAGGACAGGTCCAAATCAAGGGCCAAAAAGTCTAATTTTCGTGCCTTTCGAAACTTCAAGGCAGGTGGGGCATCAACTTCCTCTAAGGCAAATCAAGAGGGAACTTTTGCTCAGTCCATGACGGTCTGGAGACAACCGGACCTGGAACAAAGATAAGCAGGCCAAGGAGCCTGCTGCTGCCTCTAAGACAGCATGAAGGAACGGTCCCCTATCCAGTAACGGATCCTGTAGGGGGCAGACTTTCATTCTTCGCCCAGGCGTGGGCAAGAGATGCCCAGGATTCCTGGGCATTGGAAATAATATCCCAGAGATATCTTCTGGATTTCAAAGCTTCCCCTCCAAAAAAGGGGAGATTTCACCTTTCACAATTATCTGCAAACCAGATAAAGAAAGAGGCATTCTTACATTGTGTACGAGACCCATCCAGTTCCAAGAGAGGAACAGGGACAGAGTTTTTCTCAAATCTGTTTGTGGTTCCCTAGGAGAGGGAACCTTCAGACCTATTTTGGATCTAAAGATTTTAAACAAATTCCTCGGAATTCCATCATTTCAGATGGAAACTATTCGTACCATCTTAACTATGATCCAGGAGAGTCAATAGAGGACTACAATGGATTTGAAGGATGCTTATCCTCACATAACGATGCATAAGGATCTCCATCGTTTTTCAGGTTTGCCTTTCTAGACAGGCATTAACAGTTTGTTGCTCTTTCCTTTGGGTTAACTACAGCCCCAAGAATCTTTATGGAGGTTCTGGGTTCGCTTTAGCGGTCCTTAGGCCGCGGGGCATAGAAGTGGCCCCTTATTTAGGCGTTGAACATCCAAATTGCCAAGTCTCATACGGACGTAGTACTGGCATTTCTGAGATCGCATGGGTGGAAAGTGAACAAGGAAAGAGTTCTCTATCCCCAATCTCAAGGGTTTCCTTCCTAGGGACTTTGATAGATTCTGTAGAAATGAAAATTTACCTGACGGAGTCCAGGTTGTCAAAGTTTCTAAATTACTGCCGTGTTCTTCATTCCATCCGCGCCCTTCGGTGGCTCGGTACATGAATGTAATTGGCTTAATGGTAGCGGCAAGGGACATAGTACCGTTTGCACGCCTACATTTCAGACCGCTGCAACTATGCATGTTCAGTCAAGGGAACGAGGATTACACAGATTTGTCACCCTCTTGAATCTGGACCAAGAGGCCAGAGATTCTCTTCTCTGGTGGCTATCTCGGGTCCACGGGTATGACCTTCCGCAGGTCAGATGGGACAGTTGTTACAACAGATGACAGCCTTTTAGGTTGGGATACAGTCTGGAACTCCCTGAAGACTCAGGGATAGTGGACTCAGGAGGAGACCCTCCTTCTAATAAATATTCTGGAACTGGGAGCGATATTCCATGCTCTTCAGGCTTGGCCTCAGTTAGCAACTCTGAGGTACATCAGATTTCAGTCGGACAATATCACGACTGTGGCTTACATCAACCATCAAGGGGGAACAGAAGTTCCCTAGCGATGTTAGAAGTCATAAAATAATTCACTGGACAGAGACTCTCTCTTGTCTATCAGCTCTCCATATCCCAGGTGTTGAGAACTGGGAGGCAGATTTTCTAAGTCGTCAGACTTTTCATCCGGGGAAGTGGGAATTCCCTCCGGAGGTCTTTGCACAAGATCAAGCAGGAGAGTGCTTTGGTGTTTTTAACAGCGCCTGCGTGGCCACGCAGGACCTGGTATGCAGATCTGGTGGACATGTCATCCTTTCCATCATGGTCTCTGCTTCTGAGACAGGACCCTCTACCTCAGGGTCCTTTCAACCATCTAAATTAAACTTCTCTGAGATGGACTGCCTGGAGACTGAACGCTTGATGTTATCAAAGCATGGCTTCTCCGAGTCAGTCATTGATACCTTAATACAAGCATGAAAGCCTGTCACTAGGAAAATTTAACATAGATATGGCATAAATATCTTATTGGTATGAATCCAAGGGTTACTCATGGAGTAAAGTCAGGATTCCCAGGATACTATCTTTTCTCCAAGATGATTTTGAGAAAAGGGTTGTCAGCTAGTTCCTTAAAAGGACAGATTCCTACTCTGTCTATTCTTTTGCACAAGCGTCTGGCAGATACTCCAGATGTTCAGGCATTTTGTCAGGCTTTGGTTAGAACCAGGCCTGTGTTTAAACCTGTTGCTCCGCCATGGAGCTTAAACCTGATTATTAAGGTTCTTCAAGGAGTTCCGTTTGAACCTCTTCATTCCATAGATATCAAACATTTTATCTTGGAAAGTTCCTTTTTGGTAGCTATTTCCTCGGCTCGTAGAGTCTCTGAGTTATCTGCTTTACAATGTGATTCTCCTTATCTGGTCCTCCGTACGGATAAGGTAGTCCTGTGTATCAAACCTGGGTTTTTTACCTAAGGTGGTATCTAACAAGAATATCACTCAAGAGAGTGTTGTTCCATTCTTGTATCCTAATCCTTCTTCAAAGAAGGAACGTCTATTACACAATTTGGACGTGGTTCGTGCTTTAAAGTTTTACTTACAAGCTACTTCAGATTTCATCAAACATTTACTTTGTTTGTCGTCTACTCTGGACAGAGGAGAGGTCAAAAGACTTCAGCAACCTCTCTTTCTTTTTGATTAAAAAGCATCATTCGTTTAGCTTATGAGACTGCTGGACAGCAGCCTCCTGAAGGGATTACAGCTCATTCTACTAGAGCTGTGGCTTTCACTTGGGCCTTTTTAAAATGAGGCTTCTGTTGAACAGATTTACAAGACGGCGTCTTGGTCTGTGCTTCATACTTTGCTTCTTCGGAGGCTATTTTTGGGAGAAAGGGTTTTTTTCAGGCAGTGGTACCTTCCGTTTAAGTACCTGCCTTGTCCCTCCCTTCATCCGTGTACTTTAGCTTTGGTATTGGTATCCCATAAGTAATGGATGATCCGTGGACTGGATACACTTAACAAGAGAAAACATTATTTATGCTTACCTGATAAATTTATTTCTCTTGTAGTGTATCCAGTCCACGGCCCGCCCTGTCATTTTAAGGCAGGTAATATTTTCATTTAAACTACAGTCACCACTGCACCCTATGGTTTTTCCTTTCTCTGCATGTTTTCGGTCGAATGACTGGATATGGCAGTTAGGGGAGGAGCTTTATAGCAGCTCTGCTGTGGGTGAACTCTTGCAACTTCCTGTTGGGAAGGAGAATATCCCATAAGTAATGGACTGGATACACTACAAGAGAAATAAATTTATCAGGTAAGCATAAATTATGTTTTTTTATATCATCAAAATTGATGTTAAATCTATGTTTTTAGCCATTTTAGCTAGGAGAGCTTTGTGGCTCAAATCTTGGAATGCTGACATGGTATCTAAGTCTAGATTACTATCTCTTTCTTTCCAAGGTAATAAGTTATTTGGTTCTCAGTTGGATTCAATTATTTAAACTGTCACTGGGGGGAAGTGAGTTTTTTGCCTCAGGATAAAAGACCTAAGGGTAAATCTAAAACTTCTAACCGTTTTCGTTCCTTTCGACAAAATAAGGAACAGAAACCTAATCCTTCCCCCAAAGAATCTGGTTCCAATTGGAAACCTTCTTCAAGTTGGAGTAAATCCAAAACATTTAAGAAGTAAAAGCCAGTCCCCAAGTCTGCATGAAGGTGCGGCCCTCATTCCAGTTCAGCTGGTAGGGGGCAGATTAAGATTCTTCCAAAAAATTTTGTCAGATTCTGTCCAAAATCAATGGATTCAGAGTATTGTCTCTCAAGGGTACCGAATAGGATTCAGAGTAAGATCTCCTGTGAGAAGATTTTTTCTTTCACGCATCCCAGCAAATCCAGTAAAGTCTAAGGCTTTTCTGAAGTGTGTTTCAGACCTGGAGCTTTCAGGGGTAATCATACCAGTTCCATTGCAGGAACAGGGTCTGGGGTTTTATTCAAATCTATTCATTGTCCCAAAGAAAGAAAATTCATTCAGGCCAGTTCTGGATCTGAAAATTTTGAATCGTTATGTAAGAGTGCCAACTTTCAAAATGGTGACTATAAGGACTATTCTGCCTTTTGTTCAGCAAGGGCATTATATGTCCACAATAGACTTACAAGATGCATATCTTCATATTCCAATTCACCCAGATCATTATTAGTTTCTGAGATTCTCTTTTCTAGACAAGCATTACCAATTTGTTGTTCTTTTCAAAAGTTCTCGGTGTCCTACCATCTGTAATCATAGAATGGGGTATTGTGGTGTTTCCTTATTTGGACAATATCTTGGTACTAGCTCAGTCTTTACATTCTGCAGAATCTCACACGAATCAACTAGTGTTGTTTCTTCAAAGACATGGTTGGAGGATCAATTTACCAAAAAGTTATTTGATTCCTCAGACAAGGATCACCTTTTTAGGTTTCCAGATAGATTCAGTGTCCATGACTCTGTCCCTAACAGACAAGAGAAGATTAAAATTGGTTTCATCTTGTCAGAACCTTCAGTCCCAATCATTCTCTTCAGTAGCTATGTGCATGGAAGTTTTAGGTCTCATGACTGCAGCATCGGACGCAATCCACTTTGCTCGTTTTCACATGAGACCTCATCAGCTTTGTATGCTGAACCAGTGGTGCAAGGATTATACAAAGATATCACAATTAATATCCTTAAATCCCAATATTCGACTATCTCTGACTTAGATCACCATCGTATAGTTCTAGGGGCCTCTTTTGTTCGTCCAACCTGGACTGTAATCACAACAGATGCAAGTCTTTCAGGTTGGGGAGCTGGCTGGGGATCTCTGATAGCACAAGGGGTTTGGAAATCTCAAGAAGCGAGATTACCAATCAATATTTTGGAACTCTGTGCGATTTTCAGGGCTCTTCAGTTTTGGCCTCTGTTGAATAGCAAACTGTTAATTTGTTTTCAGACAGACAATATCACAACTGTGGCATATGTCAATCATCAGGGTGGGACTCACAGTCCCCAAGTTATGAAAGATGTATCTTGGATACTTGCTTGGGCGGAATCCAGCTCCTGTCTAATTTATGCGGTTCATATCCCAGGTATAGACAATTGGGAAGCGGATTATCTCAGCCGTCAGACTTTACATCCGGGGGAGTGGTTCCTCCATCCGGATGTGTTTTCTCAGGTTGTTTAGATGTGGGGTCTTCCAGAAATAGATCTGATGGCTTCTCATCTAAACAAGAAATGTCCCACGTACCTGTCCAGGTCCAGGGATTCTCTGGCGGAAGCAGTGGATGCGTTGACAGTTCCCTGGTGTTACCAACCTGCTTATATTTTCCTGCCTCTAGTTCTTCTTCCAAAATCATCATGGAACAATCGTTTGTGTTGCTGGTAGCTCCAGCATGGCCTCACAGGTTTTCGTATGCGGATCTTGTTTGAATGTCCAGTTGCCAACTTTGGCCACTTCCATTAAGGCTAGACCTTCTGTCTCAAGGTCCACTTTTTCATCAGGATCTCAAATCATTAAATTTGAAGGTATGGAAATTGAACGCCTAATTAACATTAACATTAATAGAGAAATTGTATGGAGAGATCTGTAAATTCTTTGGATGTGGTAAGAGCTTTGAAATATTATGAAGAAGCTACTAAAGATGCACAAGTAGTAAGAAGTGAATACAGTGCCAACAAGAGGCCAAGGGATAAATATACTCACAGAGAGATAAAAGAAGATTATTTAATGAACCATGTTAAAAAGCATCAGTAATAAAAGACTATATATAAAAAATGTAAAAAGCACATATAAATAAAATTACAAATACAGGAATATCTTACAGAAGCGGCTCAAAGGGCCAAAGCTGATAATTACAATAAAAACAGAGGTAATAACAGGTGATCAGTGTGAGTGGTACACCAGAATAAGAGTGTATACTAATAAAACAGAATTAGCCTAAGTACAACTGTAGCAAGTGCATCAAGCAAAAAACTAATAAACAATAATACAAACAATAGTGTTCAAAATTAGTGTTACAAAAATAGTGTTACAAAAAATAGAAAAATGCACTGCAGTGCAAAAAAAGGGGGGTAGCAAAATAATTGTATAGATACAATCAAATAGTGAGTGAGTGCAAATGGATATAAAAATGCTAGCTACTTAATCCAGTGAGGTTAAGATATAATTAAATAAAATACACAATATGCAATAACATAAAAAATAAAATACACAATATGCAATAACATAAAAAATAAAATATAAAATATAATCCAAAAAAGTGTTCAAAAAGTTGATCAACAAATGTTAGTGAAGAACAAAAATAAGTCAATCAAAACTAAAAAATGGAAAAAATGGGTGATGAAAAGCAAGGTGAAAGTGAGGAAATTAATTCCTTCCAATGTTAGTTACTTTAACAGATCCAAATTCCTGAGTGTGGTTGCTGAAGTAGCTGATTGGATCCTAGCACCTGTCAGCTGCTCCTATGGTATCCTAAAAAGTGTCCCTGTAAAAAAAGAAATTCACAACATAGTGTATCCAATATGAGAATGAAGTAAAGATTAAAGTAATGCTTACCAATATGTCAACGCGTTTCTGCCCTCAAAAAAGGGCCTTTCTCAAGACTCACTATTTGATTGTATCTATACAATTATTTTGCTACCCCCCTTTTTTTGCACTGCAGTGCATTTTTGTATTTTTTGTAACACTATTTTTGTAACACTAATTTTGAACACTATTGTTTGTATTATTGTTTATTAGTTTTTTGCTTGATGCACTTGCTACAGTTGTACTTAGGCTAATTCTGTTTTATTAGTATACACTCTTATTCTGGTGTACCACTCACACTGATCACCTGTTATTACCTCTGTTTTTATTGTAATTATCAGCTTTGGCCCTTTGAGCCGCTTCTGTAAGATATTCCTGTATTTGTAATTTTATTTATATGTGCTTTTTACATTTTTTATATATAGTCTTTTATTACTGATGCTTTTTAACATGGTTCATTAAATAATCTTCTTTTATCTCTCTGTGAGTATATTTATCCCTTGGCTTCTTGTTGGCGCTGTATTCACTTCTTACTACTTGTGCATATTTTTTGGAGGTTGGTTAGGATCTCTGTTTGGATACAGCTTGGGGATTACCTTAACGCTTATACACACACCCTTTTTCACTATTGAAGCTACTAAAGATTTCAGGAATACTTCTAGTCTATTTGTTATCTTTTCTGGTTTTAGGAAAGGTCAGAAGGCTTCTGCCGTTTGCTTGGCATCTTGGTTAAAGCTTTTGATTCATCAAGCTTATTTGGAGTCGGGTCAAGCCCCGCCTCAGAGAGTTACAGCTCATTCTACTAGATCAGTCTCTACTTTGTGGGCTTTTAAGAATGAAGATTCAGTTTATCAGATTTGCAAAGCAGCAAATTGGTCTTCTTTTCATACATTTACTAAATTCTACCGTTTTGATGTATTTGCTTCTTCGGAAGCAGTTTTTGGTAGAAAAGTTCTTCAGGCAGCTGTTTCAGTTTGATTCTTCTGCTTATGTTTTAAGTTTTTTTCTATTATTTATAAAAAAAAAACAGCTTATTTTTTTGGTTGTGGATTTAATTTTTTCAGCGGAAAATGGCTTTTTTTATCCCTCCCTCTCTAGTGACTCTTGTGTGGAGTTCCACATCTTGGGTATTGCTATCCCATACGTCAGTAGCTCATGGACTGTTGCCAATTACATGAAAGAAAACATAGTTTATGTAACAACTTACCTGATAAATTAATTTCTTTCATATTGGCAAGAGTCTATGAGGCCCACCCTTTTTATGGTGGTTATGTTTTTTTTTTGTATAAAACACAATTATATCCAAATTCCTTTGTTGATGCTTTTTACTCCTTTCTTTATCACCCCACTACATGGCTATTCGTTAAACTGAATTGTGGGTGTGGTGAGGGGTGTATTTATAGGCATTTTGAGGTTTGGGAAACTTTGCACCTCCTGGTAGGATTGTATATCCCATATGTCACTAGCTCATGGACTCTTGCCAATATGAAAGAAATGAATTTATCAGGTACGTTCTTACATAAATTATGTTTTTTTGATGTGTTCTCTTTTTCATAAAGCTAATGAAAACCTACTACAATGTACCTTAAAAGACTCATTTAGTATAGCCCTAGGGTCAGATTCCAGACCAAAATCATTTCTAACTTTCTATATTAGAAGGGATGGAATATTCTTATACTAAGATTGACAGGTCTTTGGTCACTCGTATTACCCTTTCAGATCTTGAAAATAATAACTGCTAGTGTGTTGGCGAAAGAACATAATAAAACATGAAAAAGCTAATGTTCCTTTTACAGTCCATGCATCCATTTTGATAATCAGAATACAAATTTCAGAACTAAATTTAGAATTCCCATTACCACAACTAAAAATAAAAAGAATAATGTTTTCAATAATTACATTTTTACTTCTGGGTTACGATGTTTGACCTGCCCATAGAAGTAAATCATTTATTTAATCTGTTCTATATTCATACCTGAAAGTCATAATAACATCTCCATGCGTGGTATGTAATTAACTCTCACAAGCATTCATTGACCTTCTCTTGACAACGACTGCCAAGGGCGTAATTTTCTCAAATGTTATTATCTCAACATTAAAACATAAACATTGCTTTTTTTTTTTTTTTTTTTTTTACTTTGGGCCTTCCACTGGCATGTTATTAAAAATACTCTCTTTATGAGTCAAATTTAATTTGAGTTTGAGACTTTTGTCTTAATGTGGTGTTGCATTCCTAAAACATTTGTTTTCCTCTTCTTACAATAGAAACACAAAATGCTAGTGTCTAGCTTAGTAGCTACTAATTTCCTACAAAATATAAAAAATAATAGTAATCATGAAACAATTGTAAAATAAAAAGGTCCAAATTATAAAATGCCACGTGATATAACTTTATTAGAAAAGATAACATTTCCCTTTTCATAGCACAACTAGTATGGTGTTATACATTTGTGATTATTTGTTTTTAATTTAATTTTAACTACCTTTCTGCAACATCATTACATTCTGTGTGTATCAATGCTATCATATTTTTTTTTTTTTTCTAAAAGTTTATAGTAGTTGTTTCCAGAAAGAGATAATGGGGCCTATTTATTAATGTGTGAGCGGACATGATCACATTGATAAATGCCTACAGCATACGCTCTCTGCATTTATCATTGCACCAACAGTTCTGGTGAACTGCTGGTGCAACGCCGCCCCCTGCAGATTCACAGTCAATCAGCCGCCAGCAGGGGGAGTCAATCAACCCAATCGTATTGGATCAGGTTGATTTTCGGCGGTATCTGTCCGCCGCCTCAGAGCAGGCGGACAGGTTATGGAGCAGAAGTCTTTAGACCACTGCTTCATAACTTGTGTTTCTGGTGAGCCTGAAGGCTCGCCAGAAACACGGGGCTTCAAGCTCCATACGGAGCTTGATAAATATGCCCCAATGACTCTCTTTAGTATAATTTTAAGAACTTTGTGCGAGAATGATAGATCATTTTGTATGTTTTAGTGTCTTTTTGTCTCTGAAAAACTTTTTTTTGTACTTGATCTGCAGAGCTGAGTATTAAATAAATAAACATTATGGGCTAGATTACGAGTAGCGCACTATTGCTTGCGCACAAGCAATATTGGGTTTTCGCAGCCGTTTGCACCCAAGTTAAATTTGTCTCGTATTACAAGTTGAAAGTAAATGCGAACACATGACTGCATTCATGATTTACACTAGATTGATTACAGTGACCTTAGAGCTCTGGTTAACTGATGTGCTATCACACTATCTAATAAAAAATATTAAATGCAAATATTGCGTAAAAAAACTACAAAGGGGTTTAACATTGAGATACATACATATACATGATGATATGTATGTGTATGTTTGTGTGTGTATATATATATATGTGTGTCTGTGTGTGTTTACAGATGTATTTAAGTATTTACAGACATATGTACACATATAAACACATAAATACATACAGTATGTATAAATATATAGACATATATATATAAGTGCATTGGAGCCCTTTAAATGCCGGAAATATGTTGTCACACTCCCATTAACTTCTATGGGAGAGACATCGCCGCTCGCCAGCATTGCTTAGCAACGCCCCTATTCTTTGAATATCTCGACAGATAATCAGAGCCTAAGTGCTATTGCATCAACAGAGGCCAGTAACGCAGTTTTAAGATGGTCTGACAATTCTTTGAATACCGGGGCCTAAGTGTTATTGCATTGTCTTTTTATCATGCATTTGTTGATTATTCAAATCTACTGTATTTAATTGTTCTTTTAAGTGACTGAAGGGTGTTACAAAGTTTAACTATATCCCTTTCAAACTAATATATTATCCACTTGTCATTTTTTTGTTTGTGAATGGTAAAAAATAAATCAGGCTGGCGTGCAGGGGGCTGCTGGACCTATTTTTTTCCCCAGTCTGGCCCTGTGTGTTGTGTTTTATTTTCTCTCTAGTGAGACTATGAAAATTTTCAGTTATATTAAAATAAATCTTCTAGTATATTGTCTGAACCTGTGGCCTTGGTAGAGAAGTAGCACATACGACAAGTGATTGTTGTCATGATAAAGCACTTGCTCCGGGCTGGCAATAAGAGAACTAGCAGCCCTGAATCTTGCACTTGTTTCTATAGAAACCATTATAGTTTCCTCTTCACCCAACAAATGAGCACATCAAACAAGTTAACTGCAACTTTGCATCCTCTAATCAACATTATTAAGTTTTCAGTAAACCATGACAATATATCTATATTTAAGGGGGGCAGATGTTGATAGTAATTTGAAGAAAAAAAATTATATATAAATAAACAATTTGTTTGGTTAAGAACAAAATATTCTGTTTGATTCTGTTTATAATTTTTCTTTTATGTTACAGAAAATAATTAAAATGTATTTAAACGATTAAAATATTTTGGGTCCATTTTATCGAGGGCTGAATGGCCCCTGATGCTGAATGCTCACGCAAAACAGCAGTTATAAAGCAGCGGTCTTAAGACCGCTGCTCCTTAACTGGTCCGCCTCCGCCCGATCGTATACAATCGGGTTTATTGACACTCCCTGCTAGCAGCTGATTGGATGCAAATCTGCAGGGGGCGGCATTGCACAAGCAGTTTACTAGAACTGCTTGTGCAATGTTAATTGCAGACAGCGTATCATGTCCGCCAGACTTTGATAAATCGGCCCCATTGTCATGTAAGCTTGTTATCTTTACCCAACTAACCATGATGCTTCTGAGGGTGATAAAAATATTTCTGGAAATGGAACTTTAACCCCCCCAAAAAAACAAAAAAAACAAAACCAGACAATATCGCCAATACTACTGGCAGAAATGCAGCCCCAAACCAGAACAGACCCTCCACCATGTTTCTCTTGAAACAGGAAGATCTGTCCACAAAGGCGTGATCTTGTGTAAAAGAAAAATAATATTGGTAAAAATGACTTTGGTAAAAGACAAGAGCATCAAGACAGGTCAAAATTGCAGTATGCAAAAAATATCAAGGTTTCAAATGAATAAAAATGTTCCACTACTGACTTTCAAATGACCAAACATTGTCTGACCTTTCATAAGACTTCCATTATCTTTACTGGCTGATTGGCTGCAAGGCACATTTCTCTTGTAAGGTGTATCCAGTCCACGGATCATCCATTACTTGTGGGATATTCTCATTCCCAACAGGAAGTTGCAAGAGGACACCCACAGCAGAGCTGTTATATAGCTCCTCCCCTAACTGTCATATCCAGTCATTCTCTTGCAACTCTCAACACGCATGGAGGTAGTAAGAGAGAGTGGTGAAATATAGTTAGTTTTTTTATCTTCAATCAAAAGTTTGTTATTTTAAATGGTACCGGAGTTGTACTATTTTATCCCAGGCAGTAAATAGAAGAAGAATCTGCCTGAGTTTTCTATGATCTTAGCAGGTTGTAACTAAGATCCATTGCTGTTCTCACATATGTCTGAGGAGAGAGGTAACTTCAGCGGGAGAATGGCGTGCAGGTTACTCTGCTATGAGGTATGTGCAGTTACAATTTTTTCTAGAAATGGAAAATGCTAGAAAATGCGGCTGATACCGGATTAATGTAAGTTAAGCCTGAATACAGTGATTTAATAGCGACTGGTATCATGCTTACTCTTAGGGGTAATACCCTTATAAAATTGCAATATAAAACGTTTGCTGGCATGTTTAATCGTTTTTATATATGCTTTGGTGATAAAACTTTATTGGGGCATAGTTTTTTCCACATGGCTGGCTTAAATTTTGCCTAGAAACAAGTTTCCTGAGGCTTTCCACTGTTGTAGTATAACAGTTACAGTTGTTGCAGTTAAAATTTCAAACTGTGACATAAACCTTCCCTCAGGAGTCCCCTGTAAGCTATAGGACATCTCTAAAGGGCTCAAAGGCTTTCCAAAGTCGTTTATTGGGGAAGGTAAGGCCACAGCAGGCTGTGGAAGTTTGTTGTGTCTGTTAAAAAACGTCTATATCATTTTTTGATCCGTTTTTTTGAATTAAGGGGTTAATCATACATTTGCAAGTGGGTGCAATGCTCTGTTAGTCAGTTATTAGACACAAAACCTACAGTAGTTTTCAAAAAGGCACCAAACCTAAAAAGGATTTTAGCACCCAGTAAAATAGTTAAGAACAAGGTTAAACCCATGCAAAATAAAAATAATGGAGAAAGACTGAACCATCTTGGGAATAAAAATACCATCAGTGAACGACTAAGAAAAGGTAGTTTCAAATGCAATAATAAGAAATGTAAGATGTGTGACCATATAACCAATAATGTGAACACATTTCAATCTAATGTTACTTCCAAAATATTCAGAATGAGTAGCCGAATGACATGTGCATCCAACTACATAATATAATTGTTAACCTGCGTCTGTGGATATCAATATACAGGGAGTGCAGAATTATTAGGCAAGTTGTATTTTTGAGGATTCATTTTATTATTGAACAACAACCATGTTCTCAATGAACTCAAAAAACTCATTAATATCAAAGCTGAATAGTTTTGGAAGTAGTTTTTAGTTTGTTTTTAATTATAGCTATTTTAGGGGGATATCTGTGTGTGCAGGTGAATATTACTGTGCATAATTATTAGGCAACTTAACAAAAAACAAATATATACCCATTTCAATTATTTATTTTTACCAGTGAAACCAATATAACATCTCAACATTCCCAAATATACATTTCTGACATTCAAAAACAAAACAAAAACAAATCAGTGACAATATAGCCACCTTTCTTTGCAAGGACACTCAAAAGCCTGCCATCCATGGATTCTGTCAGTGTTTTGATCTGTTCACCATCAACATTGCGTGCAGCAGCAACCACAGCCTCCCAGACACTGTTCAGAGAGGTGTACTGTTTTCCCTCCTTGTAAATCTCACATTTGATGATGGACCACAGGTTCTCAATGGGGTTCAGATCAGGTGAACAAGGAGGCCATGTCATTAGATTTTCTTCTTTTATACCCTTTCTTGCCAGCCGCGCTGTGGAGTACTTGGACGCGTGTGATGGAGCATTGTCCTGCATGAAAATCATGTTTTTCTTGAAGGATGCAGACTTCTTCCTGTACCACTGCTTGAAGAAGGTGTCTTCCAGAAACTGGCAGTAGGACTGGGAGTTGAGCTTGACTCCATCTTCAACCCGAAAAGGCCCCACAAGCTCATCTTTGATGATACCAGCCCAAACCAGTACTCCACCTCCACCTTGCTGGCGTCTGAGTCGGACTGGAGCTCTCTGCCCTTTACCAATCCAGCCACGGGCCCATCCATCTGGCCCATCAAGACTCACTCTCATTTCATCAGTCCATAAAACCTTAGAAAAATCAGTCTTGAGATATTTCTTGGCCCAGTCTTGACGTTTCAGCTCTTGTGTCTTGTTCAGTGGTGGTCGTCTTTCAGCCTTTCTTACCTTGGCCATGTCTCTGAGTATTGCACACCTTGTGCTTTTGGGCACTCCAGTGATGTTGCAGCTCTGAAATATGGCCAAACTGGTGGCAAGTGGCATCTTGGCAGCTGCACGCTTGACTTTTCTCAGTTCATGGGCAGTTATTTTGCGCCTTGGTTTTTCCACACGCTTCTTGCGACCCTGTTGACTATTTTGAATTTGTTCGATGATCACGCTTCAGAAGCTTTGCAATTTTAAGAGTGCTGCATCCCTCTGCAAGATATCTCACTATTTTTTACTTTTCTGAGCCTGTCAAGTCCTTCTTTTGACCCATTTTGCCAAAGGAAAGGAAGTTGCCTAATAATTATGCACACCTGATATAGGGTGTTGATGTCATTAAACCACACCCCTTCTCATTACAGAGATTCACATCACCTAATATGCTTAATTGGTAGCAGGCTTTCGAGCCTATACAGCTTGGAGTAAGACAACATGCATAAAGAGGATGATGTGGTCAAAATACTAATTTGCCTAATAATTCTGCACACAGTGTATAGGACGCACCTGCAGACGCCTAAGTGTGAGATGGTCCGAACACTTTCGTAATATTAAAAATAATTATAAATTACACAGTGTATCTAGACACTGTAATGTAAAACATGATGGGAACCCATGCTGTTTAAAAATAACTCCAATAGAACATATCCCAAATCTGATTTTTACAACCGTTTCTTCAGATTAAGGCAAAGAGAGAACTTTTGGATATACAGGTTACAAACCTTACATCCACTAGGTCTAAATATGAATATTGACCTTGCAGCCTTTAAATAATAAATAAATAATAAAATAACTAAACGATTAAATAAACAAAATAATGACTATATATCATATAGGGATCAATAATCAATGGGTAATAAGACACTCAGGCATGATAATATGAATAGGATTGGGTGTGAGACACAAGATAACAATATTTGTTTGCTTATAAAAATCATAGCTATTATAATATTGACATCTACTAATAACGATACAATGGATTACTTTTTAGAAATCTATAGTTGAATATATAAGATCTAAAATAAAATAAAACAATGAACAAATATGTCATTTAGGTAAATTGTTAAGGAATATGTAATGGATGATATAGTTTGTATAGACACCTTATGTTTTGATGTTTTAATATTTATATCATAAAAATATATGAGGTAAATATGATAATATTATTTACTATTAGGAAATGCCATATAATGTGATGGTAGAGTATGTGAATCATGTTTTGACATATAAATAATGATTTAGGATTAAGGTAGAACTCCGGCACACAATTTTTTAGGATTGCATATGACTATATTGCAGCCATATTGTATTTATTGAGCTCATTTATTAACATCTAATTTACTTAAGAATGAATCGAATAAAAATAATATAGGATATTTGGAATTAGGTTCTAACACGAAAGAAATAATATGGAATCAAATATAAGATACCAAATATGTAATAGAGGGACACCTACAATATAACAAATTACTTAGTATATAGAGGACATATAATGGTGTCCTTGTGGCATAACGAAAGATTATGGGTAACAGCATTAGTCCCAATGGTGTTTAAAATAGATGCATTCATTGAGAACAATATATCCGTCCCCCTTAAAGGTGTGTTAGGTAGAAACTGTTGTGATTGGTTAGAAGAGGTACATAAGCAGCGGGAATGTTACACTGTGTATTGAAGCCTGATGAAACGGCCCTGCGTGGCCAAGAAATGCGTTGCTGATTTTAAAGACATTTTAAATAAATTGTTTTTATAGTACCTCGTTGGAGTGGGTTTCCTCTTTACCCTTTTATCCTAACCAATCAATTTCCAGAGTTTGCAGTGTATGGGACACCTGGTTTGTCTACACTGTTGCTGTTTAGCTCATTCGGAAACTTGGAAGAAAGGTGTGTGAGCCTAAGGGTTCGTGATTGGCCATACTACTCACGTGACTGCGGGAGGCTTGGTGCACGACATTGGTTGGTCTTCCGGGCGACGGTTGAGGTCCCGGTCTGTTTTGCTAGGCACATTGTGGTGCCGCTGTGTTTGTAAGTATCCCTTCTATCTGTTATCCGAGTGTGCTTCCAGTTAGTGACGATATCACCCTATGTTTGGCGCCTTCTTATCTCCACTATAGATCTTCTCATCGTTAACTTATTACATACACTGTAAAAATTTTGTTTGATTTACTGCCTTTTTTCACTGTTTTTCAAATTTTGACAACATTTGTTTCTCTTAAAGGCACAGTACCGTTTTTTATATTTGCTTGTTAACTTGATTTAAAGTGTTTTCCAAGCTTGCTAGTCTCATTGCTAGTCTGTACAAACATGTCTGACATAGAGGAAACTCCTTGTTCATTATGTTTAAAAGCCATGGTGGAACCCCCTCTTAGAATGTGTACCAAATGTACTGATTTCACTTTAAGCAATAAAGATCATATTCTGTCTTTAAAAAAATTATCACCAGAGGAATCTGACGAGGGGAAAGTTATGCCAACTAACTCTCCCCACATGTCGATCCTTTGCCTCCTGCTCAAGGGACTCCCGCTCAAATGGCACCAAGTACATCTAGGATGCCCATAGCGATTACTTTACAAGACATGGCGGCAGTCATGGATAATACACTGTCAGCGGTATTAACCAGACTACCTGAATTTAGAAGTAATCGAGATAGCTCTGGGGTTAGACGAAATGCAGAGCATACTGACGCTTTAAGAACCATGTCTGATACTGCCTCACAATATGCAGAAGCTGAGGAAGGAGAGCTTCAGTCTGTGGGTGATGTTTCTGACTCAAGAAAGATGATGCAACCTGATTCAGATATTTCTACATTTAAATGTAAGCTTGAACACCTCTGCGTGTTTCTCAGGGAGGTTTTAGCTGCTCTGAATGACTGTGATACAATTGCAGTGCCAGAGAAATTGTGTAGACTGGATAAATACTATGCAGTGCCGGTGTGTACTGATGTTTTTCCAATACCTAAAAGGTTTACAGAAATGATTAATAAGGAATGGGATAGACCAGGTGTGATGTTCTCTTCCCCTCCTATTTTTAGAAAAATGTTTCCAATAGACGCCACCACACGGGACTTATGACAGACAGTTCCTAAGGTGGAGGGAGCAGTTTCTACTTTAGCAAAGTGTACTACTATCCCTGTCGAGGACAGTTGTGCTTTTTTAGATCCAATGGATACAAAATTAGAAGGTTACCTTAAGAAAATGTTTATTCAATAAGGTTTTATCCTACAGCCCCTTGCATGCATTGCTCCTGTCACTGCTGCTGCGGCGTTCTGGTTTGAGTCTCTGGAAGAGGCTTTACAGGTAGCGACTCCATTGGATGACATACTTGGCAAGCTTAGAGCACTTAAGCTAGCCAATTCCTTTGTTTTCTGATGCCATTGTTCATTTGACTAAACTAACGGCTAAGAATTCTGGTTTTGCTATACAGGCGCGCAGGGCGCTATGGCTTAAATCATGGTCAGCTGGCGTGACTTCAAAATCTAAGCTGCTTAACATTCCCTTCAAGGGGCAGACCCTATTCGGGCCTGGTTTGAAGGAGATTATTGCTGATATCACTGGAGGAAAAGGTCATGCCCTTCCTCAGGACAGGTCCAAATCAAGGGCCAAACAGTCTAATTTTCGTGCCTTTCGAAACTTCAAGGCAAGTGCGGCATCAACTTCCTCTAATGCAAACAAGAGGGAACTTTTACTCAGTCCAAGACAGTCTGGAGACCAAACCAGACCTGGGACAAAGGTAAGCAGGCCAAAAAGCCTGCTGCTGCCTCTAAGACAGCATGTAAGTTTTACTTACAAGCTACTAAAGATTTTTGTCAAACATCTGCTTTGTTTGTCGTCTACTCTGGACAGACGAGAGGTCAAAAGGCTTCGACAACCTCTCTTTCTTTTTGGTTAAGAAGCATAATCCGCTTAGCCTATGAGACTGCTGGCCAGCAGTCTCCTGAAAGGATTACATCTCATTCTACTAGAGCTGTGGCTTCCACTTGGGCCTTTAAAAATGAGGCTTCTGTTGAACAGATTTGCAAGGCGGCGACTTGGTCTTCACTTCATACTTTTTCAAAATTCTACAAATTTGATAATTTTGCTTCTTCTGAGGCTATTTTTGGGAGAAAGGTTTTACAGGCAGTGGTACCTTCCGTTTAAGTACCTGCCTTGTCCCTCCCTTCATCCGTATACTTTAGCTTTGGTATTGGTATCCCACAAGTAATGGATGATCCGTGGACTGGATACACCTTACAAGAGAAAACACAATTTATGCTTACCTGATAAATTTATTTCTCTTGTGGTGTATCCAGTCCACGGCCCGCCCTGTCATTTTAAGGCAGGTAATTTTTTTCATTTAAACTACAGTCACCACTGCACCCTATGGTTTCTCCTTTCTCTGCGTGTTTTCGGTCGAATGACTGGATATGGCAGTTAGGGGATGAGCTATATAACAGCTCTGCTGTGGGTGTCCTCTTGCAACTTCCTGTTGGGAATGAGAATATCCCACAAATAATGGATGATCCGTGGACTGGATACACCACAAGAGAAATACATTTATCAGGTAAGCATAAATTGTGACAGTGCGGATCAGGTCCGTCAGACCTCGCTGAATACAGCGAGCAATACGCTTGCCGTATTCAGCATTGCACCAGCAGCTCACAAGAGCAGCTGGTGCAACGCCGCCCCCTGCTGACTCAAGGCCAATCGGCCACCAGCAGGGGGGTGTCATTCAACCCGATCGTACTCGATCGGGTTGATTTCCGGCGATATCTGTCCTCCTGCTCAGAGCAGGTGGACAGGTTATGGAGCAGCGGTCTTTGTGACCGCTGCTTCATAACTGCTGTTTCTGGTGAGCCTGCAGGCTCGCCAGAAACACGGGGCATCAAGCTCCATACGGAGCATGATAAATATGCCCCTTTATGATCTCGATTTATGAAGTCATTAGACTGCTGCTTCCTAACCTCTCTATCACCTCAGAGGTAGTGTGCTTAAAACATCACAAGCTTATTTGTCCAGGGTGGGTGACAAAACCTTCTCTTATTCACTTGGTTGTAAGAGAGCAGAGCAGGAGCTACACATGTGATTGTACAATCTTAAATTAGAGCAGTGAATGCTAAATCATGTTTCTAAAACTGGTGTGGATAGGTTTCCTACCCGGATGCCTAATTTGCCTGCATATTAATACATGGTGGCTTATGCCTCTATAAGATATATCACAATGTTTTACATAAAGCGTATATATATATATATCTATATATCCAAATGCAGAAGGGATAAAGCACTCCTAGCCTCCACGCTGCAAGCAAGGCAGCCGTTGTAATTACCAGCCCAGGGTGCGTACAATCAAATTCCCTGGTTAAGCTGTCTGAGGACTGGGGCAACCCCGAAACGTTACAGAGAATAAAAGACTTATGCATTTAAGACCAAGTCAGTGCTACTATTATTGCGGGATATATATATAAAGTGGTCCGTTTCTAGTAGACTACCGGAAATGTCAAGCCCATATATTTATATATATATATATATATATATATATATATATATATATATATATATATATATTTGTCCAAAGTACCAGCACTCTCTGTTCCAATCGTGGAAATGCGGAGTGCCATCCAGAATGTATACAAATAGTAAATAAATCCAAAGGATGCACTTGCCATGTATCAAAATATTTTATAAGTGAGTAAACGTTTTCGGGGTGTAACCACCGTCTTCAGACACCTGTGAAAAAAACAGGAGTTTGAAGACGGGGGTTACACCCTGAAAACGTTTACTCGCTTATAAAATATTTTGATACACGGCGAGTGCATCCTTTGGATTTATTTACAATATATGTGTATATATGGGTGTGAGTGCAAATCTCCTACTTGTTTTATTTTTTGTTTTTCATTTGAAGAACCACTATTTGAGACTAAATACTACTATTTTGAAGAAATGTATAATTTTGTGTTTGAAGTACTGTTCTAATAATGTTATTTTTTTGGACTTTAACTACTGTTTGGGAAAATTGCCAGACTAATAATATCTAGTGCTGAAGCGCAAGATAATAAAGAAATGTGTTCATGGAGGTCACACACATAAACATATATTAAATAAAGGAACAAGTTAGGCTTTTCTAAGAGACCTTAAAGAATTAAAAAAAATTGTTTTTTTACATGTTTAGAAATAGTCTGTGTACTTAAAGCATCTGTTTAAATTAAAAGGTCTAATTAAGTATTTTTATTATATTTCAATATGAAAACACATTAGCAATGAAGGATCATTTAGATTCCTACTCCTGGTTGATAGTAAAATAATAATAATAGAATAAAAATTAAATTAAAGGAGCATTATTATTATTATTATAATCATTATAAGCATTATTATTATTATTATTATATATAATCAATGTAAATATTTGCATAGGAAACTAGCACATCTAGGCAAGATTCCCTGCTTGCTTTTTCCCAGAAATACCTCATATACAATGTTACCAATGCACAAGAGAATTCTGGGTAAGAATTCTCTTGTGCATTGGTAACATTGTATATGAGGTATTTCTGGGAAAAAGCAAGCGGGGAATCTTGCCTAGATGTGCTAGTTTCCTATGCAAATATTTACATTGATTTAATTTTGAGACATGGAGGATTTTAATTTCAGTTTTTTATCTCCCCCCATAATTTTAATGAATTTTGGTGTGTATATATATATATATATTATTTTTACAACTAAAATATGTCATTTTATGTGCATTCAACTTTTAAATGGAGAAAACAAAAAGCTGTTTTTGTTTTTTTTTAAGCTTTTTTAGATATGTCAGTGTCTACCAAAAGTCCTGTTGGTTCCTTCTCTGCTCAGGGACCAATATAAGCCATGGAATAAACTGCCCACAAATATGCACATCTTGTGTATTGATATCTATGTATTTTTGTGGTATACACTGCTTTTCCATATCTCCACAACAGTGGTAAAATGTCATGCGAGAATTAAATTATGTTCCACCAATTGTGGCTTACCTCCATCCACCATAATTACAAGACACTGCTACCCAAAGGACCTGTATATATATATATATATATATATATATATATATATATATATATATATATATATGTAAAAATGTGTGTGTGTGTATATATATATATATATATATATATATATATATATATATATATATATATATATATAGGGCTTGAAATTTTCAGTGGTCCCATGTGACTTAAAAATTGCAGCGAACGACTTGATATTTTCCTATCTTTAACATTGAGTGGACTAGTTTTTCCCCCTGGGCTTGTAGTTTTAACCCCTGACTAGTAAACCATAGTGATAATTTTCCACCCCTGAGACCCAGCGTTTCAATCAATCCAGTTGTCCATTTTTTATTAAGATTTAACACATCTCAACATAGTTGGAAGAAGGCTTATGATAGGGATCCTTTTGAAGTAGACAGGTCACTTCATGGGTAGTCTTATGGTGGGAAAGTTACTTAAAGTGGTAGATCAGTAGCATAAGGGTCATGTTGTGTGGAGGTTTTAGAGAGGGGTTCTTGCTGTGCAGGGAGCACATTTGGTGTAAGGGTCTCTAACGGTAGATGTTGCCTTGCAGTGGGTGTTTTGGTAGTCATGGTGAGAGAGTGACATGCGAGTTTTGCAGTTAGTCAGTGGTTAAATGTATGTAAAGTAGGTTGTGTGTGGCATTATTCAGAATATATGTGCAGTAGTAGGGTTGCAACAATCCCTGGAGAAGTAATATACCATCAATAGTCAATGAAAATTGATATGGCAATGTCACTATTTATTTTTTGAGTATATATGTCATAATTGTAGTCCTCAGTACAAAATAAAGCAACAACTTATATAGGGCCAGAGAAGCGTAAACACGATCACAAGATTGCAGTGTTCTTTACACTCTAATCCGTATCACAAGTTGTACACTGTTTAAATTACAATGAAATTGTTTGCGCATACTTGCACTAATTTACGCTCCCCATATTTTAAATGGGCAGCGTTACAAGTCCATACACCACATCGCAAACTACCCTCTACACTATTAACCCCTTAACAGCCACACACCCACTGCAAACTACCCCACTATTTTATCAACCCGTAAACCACCACATCCCCACATTGCAAAACACCCCTCTACACTATTAACCTCTATACTGCCACAACCCCCACTGAAAAATATCCACTCACATCTAAACCCCCTAACCAGCTAACCCCCTAATCTAACACCCCCTAACTTAGTCCATAAAAACTAATGTTACCTGGGAAAAACCAAAGCTAACCTTAACTTAAAAAAACAAACAAAAAAACAACATTAACTGAAAAATAAATTAACCTCACATTACAGAAAAAAGAAACACCTACCATTACAGAAAATAAAACAAACTATCATTACATTAAAAAAATACCAAAAATAAAAAAACAGTTATGCCTATTCTATAAGTAGCAAAAAGAAAACCAGCGAGTCATACAAAGCACAAGTAAAATTCAAAGGAATCTTTATTAGGTAACATGGAATAAAAAGCGTAATTTACAGCAGAGAGCAAGCTGTTTTACGAGTTTCGGCCGTCAGGCCTTATTCATAAACATGAATAGCATCAATATGTTGAAAACTTAAATACACATTAAAAACAAATGATTGGCTGCTGTGTAATTACATCACTAAGACACCTGTGTTTAAAGGGGCATTGATAGTACACATTGAAACTCGTATCAAATAATCTCACTGTTAGGATAATTTCATCATAGACACTTTAAGATCATATTGTTGAAAAAGTTATTAATACGTATAACTAAAAATATTTCATGAGCTACATATAAGTTAATTTATATAGCTTCTTAAAGGTGTACAAAACTTAATAAAGTGACACATGCATCAGCACAGAATAAGAGTAGATATTTTGTTCCAGCAGGGAGGGGAGACAAAAGTTGAGGTAAGTCAGTAAAATAGATTGGTAACAGGTTGCATAAATAAAAATTACCAAATAGTTATCTTATTTACATTTTGCCACAATTTATGTTGATAATGCAGAGCAAGTGGAAACATTTATATTATATTTGATTACAAGCCACACTAAATAGTGAGGCCCATCTACCCTGTAATTTGATTACTAATATACTAATACTATGATTATTAGTGCTGCCATTGGTTAATGATGTCACCATCTATATTGAGACCCTTTGGTCTTCTTGTTTGTAAAAGAAAGATCCAGAAGGCCTCTCTGTGAAGAAGTCTATTGGTTCTGTTCCCCCCTCTTGGATGGGGCGAACATGTTCAATAACCTGCCAGCTGAATGTAGACACATTTTTAGCATGGCGATATATAAAATGTCTCACCAGATCGGATACCTCTCTACCTTTACTGATATCGTTAAGGTGTTCTCTTATTCTTACTCTACCCTCACGGGTGGAACAACCTGTATACTGGAGACCACAGTCCACACATTCAACTAGATAAACAACAAATGAGGTTCGACAATTGGAACAGCAGTCAAGGTTATATACCTTCTGGGTTTGTCTAGACTGAAAATGCGGGCCTACTTTAGTGTGTGAACAGGCTATGCAATTTGCAAAATGACATTTGAAGTGTCCCTTGACTGTCAGCCAGCTATTCAACCCAGCCCTAGGTTTTTTAAGAACACTGGGAGATACCATATTACCAATCGTGCAGCCTCTTCTAGGGACAAAATTACATCCTTTACCAGCATAATCCTTGAGACTATTCGACTATTCTCCGCAGTAACAATTGGCAGATGTTTGGAGATAATCCCACAGATCTCATTGAATTGGGGACTAAATGTAGTGGTAAAAAAAGGTTTTTATCTATCAAATTTACTGTTGTTATCAGCATTAGGATCACCCAATAGGGTCATTCTATTTAAACAGGAAACCTCTAATAGCGCTCTATTGATAGTTTTCAGCTTGTAACCCCTTGAAATTAGAGCCAGTCTCATCTTCTCACTCTCTACAATGAAATCCGATTCCTCCGAACAATTATGCTTAATACGTATTTAAGCCTATGCCTATTCTATAACCCTTCTTAAAAAAAAAAAAAAACAACCAAAGACGGTATCCACTAAAGTTAAATCCGGGTGGCAGAGCTCAATTTTCTTCCCGGTGGTGTTCCGTCTTCATCTTAGCAGTGGTGTTCTATTTTCATCCCGGGGGCGGTCTTCTATATTCATCGATCTTCTTATCTTATTTTCAATTACAAATTAAAATAAGCCAATAGAATGAAAGCTTTTTTTGAAAATCAGTCAATAGGAATGCAAGGGTACCCATATATAAAGTGGGTACCTCACATTCAAAACTAAAAGTGTGGTTGGTGACTGCATGAAGTGGATGTTTGTAACAGAAGATAAGAAGATGGATGAGGATAGAAGATCACCAGATGGAGCGCCACTGCCCAGATTCTACTTTAGTGAGTACCATCTTTGGGATTTAGTGTTAGGATTATTATTATTTTTTAGATTAGGGCTTTTTATTTTATTTTGGGCAGAAAAAGAGCTAAATGGCCTTCTAAGGGCAATGCCCAGCCAGATGCCCTTTTCAGGGCAATTATTAATTTTTTGAAGTATTTTTAGATAGCATTTTTTTGGGGGGGTGGGGGGTTAATTGTAGATTTGTGTTTTTTTTTTTTTTATTAAAAAACAGCTAAGTCATTTTCGGGGCAATGCCCTACAAAAAGCCCTTTTAAGGGCTATTGCTGTAGTTTAGTATTACTATTTTATCTATGTATTTATTTTTTGGTAATTTGTTTGTTTTGTCATTGAGCTGCCAAGCATTATCACTTGGCTGTTTTTAAAACAGGGGCTCAGTTTAAAAGTGACTAATATCTTCATTATTAAAGAGACTGCATAAGAGAGCAGAATTTGTCCTATTAATTCTATAATAGTTTTTAGAAGAGGGCACAGTGATTAACACACTCTGTCTTCAGACACAAAAGGCTAATGTACAGTAATTGGTCACATTTATACTGTAAGTTTTGTTTCATAGCTTAGTGATTGTTATATTTTTGCACTGAGACCATAGTAAATGAACAGCAACTTTCCTTTTAAGTGAAAAATAATTAATGTGCAGCACCTACCTGTTACTCAGTGGCGTCACTAGGGTTGGTGTCACCCGGTGTGGTAAGTTATGGTGTCACCCCCCCCCCCCAGAAAGTGCACACACACATACAAACACTCAGACACACTTAAATACATACTCAGATGCACACACAAACACTCAGAAACACACTCAAACACACACACAAAAACACACAAACAAAAGCACTGAGACACACACACAAAAACACTGAGACACACACACAAAAACTCAGACACACACATACAAAATATGTAAACTGCACTGCATTAATTATAAAGCTCATGCCTAGAGCTGCTCCCTGGCTCAGCAGAGCATCAAATGAAAGATAAACAGAGCACTCTAAAATAAATCACTGAAGAAAAGGTTTAGGCACGCAAACTATGAAAATTCTGCTCTCTGACCCTGTTCCAAGTCTGTCAGTGCACAGCCCTGGGCCGCATGTCACTGAGCAGTGAGCACAGATCGGCAGGCAGGTTTAGGCTAGCAGCGCAACTTTGCAAGCCCCACGGCACGCCCATAACATTCATAGTGAAATTGGGCAGGGGAGGAGCAAAGTACAAACAAGCAAAAGCAGCTGGGAAAACTATTTGTTGAAATTGCAGCACTGGCTCAAGGGGCAAAAAAATTGTGTGTCTACAATTTCCCCAGTCCCACTAATGTTCACAAATGCCAGACCCTCTAATAAAATAATCTATGCATCTCAACATTGTATTTCTTTGAATTTCAATAAAATTAAAAAAAAATAAAAAAAAATTTTTTTTGGTGTCACCCCCTGGAGGGTGTCATCCAGGTGCGGCCCGCACCCCACTAGTGACGCCACTGCTGTTACTTCAGGGTGGTTGGTGCATTATTTAAAAGTGAATGACTTTGGTAGCATTTGAGGGATTTATTATACATTAATTTAACAAAGAGAGAATGGAATTTTTAAAAAACATTATTTATTTACATTGATTCTGAATTATACTTCTGTGTGCATAATATCCATTTGTTGCATATATACACACAAAATTAAATTCGTACTAGATTATGATATTCAGTAACATTCTGCATATTCTCAGTAAAAGCAAAATTAGGTGTATGAACAGTATCAAAGTTTTGTTTTTGGAACTATACACCCAGTTTTTTGCATTTTATAAGATTTCTAAATCAAAAATGACAAATTCTACTAGGCATTCTCATTCTGCATGTAATCACTTGTAATGTTTATATAAGACTATTACATATAATTACTCAAGTTTCTAGTTAATTGAAGTTCACATTGGCACTACGCAGTGTGCTTTTTTTCCGTGAGATGTTCTGTCAGTTCCATAATTCATGATCATTTTAGTTTGTGTCTTTGAACCAATGCTCTGTAAGCATTGTTATGTGTTTACTTAAACTACTCTTTAATTAATGCTACATCTTTTGCTTTGGGACTACTGGTAGTTCTGGAGCGTACAGTTTAGGCTGTTGGGAGACCATATTTTTTATGCCCTCTCCCTGCTTTAGTTTTCTCCCTTTTCTTCACTTGTTTCCGACTCTCTCTTTGGGGCCAATGATCTAAGCCTCGCCAGGTCAGACTTAGTTTTTCACGCCGACCCTTGCAGCAGCTGTCCTGGTGGAATTATCTTAAAAAATGGGCAGTCCCCAAGAGTGACGAGATGTCTCCTATTGAAATTAATGGAGCTCGCTGGAAAGGGAAACTTTGCTATGTATGGTGAAGTAAGCAGAAAGCAGTGGGCATACTTTAAAAAATTGAATTCTGCAGCCAACATTGTGACATCTCTTCCTATGATGTCTCTTACTGTGATTTCAATTAATATGAAAAGTTACTGCAAATTATGAAATTGAAGGTTGGAAGGATTGTGCTTTCTATGGTTGTGAGATTTCTGTATTTGCAATACTGTTATTTCTAAGAAGCTTCACCTCTAATTAAAATGGTATACATAAAAATGTTTTTATTGCTGTGTTATTAACTATATATATATATATATATATTCTTGTATTTTTTAAATTTTTTGCACAATAAATGTTACTTTTTACAAAAAAATTATCTTTTCCACTCCTTCACTCCTGAAAGGTATGGATGATACCTGCTTCCTATATATATATATATATAAAAATATATTTTGTATTATTTAAATATAATCGAATGGGTTCACATATTATTTATCTGCCTAATTTTAATGCTGTGTTGTAAAAATAACCATATGCCCAGAATGTGTTATGGGGTAGAAGTAAGAGCTTGGTGCATAATCTGTATAATAAGCTATGGATAAGTCTAAATCATACTATTACTATTAAATGGGTGTTTGCATAACTGAATGGGTGGAGCAGTTGAACCTTAGGTAGTCATTACTGTGGTAACCTACTAGCCTGCTCTGCTGCTAAGTGTTCCTGGATTATTATTATTTTTTTAAATGTTGTCAACTATGAGTCAATATAAATCACATCATGCTGTGTTCTGCGTATATCCTCTTACAATCGCATATATTTATGGACGCATTTGTTTTGCTAATAGGTATTAAAGGGACAGTTTACACCAATCTTCATATAACTGCATGTAATAGGCACTACTATAAAGAAGAATATGCACAGATAATGATATAAAAATGCAGTATAAAACCTTTTAAAAACATACTTAATTTAGCACTGTTAAAGAGGTTAGGTTGGTACATCCAGTGAAAGGGGCTGGGAAACAAAAACAGCAGACACTCCCCCTCCCCCTTTTCCTGCATATGAAAAGACAAATTACACAAACAGGAGCCAGCAGGAGTCTGTAAACACATGTATACTTCTGACAGTAGGAGTCTGAAAATCAGCACAATGTTATTAAAAAATTAGCAAAACTATACATTGTTACAAAAACTCTCCCAGAGAGGCTATATCAATGGATCATCTACAAAACATTTCTGCAAAGACAAATCTAGTATATAATGCCCCTTAAAGTATTTTAAGTATTTGGTCACAACCTCGCTACCTTGCCATCTTTTAATTTGAGAGAAAAAACAGTGAGAACTGTAAGGCGGAAATGTTTAGAGAAATACGCTGGGATTTTCCGAAAAAACAATTACACTTTGTATTTTGTACTTACAAGTAGGGATGGGCGAATGTGTTTATGTTAGAACGAATGTTATTGTAGAATTCCAAAGTATATGAATTTTGTAGTTACATACTGAAGATAGATAGATAGATGGATACTGTTAGATAGATAGATAGACAGATAGATACTGTAGATATATAGATACTGTTGATAGATATATATAGATAGATAGATAGATAGATAGATAGATGATAGATACTGTAGATAGATATATAGATAGATAGATAGATAGATATTGTAGATAGATACTGTAGATGATAGATAGATAGATAGATAGATACTGTAGATAGATAGACATTGTAGATGGATAGATAGATACTGTAGATAGATAGATACTGTAGATAGATAGACAGATACTATAGATAGATAGATAGATAGATAGATAAAGATAGATGGTAGATAGCTAGCTAGATAGATAGAGACTGTAGATTGATAAATACTGTAGATAAATAGATAGATAGATGGATAGATGGATATTGAGAGAGATGAGAAAGATATAGTGCTTATATGTTTCATGATAAAAGATCCTCTTATAGTAAGAACATATTTTTTATTTAAGGTAGATACTGAAGATAGATAGATACTGTTGATAGATAGATAGATAGATAGATAGATAGATACTGTAGATAGATAGATACTGTTGATAGATAGATGACAGATAGATAGATAGATAGATGAAAGATACTGTAGATAGATAGTTAGATATTGTAGATAGATATATACTGTAGATGATAGATAGATAGATATATAGATACTGTAGATGGATAGATAGATATATATATATATATATATAGATACTGTAGATAGATAGATAGATAGATAGATAGATAGATAGATAGATAGATGGACAGATATTATAGATAGATATATAGATAAATATATAGCTAGATAGATAAAAAGATAGACAGATAGATACTGTAGATAGATAATTAGCTAGATAGAAAAAGAAAATTGTTTGTGACCAGAGGTCACAATTTAAGGTTGGAGGAAAGGAGATTTAAAATAAAATTTTGGAACTCATTACCAAAGAAGGTAGTGAATGCCAATACCCTAGATACATTTAAAAATTATTTGGATACATTTCTGTCTATAAACAAAATTCATGGATATGATTGTTAGTATTAAATGGGTCACCTTTTAGTGGGATTATTTAAGCTTAACTGGAGCTTTTTGTATATATTTTAGATTTGTATAGGTTGAACTCGATGGACTTCGGTCTTTTTTCAACCTCATCTACTATGTATGTTACTATGTAGGTACTGTAGATAGATAGATAGATAGATAGATAGATAGATAGATAGATAGATAGATATTGAGAGAGAGGAGAAAGATATTGAGAGTGATGAGAAATATATTGAGATAGATACTGTAGATAGATAGATACTGTAGATATATAGATACTGTAGATGTATAGATAGATAGATAGATAGATACTGTAGATAGATAGATACTGTAGATAGATAGATAGATTTATCGATAGACAGATAGATGGACAGATAATATAGATAGATAAAAAGATAGATACATAGATAGATATATAGATAGATACTGTAGATTGATAATTTAGCTAGATACTGTAGATAGATAGATAGATAGATATTGACAGAGAGGAGAAAGCTATTGAGAGTGATGATAAATATATTGAGATAGATAGATAGATACTGTAGGTAAATATATACTGTAGGTAGATAGATTGATAATTTTGATAGATAGATGGATAGATAGATACTGTAGATAGATATATGCTGTAGATCGATAGTTAGATACAGTAGATGTCAGATAGATAGATAGATAGATAGATAGATAGAGACTGTAGATTGATAAATACGATAGATAGATAGACAGATAGATAGATAGATAGATAGATGGATATTGAGATGAGGAACATACAGTGCTTATGTTTCATGATAAAAAAAAATCCTCTTATAGTAAGAACATAATTTGTTTCTGTTTTTTTTTTATTTGTTTTCAAGTTCTCACATTTCTTTTGCCACAACCTTTTAGGAGATCAGTAATAAAGCCATTTTAGCACTTTTTACAAAGATGAATGACAGAATAAAAGCAGAACTGAACCCAGATAAAATATTTCCGTTTAAGACATGTTCATATGAAGTAAAAAAATTCCAGAAAAATTATTTGTTTTTAGTAGACACTTCATGTTTCATAGAACGTCTCGGTAGTTACAGTTCTGTATTCTATCAAGTGATACATAAACTCCCAACTGCTTTCACTGGACATCTTCAGTTGCTTTAAATGTGCTACACTTTACCTCTGCATTCACCAAACAACCTAACAGCATTATAGCCAGCTAAGCATGTCCTTATAAGTAATGTCTAAATAAAGAAAGCATCTTACCATAAAAAAACATACTTTATAATTCTTTGTCTAGGTTAAATATCCTTTTGGGATTTAAAATGACTAGATATACTTTCATTATTCTTACTTATCATGCTCAGCTAAAGAGTGACTTATTTATCAGCTCCAGCGGAAACAATGAGCTCTTCTGGATTGTCTGTCAGTTTTAATCCCTAAACTATTAAACTAAGTTTTCCATCTGAAAAAATTTCATTGTTTAGGTGGAGATACATTACTTATGTTTCAGTAAAGACATCCTAATGTGAACTGTATCTTTCTAGTTTATTATGCCGCACTTAAAATAATAAAAAAGTTTCTTTAAAAGTAGCAAGTAGCTTTTTAATGTGAATGTTCCAATAGTTCTCTTATATTTTCTAATTGTTCTCTAATATTTTGTTGCATAGGACATTTACACGTTCATTTTCAACTGTAATTGAGTTTATGTGTAGAAAATTATAGGAATGCTATACACAAGGCTGTTATTACCTATAATAATTTTTGTGTTAAAAAATTCTGGTGTTAGGGACCAGGTGACTTAAAAAAATGGTAAACCGAAACGTATAACAAATGCTAGGATTTAGCAGCTTTTGTAAAAAGAAACATTAGTTTCTCTCACCATTTAGTAAAAAACTATGTTAAACTCACCCTATCTGTAAGGAAAGAAGATCGCTAACTCACCTACAGCACAGCACTTTCTTCAATGAGGTGACTTTTCCACTTCTAGACCAATAGCTGTGCGTGTCAACTGACATCCTAGCATGGCTATTGGTCTAGAAGTGAAAATGCCACCTCATTGGAAATAGATATCGATAGGGTGAGTGTAACATCGTTTTTTTAGAAAGATGAGAGCAACTTATGTTTATTTTTAGTAATGGAAAATCCTAGCGTTTGTTATACGATTGGATTTATCATCACTATAATAATTTGCTATGTGTGCTTAAAGGGACAGGAAACCCAACATTTTTCTTTTACGATTCAGATAAATAATACAATTTTATACAACTTTCCAATTTACATTATCTAATTTGCTTCAGTCTATTGGTAACCTTTGTTGAAGAATGTACTACTGGGAGTTAGTTAACACACTAGGTGTGCCAATAACATGAAGCATATATGTTCAGCAATCAGCAGCTCCTCAGCCTATCCGGGTATCCTTTTTAACAAAGTATACCAAGAGAACAAAACACATTAGATAACAGAAGTAAATTGCAAAGTTGTTTAAAATTGCATGCTGTATCTGAATCATGAAATAAAAATCTGGGTTTCATGTCCCTGATGTGGGTTATGATTCAGATAAAGCATGTCATTTTTAACAACTTTCTAATTTACTTCTACTATCAAATTTTCTTTTTGGATCTTTTGTTGAAAAGCAGGGACGTAAGCTCCAAAGTGTACACATGTCTGGCAGCAATTTTGCTAGAATGGTATCCATTTAAAGGAACTCTTGATGGCAGAACTATTCCCTGCCGTATAGTGCTCCAAACACCTACCTAGGTGTCTCTTCAACAAAGAATACCATGGGAACTAAGCAAATTTGATCATTTTATAGAACATAATCCTATAAAGTTAAACATAGTCTCTTGTAAACTAACAGTACACATCGGTCTTCCATATCTCATTAAAGGGACATGAAACCCATTTTTTTTTCTTTCATGATATAGAAAGAGAATGCAATTTTAAACAACTTTCTAATTTACTTCTATTATCTAATTTGTTTTATTCTCTTGATATTCTTTGCTGAAAAACATATCTAGATAGGCTCAGTAGCTGCTGATTGGTTGCTGCACTTAGAAGCCTCATGGGATTGGCTCACCCATGTGCATTGCTTTTTCTTCAACTAAGGATATCTAAAAAAAATGAAGCAAAATAAATAATAGAAGTAAATTGTAATGTTGTTTAAATTTGTATTCTCTTTCTGAATCATGAAAGAAAAATTTTGGGGTTTGTGTCCCATTAATACTTCCAAGAGCTGTCATTTCAAATAGGACAAAAATCACGACACATTTATAAGAGCCAACTGCTTCTCCAGCCTCTTCAGTCTAACCAATTAACATATCAATCTGTAAAGCACATTCGCTACTGTTCGATGATCTCCATTATTTAGTAAGTGGGCTCCAGGATAACATAAGGACTGGAGAGGTTAGTGAGGCTAAAGAGGATGTAGGAAATCTAATCCAATAGCTAATTTGCATATGAGGTTGTAGTTTAGTGATGGTTGTCAAAACCTCGGGCAGCTATTGATATATAGGGGTATATTTATTAATGTGCGAGCGGACATGATACGATGTAGCAGATCATGTCCGCTGCACATCGATAAATGCTGACACCATACGCTGTCGGTATTTATCATTGCACCAGCAGTTCTTGTGAACTGCTTGTGCAATGCCGCCCCCTGCAGATTTGCGGAAACAAGGGGCATCAAGCTCCATACGGAACTTGATAAATCAGCCCCATAGGGGTAAAATTAGTTTTTGGTACATTCTTTAAAACATTTTTTAATGTGTTAATTCTAAGCAAATATAGGCATTTTGTCATATACATGTCACTTGTGATATAGAATGTCAGATTTCAATATTGAATGGTTTAATTAAAAAATGTTAAAAATATGTTGATCCTCATAGATTTTTATGAAAGTGTGTGAAAATAATCCTTCAAAGTTAATTTTTGTTTTACTCAAATTTTACATTGGGTGCTTTATTGTATCATTAAATATAGTGAACTGTGACATTTATTTGTAAAAACAGTTACATTCTGTCTGTAGTAACAGTTATATTATAGAATGAATATCAAGCACACAAATTATTCTACCATAAAATTGAAAAATTAGAAAAAATAAAATAAAAAAAAATAAAAAAAAACATTTGCTTGTCTTTGTTGATATGCAGTATTTTAAAGGAATGTCTTAATAAAGAGGATTCCTTAAATTTCAATGTCTAATTATTTGGAAATAAAAATATTATTATTGGCATACTTTTATATACTTGCAGTTTTACCCTTTTGTTTTCTACATGGAAATAGAATGTTATTTCAGAAAAAAACAAAATTATCATATTCAAGTAAACAGAATAAATGTCAGTATTAGGCTCTGTTTTGCCTGCCAAGTATTAATACAGAATATTCTGAATGTGCATTTAAAATAATTTATGCACTTTAGTTTTGGTAAATAATAGTATAGTAGCAATGGCCTTGAGGAAAATTAATGTTTACATAGTAAAATGCCAAAAAATAATAGATATGTAAGATAGTAGAATAAAACATTTGTGATTAACCTTTTTTTTTTTTTTTTTTTTAGTTATCTGTACATTCTTTGCAAGGTTTGGGATAAACCTACATTTTTAACACCTTTTATTTTTATCATACAACAATGACAATAAAATAGCTATTTAACAAAATTTAAGAATAACATTTTTGGCTCATGTTATAAAATTTCCGTGGCCGCATTTGATAACACATTTTAATAACAATATTACTGTGATGTAAATGAAATACTCTATCATTTCTTTCTTCCAACCATCTCCTTTGCCTAGCTTAAAATTTACAAACTTGCCTCAAAACAGATATTTTAGATTCAGGAAGAATTCATATTCCAAACTATCAGAATTCCTATGAAAAAATCTAAGATTTTTTTTATAGTCCCATAAATATTCAGAAAAACATATTTATAAGGTTTAAAATGTATATGGTATATGGCCATGTATTTGAATGCAAAGGGCTATAATCTCTCTCTCTCTCTCTCTCTCTCTCTCTAATTCATCGTGTAGTTCATTAACAAATCTAGACAGACCACTACAAGGCTTGTTTTTCCCACAGTAAACCTCTGAATTACATTATTTCCAATGCAGCAAAGGATTCTGGGTAAGATATGCAAATGAGGTTCACAATGACACACTCTTTTAATTCAAGTCTGCTTTTACCCAGACTCCCTTTACGCCAAATCATCGCCAGGGGCGGACTGAGACCAACTGGGGCCCCCGGGCAAAAGTGTGACAGGGCCCCCCCACCCCCTTTTTGCTCCACATACCTACCTCATTTGACCCTTCTCCACCTTATTGCTCCACATACCTACCTCACCTGCCCCTTCTCCACCGTATTGCCCCTCCCACCTCATCTGTATGTGTGTGTGACAGAGAAAGAGAGAGAGAGTGTGCGTACATGACAGAGAGAGAGAGTAAGTGTGTGTGTGTGTGTGGCACAGAGAGAGAGTGTGTGTGTGTGACACAGAGAGTGTGTGTGTGTGTATGAGACAGAGAAAGAGTGTGTGTGTGGAGTGTGTATGAGACAGAGAAAGTGTGTGTGTACGTGAGCCTCAGTAGCTTGTTCTATGGCGAGTTACCACCAGGAGCAGCCTCTTTTAGCCCAATTTTGCTTTTCATAGAGAAGAACTTTCCTGAAGTATCAGTCTGATCCCGCCTAACATGGTTAGTGCAGCCCCAAAATACCAGCCTATCCTCCTCTAAACAAGGGATATAACCCCAGACAATCATTTTTGCCTCCTTTGGGCCTTGTCAGTGAGGTGCAGCCACATCCCTCTAAGCACATTGGGCAAATAGTCCACATCTGGCTTCCCCCATCACCTTTAGGGATTGGGTTCTCTAAAGCTCTCTAGCCTGGCGAGTTTCTACAGTATAAGAAGCCTTGCCAGTATAACAAGGCTGCTTAGGGATTGTTTTAAAGACATTTTTTTATCTTGGGATCTATGTATCTGATTTAGGGGTGTTCACTAGTATTCTTCTTGTGAAGGAGAGACACTTTACAATATATTGCTCAGTGAAATAAGATGTTGATTTATCCCATGCCAGCAGCCAGAGAGTTTTTGAGAATCAGGTCCATAGTGAGACTTATCCAGGGTCATATTGCAAATACATACAGAAAGGGAAACAATCTGCCAGGAACGAAAAACAGATTAGTTGTTAGTACTATTGCGATTTACCACCTGGGAGCAGACCCTTTTAGTCCAATTGTGAAAAGCACAATGCAATATGACCATGGAGATAGATTATAAAAATAATAATAATAATAATAAAAAATATATATATATACATTATATGTATATATATATATATATATATATATATATATATATATATTGTATACACACACAAACACATACACCCACAAACATACACACATAAATATGCTCACACACATACTGTATACACAAAACATACACACACACAAACAAACATACACACACAAACATACACATGCATACACACACAAACAGATATACAAACAAAAACATACACACAAACATGCACACACACAAAACACGTACACATATACAAACATACACAGAAACATACACACACGCATAAACATACACACAAACAAACATACAAACATACACACACAAGCATACACACACAAACATACACACACACAGAAACACACACACAAGCATACAAACATACAAACACACAAACATACACACACACAAACATATACACACACATACACAGTCAGAAACATACACACACACACACACACACACACACAGAAACATACAAACATACACAGGCAAAAATGTATTGTGCCATTCTATTAAAAGAATCGCATTGTAATCTAATCTCTTTATTTGGGTCTAACTAGTTCTGAGACAAATACATATGACCTTATCTTAACTGACACAAAAGCCATACTACAAACACACACATAGTTGCTCTGATCCAAGTGCTGAGATGCAGTAGCAGGAGAGGGTTGTCTATGGAATTTGCTGTCACATATGAGAGGAGCTGAGCTTTCAACAAAAATTATACAGTGGTCCTCTCAGGGTTCAGTCATTATAGCGGGACAAGGATTCTGGGTGATGAATCTGTTACGATTCCCAGTCCCTCTCAGGGTACCGCACTGCAAGGACATCTCTGGCTCAGTCTGCCACATTTTAGATTTAAGGGTTGATGTACGTTATGTCCCATATGGCACATACCAAGGGCAGCAAGCTTGGTAGTACTTCCCTGCCTGTCCTGAGCCTCTCTTCTTGTCAGTTGTCACTGCAAGAGTGCCATTCCCGCCACTAAGTCGCTACTGACTAAGCGCGGGCTGCGTGGCATCATGTGATGTGGGCGCAGCCAGCCTCAACCCCACCAAACAAATGTGATGCTGCGTGTGTCAAGGAGACCACTGCCGCTGCACTCACATACAAGCCCTCCAGTCCATTGCATACTTGAGAGCGCGCACCCACCGCACCCCCACCCCGGCAGTAATAAAAAGAAAAAAAACACCAACCAAAAAAAAAAAAAAAAACTGCCTTCAGCCTTTAATAAAAATTGAATATACAAATTTTAAAAAATTATTAATTCTGCAGCTGCATACAGCATGCCTGCAGTGGCAGCGGGGCGGGCCCTAAGAGATGCCGGGCCCTCGGGCAAAGGCCGATTTGCCCGACTTGTCAGTCCGCCCCTGATCAACGCTGTTCACACAGCTTATAAGCTTAGCTAGGGTTAGTGCAGTAATTTAGAACCATCCCAGGACAGCCTGTTTCGTGATTTTTACCACTCATCAGCTGGGAGAAGGTTTAAAAACTCCTGGGTGAAGTTGATTTCTGGGCAAAATACAACATTTAAAATTAGGGGGAGGCAAAAAGTGAGTTTAAAATCCTCCACTATGCACAAATATAGAGAATAACTCATTGTGTAGTTCATTAACAAATCTAGTCAGACCACAGGGCTTGTTTTTTCCACAGAAAACCGCTGAATTACATTGTTTCCAGATTGTTCCCAGAATCCTTTGCTGCATTGGAAACAATGTAATTCAGAGGTTTTCTGTGGGGAAAAAAAAGCCTTGTGGCCTGTCTAGATTTGTTAATGAACTACACAATGACTTATTCTCTATATTTTGTGCGCAGTGGAGGATTTTAAACTCACTTTTTGCCTCCCCCTAACTTTAAATGTTGGTGTGTGTGTGTGTGTGTGTGTGTATGTATATATATATATATATATATATATATATATATATATATATATATATATATATATATATATATGTGTGTGTTTCTGTGTATTTGCTGTACATATTTAACATTCCAATTTTTTAACCATAAAGGACAATGCTATTTTCATTTTATACATACAACAACATTTAAAATTATATTGCATGGGATAAGAGTGCGCTCAAAAGAGCTCTACCATTTAATGTGAAATATAAATAGAGAAAAAAACAAATATATATAAAATATTGTTTTAATTTAGTGAATTATTCTAAAAAGTTTTTAGAATAATTCACTAAATTAAAACAATAGTTTATATATATTTGTTTTTTTTCTCTATTTATATTTCACATTAAATGGTAGAGCTCTTTTGAGCGCACTCTTATCCCATGCAATATATTTTTCTATTATTAGTGTGATTATTGGGGATTATCGCACATAAAGAGTAGCTATATTCTACTAATTGGGTATCCCTTGTTTTAAACATTTAAAATTAGGAGGAGGTAAAAGGTGAGTTTAAAATCCTCCACTACGCACAAAATATAGAGAAAATAACTCATTGTGTAGTTCATTAACAAATCTAGACAGGCCAGAAGGCTTGTTTTTCCACACCTTTTTACTTCAAGTCTGCTTTTCAGCAGATTCCCTTTACGCCAAAGCATCGCTGTTCACACTGCTTATAAGCTTAGCTAGGGTTAGTGCAGTGATTCATAACCATCCCAGGACAGACTGTTTTGTGGTTCTTGACACTCATCAGCAGGGAGAGGTTTGAATCACTGCTGGGTGAAGTCGATTTCGGGGCAAAATACAACAAAATTTAAAATTAGGGGGAGGTAAAAGGTGAGGATTTGAAACAAAAACAAAAATCTAAATAATATATAGTGTTTGTAGTGTGTATGTATAAATATATATATATATATATATATATATATATATATATATATATAAGTTTTATTGTTTAGATTATCTATAATATTATTAATATTTTTTTTTATATTTTATGAATAATTTTTCAATAATGCACCTAAAGATAACTGTTTTCATGTGTGCAAACCCAACACCATCTTAGACCTAAATCGCGAAACATTACATTTAATTTTTTTTATTTTTTATTATATATATATATATATATATATATATATATATATATATATATATATATATATATATGTATATGTATATATATATATATATATATATATATATGTGTGTGTGTGATAATGTTAATGTAAAATTATATGTGTGTACCTATATATCTATAGGAATAGGTATACAGGTATAGATATATACAAATGTATTTATATATGTATATATATATATATATATATATATATATATATATATATATATATATATATATATATAGACATATTTATTTCCAATAAAAATAACATTGTCCTGTATGTGAAATAACATTGGCCTGCGAAATATCAATATCTCCTGTTGGGTTAGCGCTTGAGCGATAGGTTAGTGGGCATCAGGCTTCACTCTTGTGCAAACTTTTTACTTTTAACTTGTAATATGTGTGCTACCAGCAAAAATCTTACTTCTAGTGAAGTTTACAAACGAGACGCAGCACTAAATAACATGCTACTTGTAATCTAGCCCAAAATGTGTAAAACTACTTAAAGGGATACTTAACTCAAATGTTTTTTTTTCATGATTCAGACAGAGCATGCAATTTTAAGCAACTATCTAGTTTACTATCATTATCAAATTTTTTTTGTTCTCTTGGTATCATTATTTGAAAAAGCAGGAATGTAAGCTTACAAGCCGACCCATCTTTGGTTCAGTACCTGAGTAGAGCTTGTTTATTGGTGGCTAAATGTAGCCACCAATCAGCAAGCGATACCCAGGGTCCTGAACCAAAAATGGGCCAGCTCCAAAGCCATATAGAATTCAAACAATCTTCAGCATCACTCTAGTAGCCAGGGGCTGTAGCAAAGACCCATGGATCAGAACCTGTTCAATATAACAATATTTTTTTGTAAAAATAGATCAGGTTACTCACACCAGTGAAACAAACAAAACTTTTTACCCTGGGGCGTTTTATTTACTGAGGACAATACAGTGGTTTCAATGTTTTAATACAAAGCACTGAGTAGTGGTTTATACTTTATAGAAATATGTAGTATTATTTATCATTTTAAATTGATTTTACCTTTTTATTTACTTTTTTAACTTTCTTTGTGCAGGGTTAATAACTGCTTGTCATAGACCCCACAAGGGCATTGTGGCCACTATAGGTAGGTAGAAGAGTAGATTTTTCCTTTTATGAAGTATCCTGAACAGGTCAGGTTTTCATTATAGCTGAACTAGAGAACAGGTGAAATAATCAGCTGATCAGTAACCATGGTTACTAACCTGCTCTCACTCATCAGCGGAATATTTTACCTGTGCTCTATTTCAGCTATAATAAAAATCTGGCCTGTTAGGAGTACTTGAGGACCGCGGTTGAGAAACACTGCTCTACGGGACGTGAGCAATAAACTGATTGCAATTATAGCAGGTGTCTTCTAGCAACTTTATTAAAGGAAAAACTACTCTTCTACCTACCTGTAGTGGCTACAATGCCCTTGTGGGTTGTGACAAGAAGTAATGGGCCCTGCACAAAAAGAAGTTAAAAAATTAAATAACAGGTAAAATCATTTTAAATGATAAATACTACTGCAGTAGAGGACTTTTGCTGCTGAGACAGTAGTTAAACTTTGTTTTGTCAGCAATCATCTTAATAGGCAGTGACAATATCCAAGGGTCATTTAGCAAGAAAACAATAATTGTTTGCTAATTGGTTTATTTTATATTTTTACTTTAACATATTTTCTTTTATTAAAGAAGAACAGTTTCATTAAGAGATAAACCACCTATTACAGCATACATACTCTAATACTATAACCTTAATAAATGAAACACGACAACTTGGTTGGGAGAAAAGACCGGTCACGGTCACGTTTATTCAATAAATGGATTTAACTATGGCTAGTATTATTTTATTTTAGGCACTCTTTAATCAGAACATAACTAAAACTTGTAACAAGTTTGTCATAACAAGTTGCGGCATCTAACACTATCCTAACCTCTACTGACAGACAGACAAGGCCCTTCCGGTGTTTGCAGCGCAACACCTGGCTGTTCACGCTCAATGGCATAGAGAGAGAGCTGTGATGTGTAGAGAGCTTCGATCTGCAATTCGTAAGGGAAAGGACCCCTAGGCCGGCACCTAGTGGGCGTCTCCCCTCCCTGTTTCTAGAATGTCACTCTTCTCTCCCAATGCCCGCTCCCAGAGCCTTGTTAGACCCCCGGCTAGGGCATATTCTTGCCAGCCCAGTAAGGCGACCCCCCCACTGGCGAGTCGTACAACCCTCCTGTAAGGGGTGGAAAGCTATATTAAGGCCCAGGCTTACAGGGCTAGCTCAATTAAACCTACCCTGGCCGGGATCCATCTATTACCTCTACCATGCCGCCACAATCTTCGACTCAGGGACGGGTGGGCGGGGAAACTTTCTCCTTGAAGTCTGGAACAGGAAGACGCCGGATCACTGCTGCAAGACCCTAAAAAGGTAAGCACAAACTCCCGCCTCCAAACATGCAACAATGTAGCAACACAACTTAGAACACTCCAGACTTCAAGTTGGTTATCTCTTAATGTTGCTACAGGCCCACTTGAGGGCCCTCCACTGTCATTCCCTTCAACTTCTTTAAGTTGCAATACAACTTTTTTTTTTATATACAGGCATAGAGGTAATGAAACCTAGAACTGAGGAACTGTGCAATTAGCATTATGATGGTAAGGCAGCCAGTAGGAGAAAGCAAGCTGCCAGAGGTCCTGATAGGTTACCAATTAGACATCTGAGCTGCTAGTACAGAACCATTCAGAGGGATGCGTGCCAGAGGGATGCATGAGGACTTACCATCTATGGGATTTAAAAATTAGTTTTCTTGGCTCCCAATTCTATCTAACCCCAGATATTATTAACATGTATGCTATAAAGCCTGCTGTGCTCTTCTGCTTTAGTAGAGTTCCAACTCCTACCTTCCCTGGCAACAACATACAGCAAATAGTTACTATAATTTTCCTATGATGAAAATAATACTTAAATATCCATTATTAAGATATTGAGCATCTGTCATACAAACTTCAAATATTATTCTTAAAATGAAAATAATTCAGCAAATGGTACAATTGGGACCCAGTTAGTAACATAAATATAATACAAAATCATATCAATAGATGTTTTTAATTGTTTATGTATTTATTGATCTATTATTTTTATTTTTATATGTTGTTATTATTTAGCCATACATCAAAATGCATTCAAGATCCCATCAAGGGTATAATCAGAGTAAAAGTTGTAGAACTCATCAAATGTACTCTGGAGGTGTCAAAAAGAATTAAAAACTTTGAGTCATATCTTGTATTCAATACATTCAGACCTTCTGAAAAGAGGTTTACTTACCGTGAAAAGATTTAGAAGTAATACAGTTTTCTCATACAGAGTTTTCTGTTTTGCAGTTGCAATGAAACTCAGCTTCAAAGAGTTTAGATTTGGTGCCTGAAGCACAGAGATAATAAGTGACATTCACAAGGTCACAAAAGAAATTTAACCTGGACAGGATTACCTGGAGTAAAGTTTATATAGTTCCAGTGACAGCTATCATACATTCTAAGTGATCATTCATATTTATTACTATTACCATTATTATTATCATCAATATTATTATTAATAATATTATTATTATTATTATTGCACTATAGTCACACTAACATATCAAACTGCAATGTTAATTTAAAGGAACATTCAATTTCAAACTATTAGGGGTCTCTATAGCCTAATAATAGTTTACTTAGCAGGTTTACAATATACTTGCTATAAAAAAAAATAATAATCATGTGAGCATGCATTGGGGAAAACTCACATTATTCTGATTGGTGCTTTTGCCTTCCTGTCAAGTGCATGCATGAAGCATACACACCAATTAGAGGCTGCACATTCACCCAGATTAGCACCATGCATGTGTAAATAATTCCAATTGCACAGTTAAAATAAATAGATAAATAAAAGGGAAGAGAACTTTTGCCAATGTTGCACCCCGCTTTGATGAATCATTAACAGCTACATTTTTATATGGGGGAATATTAAGGACCAAGCAAATTATTGTGATTAGTGAAGTGACTGTACATTAGTGTGACACATTAACCCCTTAATTACCGCAGCACTTTTCCATTTTCTGTCCGTTTGGGACCAAGGCTATTTTTACATTTCTGCGGTGTTTGTGTTTAGCTGTAATTTTCCTCTTACTCATTTACTGTACCCACACATATTATATACCGTTTTTCTCGCCATTAAATGGACTTTCAAAAGATACCATTATTTTCATCATATCTTATAATTTACTATAAAAAAACATTATAAAATATGAAGAAAAAATGGAAAAAAACACACTTTTTCTAACTTTGACCCCCAAAATCTGTTACACATCTACAACCACCAATAAACACCCATGCTAAATAGTTTCTAAATTTTGTCCTGAGTTTAGAAATACCCAATGTTTACATCTTCTTTGCTTTTTTTGCAAGTTATAGGGCCATAAATACAAGTAGCACTTTGCTATTTCCAAACCACTTTTTTTCAAAATTAGCGCTAGTTACATTGGGACACTAATATCTTTCAGGAATCCCTGAATATCTATTGACATGTATATATTTTTTTTTAGAAGACATCCCAAAGTATTGATCTAGGCCCATTTTGGTATATTTCATGCCACTATTTCACCGCCAAATGCGATCAAATAAAAAAAATTGTTCACTTTTTCACAAATTTTTTCACAAACTTTAGGTTTCTCACTGAAATTATTTACAAACAACTTATGCAATTATAGAATAAATGGTTGTAAATGCTTCTCTGGGATCCCCTTTGTTCAGAAATAGCAGACATATATGGCTTTGGCTTTGCTTTTTGGTAATTAGAAGGCTGCTAAATGCCACTGCGCACAATACGTGTATTATGCCCAGCATTGAAGGGGTTAATTAGGGAGCATGTAGGGAACTTCTAGGGTTAATTTTAGCTTTAGTGTAGTGTAGTAGACAACCCCAAGTATTGATCTAGGCCCATTTTGGTATATTTCATGCCACAATTTCACCGCCAAATGCGATCAAAGTAAAAAAAAACGTTAATTTTTTCACAATTTTAGGTTTCTCACTGAAATTATTTACAAACAGCTTGTGCAATTATGGCACAAATGGTTGTAAATGCTTCTCTGGGATGCCCTTTGTTCAGAAATAGCAGACATATATGACTTTGGCGTTGCTTTATGGTAATTAGAAAGTCGCAAAATGCTGCTGCGCATCACACGTGTATTATGGCTAGCAGTGAAGGGGTTAATTAGGTAGTTTGTAGGGAGCTTGCAGGGTTAATTTTAGCTTTAGTGTAGAGATCAGCCTCCCACCTGACACATCCCACCCCCTGATCCCTCCCAAACAGCTCCCTTCTCTCCCCCACCCCACAATTGTCCCCGCCATCTTAAGTACTGGCAGAAAGTCTGCCAGTACTAAAATAAAAGTTTTTTTTTTTTAAGAAAAAAAAAAAAGCATATTTACATATGCTGTGTTTAGGATCCCCCCTTAACCCCCAACCTCCCTGATCCCCCCAAAACAGCTCTCTAAGCCTCCCTCTCAGCCTTATTGGGGGCCATCTTGGGTACTGGCAGCTGTCTGCCAGTACCCATTTTGAACAATCAAATGTTTATTTTTATTTTTTTTTAAATTCTGTAGTGTAGCTCAATCCCCCCCCCCCCCCACGGACCAACCCCCACCACCTAAATCACACCTAAGGGCTTTTTTATTGATTTAAATTTTGTCCCACTTTTATTGTTTTGGGACACATTTTTTCCGTAGTGTAGCGGTTCCCACCCGCTCCCTCCCCGTGCACGCGCCCGCCCCCGCCCCCTCGTGCACGCGCCCGCCCCGCCCCCGGGCTTACCCGCCCACGATCCCGCCCCCCTCCACATGACCAGGGCCATTGATGGCCGCCACCCACCTCCCACACTGGCTCCCACCCACCAACGATACCGGCCATCGATGTCCGGTGCAGAGAGGGCCACAGAGTGGCTCTCTCTGCATCGGATGGCCGTAAAAGGTTATTGCAGGATGCCTCCATATCGAGGCATCACTGCAATAACCGGAAAGCAGCTGGAAGCGAGCAGGATCGCTTCCAGCTGCTTTCCACACCGAGGACGTGCAGGGTACGTTCTCAGGCGTTAACTGCCTTTTTTCTGAGGACGTACCCTGCACGTCCTCGGTCGTTAAGGGGTTAAATGTGTAGGTGGTGAAGAAGAGACATGGGCCTCTATTTATCATAGTCTGGCGGACCTGATCCGACAGTGCGGATCAGGTCTGCCAGACCTCGCTGAATACGGCGAGCAATACGCTCGCCGTATTCAGCATTGCACCAGCAGCTCACAAGAGCTGCTGGTGCAACGCCGCCCCCTGCAGACTCGCGGCCAATGGGCCGCCAGCAGGGGGTTGCCAATCAACCCAATCGTACTCGATCGGGTTGTATTGTGGCGATGTCTGTCCGCCTGCTCAGAGCAGGCAGACAGGTTATGGAGCAGTAGTCTTTGTGACCGCTGCTTCATAACTGCTGTTTCTGGCGAGTCTGAAGACTCGCCAGAAACAGGGGCCATCAAGCTCCTTACGGAGCTTGTTAAATAGAGGCCATGGGGTAGATTTATCAAGTGTCCGCCCCAACATCGCTAAATGCCGACTGCATACGCTGTCGGCATTTAACATTGCACAAGCATTTCTAGTGGAAAGAGAGAAAAACAATATTTTTTGAGTAAAAGCATGAGACTGAAAACATAAACTTAATTACATATAACAGAACTGAGGTAGCAAATAAGTGATTGCAATATGGCAATAATACATCATTCATTTATGAGGTGTAACACATAAAATAAGCCTTTTAGGGTAAGGACAACACATAACTTTGGTTTTTGTTGGAAACCATTTGGTTTAATTACTCTGCCCATTTTATCATGATTTTCATTAGTCATTTTCATTTGTCTAGAATGAGGTAAGTAGCTGCATAACAGCATTTTTTAATACAATTTTCTCCAAAGAAGGCCCCTAGCTCTATCTCCTGTGTCAGATAGGGCTAAATGAGCTAAGCTTGGATTTAATATGTTCTGTGTTCTGTATTGGTACAAAAGCGTTTCCTAAGAAACAAATATCTGTCTATATATGTCTGGTGTTTAATTCTTCATGTTTATCTGCTAAATTAAATATCAGAGTTAACAGACCAGATATGTTCAAGAATTTATCCCAAGTACATTTTAGTATTTTGCCTTTATAATCCCTTTTTGGGAACCTTCCTATATTTTTCCAGTAAAAATTATTTATATCAAATTCTTATTTTTAATTTATAAAGTAGAGATGGTCTTGGGAATTTTGCCCTTAAAGGGACACTGAACCAAAATTTGTCCTTTGTGATTCAGATTGAGCTTGCAATTTTAAGCAACTTTCTAATTTACTCCTATTATCAAATTTTCTTCTTTCTATTGCTATCTTTATTTCAAAAAGAATGCATCTAAGCTTTTTTTTGGTTCTGGGCTCTGGACAGCATTTTGTTATTGGTGGATGAATTTATCCACCAATCAGCAAGGACAACCCAGGTTGTTCACCAAAAATAGGCCGGCATCTAAACTTACATTCTTGCATTTCAAATAAAGATATCAAGAGAATAAAGAAAATTTGATTATAGGAGTAAATTAGAAAGTTGCTTAAAATGTCATGCTCTATCTGAATCACAAAAGAACAAATTTTGGTTCAGTGTCCCTTTAAGTTTCTTTGAGATTCCCTATGTATTATGTTAAGCTAAGACATCTATCCAAAAGTCACATATGTGCCTATCAAGAGGTCATTCAGTAGATCTGGACACCAACAATATCTGGTTATTAATTAGAAGTTCCCCAGATTTATCTTTCATTTTTATTTTACCCGATTTTTTTCATTAATAATTTATTCAAAAAATTCCACTTATCTCATATTTGCATAATCTTGTATCCTTTAATTTATTTTGTTTTGTGGTGCCTTGGACAGAGCCTGAAATATAAGCGCTTGACTTTAGATAAACTTTAGAAGTTTAGAGAAAGTTCATAAGAATCTGAATTATTTTTTAGATATAGAATTGTGGTCAACTCATTTTGACCTCTGGACCAAAAGGAAGTTTTCCCATCTTAGGCCTAGTTTCCATTGAGGTGGTAAAGTTTGGAAATTGGTGATAATATAAAATATCTTCATAGACTTTAATGGAGAAAAATGTTTTTACCACCAGTTTCCAAACTTTGCTACCTCAATGGAAATTAGCCCTTAGTTTTTAAACCCCATGGGTGAGGGCATTGATGTTTCATTTATTTGTTTATTGAGGCAACTGGATTATCCATTAGATGAACCATAGAAGAGTTATATCCTATGGGGCCTATCTATCAAGCTCCGAGAGGAGCTTGACGACCTTGATTCTGGTGAGTCTTCAGACTCGCCAGAAACAGCAGTTATGAAACAGCGGTCACAAAGACCGCTGCTCCAGAGCAGGCGGACAGGAATCGCCAGAAATCAACCCGATCGAGTACGATCGGGTTGATTGACACCCCTGATTGGCCGCAAGTCTGCAGGGGGCGGCGTTGCACCAGCAGCTCTTGTGAGCTGCTGGTGCAATGCTGAATACGGAGAGCGTATTGCTCTCCACATTCAGCGAGGTCTTGCGGACCTGATCCGCAGTGTCGGATCAGGTCCGCAAGACCTTTCTTAAATAGGGGCCTATATGTATATATACAGGGCTTGAAAAATACACTTGTCTCCTCGCCCCAGGACAAGTACAAAAATTGCCTGGGCTTAAAGTTTATTGCCCATGCACAAGCTGGAAGTGTTGAAACTGGGATTCTGAATAAGAAGAGTGGAATTGTGCAGCCATGCAGATTGTGGTAGCTGCACCTCTTCACAGGTCTGATGTCAGTGGGAGAAGCAAGGACCCAGGTAGACATAGAGCATCAGGACTGCCAGGGAATCAGCAGTGCCGGTGAATAATCTTAACAACCAGCACAGCTACAATGTGGAATTAAATAAATTTGCCAGCTGCTGTGCCCTATCACCAGCCCTATGTGATATCACATTTGGTTGCCTTTCAAAGGCAAATGAAACCTGGCCCAGTATGTCCCTGGCCTCCCAGTGTATTTGTCTGCCAGTACATATGTGCATGTGTCTCTATCTGCCCCTACATGTTTGTCTATCACTGTGTATGTGTCTGTGTGTCTGAAAGTACATGTATGTCTATATATATATATTTGTGTGTGTGACCCTATATGCATATATACATGCATGTATATATTTGTGTGTCTGTACCAGTATGTGTGTGTGCCTGCAAGTACATGTATGTATGTATATGTGTGTGCCTTTCTGACCCTACATGTATTTATGTGTTTGTGTCTATCTACCCCTACAAGTGTGTGTCTATCCCTGTGTATGTGCCTGTCTTTCTGAAAGTACATTAATATGTTTTTCCTTGTGTGTGTGTCTGTCTGCCCCTATATGTATGTATGTATGTATGTATGTATGTATGTGTGAGTGTATGTATGTGTGTCTGTCATCTCCTACATGAGTGTGTGTGCATCTGTCCTTGTGTATGTGTCAGTCTGTGTGCCCCTGCATATGCATTTGTGCGTGTGTGTGTCTATCCCAGTTGATACCTGTCTGTCTGCCGCTTTATGAGTGTATGTGTGTGTGTGTGTCTGTAGTTCTTTGTTTGCCTATGGTTATCCCTGTATGCATGTATGTCTCTTTGTTCATCATAATTACATGCGTGTGTATCCCTGTCTATGTGCTGACATGTATTTCTGAGAGTAGTAGCACTTGGACATATTTTTCACTCCCTGTGTGTTTATATTATATTATTATTTGTGTTTTTCCTCAAAAGTATAAAACCTATTTCATTTTGTCACAACAGTGAGACCAAAAATGGTTAATTCTAAAATTATTCCATCAAGGTCACTAGGAGGAATACCAAAATAGTCTCATACAATTACATAAGGGATAGGACATTTTTAAAACAAAATGCTGCTCATATATTCAGTGTAATCCAAATGTAAGAAGTTTCCTGTTCACGTAGATAAACGAAAGCAGGAACATGTGTTGTGCGGCAGAAAGTCATATCTATCTGATTGAAGTGCTTAAGCTGGTAATGCTACATTGCCAATTCTGTACATGCTACTAATGTGAATGTTTCCCCTTTTGTTGTGATTCCTGTCAATCTTTACAACACTCTCTGAAAATCAAGAATTGAAATTCTGCTTATCACAAAATGCAGAATACATATGGGAACTTTTTATTTTTTACTGTCAAAAATAGTATTTTTTCTAAATTTGTATTTTTTTAAAATAATTGTTCTGTTTAATAATGTCAGGCACATTTAAAAATTGTAATTATCCTTTTTCTTCCGAACAAAAATCATTGCATAAAAACTAAAATCTACTTTAGCACCAAGATCAATACTAATTTCTGTGTAGTTGTCAAAATGATATATGCATAGTCTTTAATCTTTCAATTAGTTTGTAGATTGCATTCTTCAATATTCTGCATAACCTAAGGGGCATTTAATACCTAAAATAATAAAGTCTGATAAGTTAATTGACAGCTCAAAAAATCCAATAGATATGTAAAGAAGTGTGTTATCTGTATATACGGCTGGAATTTGTGCACCGCTGCCATTTTACGTTTTTATCTGCAATCCGGCTATCATAGGGAATTACAATTTGAGAAAAACCAATATAATTCAATGGCATTTTCTTGGTAGACTGTGATTTTGTATAGAAAGTTTCTTTCTTTCTTTCTTTTCCCTCTATGTGTGTTGGTCTATCAGTCATCATGCACATTAGATGTTCAATACAGTAGCTTTGTTTTTATTTTCTTATGTAAAAGGCATTTATAATGTAAGTCCGCCATTTTGTATGAGGGATCACATGTCTGTCACAGATAGAAATTAGTACTTGCAGTTTGGACTTTGGGGAGCTCGGATTTGGACCCTTTATTTCCCCTCATTTAATCCAGAGGGAAAGCTGACCTCTCATTTAGTTAAAAGGAGAAATGTATCTCTTTAACACAAGGGTGCAGTTGATCATTATATAAATAGTGATGTCCTACACCACTGGAAACCAAATATTTTTTTCTTTAATAATAAAAGTAATAACTCCCTTGACAATGTTTACAATGTATTCTACTAAATATTACACAACAAACATTTTTTTTTTTCTTCTTTTTTCAATCATTCTGTATGGTGGTGTTCTGCCATTATTGATGTATTAAAACAATCCTTGCCTGCTGCAAAATCTTTAACTACCTATGATCAGGAAATGTTTCACCAGATTTTTCAAAAACAACTCTTCTTTATTGCACTTCTAATTGTTCTAATCTTTCTGATAAAGTTTTTTTTTCTTCCCTTAAGCCAGATTTAAGCTCCCTTTCTAGAATGTAACATCTGATTAAAGAACTCTTTATTAAAAGATTGGATATTAACATTAAGCAAGTGAAAACTTTATGCTGGCAGAATGAATGTCAAGAGGAATATTAGTTCTATAATTTTGTTGTAATTGCTTACATAAATTTGTGTGTGTGTTTTTTCTAAATAGTAATACAATAAAATAAACTGCTTTCTTGAACAAATAATATAAGGTAGTAGCTTATGTTACTTCCCCATAAGTGTTATGTAAGTGCCTAATTACATTTGTGCATCTTTACAATAGCAAAACCATTTCCCCCCTGAAGTCCTCTGCTTTGCTTCACAGGGAAGGCTCACATGCTGATACTGATGATATTGACATTGACTGTCACTGTGACCTATAATAAATAAAAGATAGGGCAAACACATACACAAAAGAGAAATACAGGACATTGAAACACTGGGATAAGATCCAAGTGACAGACAGGGACACAAGAGAGAAGAAAAGATAAGAAAAAAAGGTTTCACAAAATAACTAAAGTGTTTGTAGAAAGAAAGCACAGCTGAGGGGAATAAGGGACCATTGTCAAGACAAAAGGGGACAATTGTAAGGGGACAGGAGATCAGTATGAGATGAGGGACGAAAAGATAAGGGTCCGGTTGATGAAAAGTTTACAGTGATAATTTAATAATAGTAAAAATATCCCAATGAAGCACATAGCATGAATCTCCTGGGCATCGCAGCTTCTCAAACAACACAGATTCTATGGTGTTTCATCAACATTAATCTTGTCTGATGAACATACCTAACAATATATGCTAATTCTCAGCCTCCAGCTCTTTGTAAATGACTGAAAACAGACTTTCTGCCAGTACTTTGTTACATTGCAGATGTGTTGTAGGTTAAATATTCCAACATGGGTAGCTTCCTCTTGTAATGGATTAATGATATGACATTAATTATTCTGATAATGCAAAGAGATAATCAACATCTCTGCATCATTATCTTTTTTTTCTGCAAGTAGAGACACGTCACCATTTTCTGCCACGTTTAAAAACAATGAACAATCCTTGTGCTTTAAAATATATACTCTAAACTAATGTAGTTAAAAAGTAAACATTATTTAATAAATGTTTGTCAGACATTGATTTTTATGTCATATAAAACTTTTTAAATAAAGTTTTGACAAATAACATGTTTCATGTAGTTTACTCGAACAGACTTATCTGTATTTGTACCCTTTTTTAATAAGATTAGATTTTCTGAATACTTTTTTATTGTTTGTTATTCAAAAAACATCCATAAAATTGCTGCTGGAGCCTATGAGGTTTGAGATCTAAATGTTTCTCTAATATCTGCAAATTCATCATATCAGCACTCAACAGAACCATCCAAACAGTAAAACAATGTAGAAGGAATCCTCCAGAGTTTCTTTCCATATAATAATCACGTCTAACTGCTTCCACAGCAACTGCTCCCTGTGAAAGTAAACCAGAAATAAATGATGAAATTGATAATTATAATTTCAAATAACATAATCTGTTTGATAAAAGTCAATAAAAAATGCTTATTTGAGTCAATAGCATCAGGTTTGAAATGGCAAAACTAAATGACAATATTTTCTCACACTAAACTATGGGCATTTTATTTTGACCTTTGAGAAAACATTGACCCATATGCAGCAACATTGCATCTCACAAATTGCACTGTTAAAAAATATATACCCACCCTATATAACAGCAGCTAGCTGCAATAGAGTCACATCTATCTTTTAAAGGGACAATCAACTTGAAAAGTATTGTTGTAAAAAAGTTAGATATTCCCTTTATTACCATCCCCCAGTTTTGCATAGCCAACACTATTATATTAATATACTTTGTACTTCAATGATTACCTTTATCTAATCTCCTCAAACTGCCCCTTATCTCAGTGCTTTTTGCAATCTTGCATTTTAGACAATCACTGCTGGTTCTTATATAACCATTATCATTCTGCACAGGAGTGAGCACAATGTTATCTATATGGCACACAAGAACAGGCACTGTCTGGCTGTTGTGAAAGTTTTAAAAAGCTAAGAAAAAGCACCGAGATAAGAGGTGGCTTGTAAGAGTTTAGAAACAGGGAAACGTAGAGGTTATAAAGTATATTAATATAACAATGTTGTTTGTGCAAAGCTGGGGAATGGTTTGTTAAGTCCTTGTCTATCTTTAAAAAAATAAAAGTAAATCATCAAGTGGACTGTCCCTTTAAATGTTCACCACATAACAAGCACCACTGCTAAGAATACTAGTATCACAAAAAAGCCATTAAAATATTACAGAACAAACTAATTAAAATGTGTGGAAAATCCCCTCAATAAAACCATCCACACTAACATAAAAAAGAAACAATGAAAAAGCAAAATTAAAATCATTAGAGGCCACACTGTCAGTTTTGCAATGACAAGACCCAAAAGCAAGTTGATATACTTCACAAGCGTCATAGAGTCTTTAAGAGTTCTTTATGACTGGCATTGGTGTAGTTGAATAACCCTTAGTACATTCCAGTACGCACACAACCAGACCCTCCTTTGTGACTACTAGTTTGATGCCTAGGGCAGCAGAAATTATGGGCAGTACATTAGGGGCAGCTCTCCATATATTTTATTTCTTAATTTTATAACAAATCAATAATCCAGATTGGTTGACAGAGGTAGATACCTTGTCCACTTGTCACCTACACATAGGCCCAACATTTGGAACTCATAAAGACTCTGTTGTTCTTTTTATGTAATTTGCTTCAAGGCCATATTTCTTTTTTGGTTTTAATTTTTATTTTTCTGTAACTATTTTCAAATTATTTTTTTTTTTACATATGTTAGTCTGGACTATTTTATAGAGAAAATGTATTATTATTTTTTTAACTTTAATTTGTTTGTGGTGTAACATTTTAAAGGGGCATAATTGTAATGCCAGTATCCTTCCCAGTGGAACTCATTCTATCTGCAAGGGATACAAGATAAATGCTGCTCCATTACTTATAATGGAGATTGATTTGTAAATAAAGAACAAGGGGTAGACGCTTTTTTTAATTCAACAATGTGTAAAGTTTCCTGCAAAATATTAGTTTCATAAATAGGTTTTTATAGAAAGTAGGCCCGTGTGCCTAAGTAAGCACAGCTAATGCATGCACTTTTATTTTCTCTCACAGAGATATTCCAAAAATCTAGCCTGTCTCCAGCCTTTGTAGATCAAGTTTGGAAAACCCATGTAGATTTAGAGGCCTATTTATCAAATGTCTGTCGGACCTGTACTGACAGTGCGGATCAGGTCCGACAGACATCGCTGAATGCAGAGAGCAACACGCTCTCTGTATTCAGCATTGCACCAGCAGCTCTTGTGAGCTGCTGGTGCAACGCCGCCCCCTGCAGACTCGCGGCCAGTAGGGAGGTGTCAATCAACTCGATCGTACTCAATCAGGTTGAATTGTGGCGATCTCTGTCCGCCTGCCCATATTTAAATATGGCCCGAGCGCCTCACCTCTGTGGGAGCTAGGATGTAGGATATCTGTATGAGATGTGTTATATGTGTAGCAAATGTATTGCATATCACTTACAATTATAAAATATATAGCATACAAATATAAAGGGAATTTAAAACAATAAGCAGTTTTAAAATAATTACAAACTGTTAAAAATTAAACAGTTGCAGGCAAATTGACAATAGAACATGGATCCATGCATACATTACCAATGATGTCACACATACATATATAGTCAGTGGTGACTAATATACACAATTTTCAATGTACATATATACATAGAGATCTTTCTATAGGACTTTACTCCAAAGTAGCACTATACCACCTTCATGACTTTGTGGTACTAAGCCACTTGGGGAGTCTCCAAGAATATCTTAGATTATTTAAGTGGTCAAAGGTGATCAGATCAGTCAGTATATTGGGTTTGTAATCCCAAAGTAGGTGAAACTTCCAATGTGAAATCCCCAATGTGTACTTCCAATAGATTAAGTTCCAGTTATTTTGTGTTCAAAAGATGGCTCCACACTCGTGATGGTGTATAATAAAATACTGTGATAAATGTCAAATTACTGTGATAAATGTCAAATTCTTCATTCAAAAATAGGCAAATTAAAAGTAAGCAGGTGGATGAAAAATGAACAAATATGGGATAAAAATAAGAATGCAAATAAAAATAAAAGGTTATAGAAATGAATAATGAATAAAAAATACAAAAATACAAAAAAATTAAATGAGGGTGAATGTGATAAATGTGAAACAATGTGAAAAATAAGGTGGAAAATAAGTCTCTCACGTTCCAATTGTGAAAGTCTGCAGAACTAATGCTGCAACCAAAAATAGATAACCAGATTCTCTGGAGACTGTCCTGCTCCTAGGTGGGTCCTTCTGTGAAAGATAATGAATATGGTGTAGTACGTTCAAAAACAAGTGTATATATAAGAATAAGGCTTACCAGATGCTTGGTCAACCATTGGTAATGTATGCATGGATCCATGTTCTATTGTCAATTTGCCTGCAACTGCTTATTGTTTTAAATTGCCTCTATATTTGTATGCTATGGGGCATATTTATCAAGCTCCGTATGGAGCTTGATGTCCCGTGTTTCTGGCGAGCCTGCAGGCTCGCCAGAAACAGCAGTTATGAAGCCGCGGTTACAAAGACCGCTGCTCCATAACCTGTCCGCCTGCTCTGAGCAGTACGAGTACGATAACCTGTCCGCCTGCTCTGAGCAGTTGAGTACGATCGGGTTGATTGACACCCCCTGCAGGCTGCCCATTGGCCGCGAGTCTGCAGGGGGCGGCGTTGCACCAGCAGCTCTTATGAGCTGCTGGTGCAATGCTGAATACGGCGAGCGTATTGCTCGCCGTATTCAGCGAGGTCTGGCGGACCTGATCCGCAGTGTCGGATCAGGTCCGCCAGACTTTGATAAATATGGGCCATAATATTTTATAATTTAAAGTGATATGCAATAAATATGATACACATATAACACATCTCATACAGATTACTACATCCTAGTCCCCACAGAGGTGAGGCGCTCTGGCTATATTTAAATATTACTTCTCTAGAAATTACTTTTATATTAAGTTTAGTCAATTTTAGTATCACACATAATATAAAATTACTTATGTTTAATTCTGAGTTCACAGTATTCACACTATTGTATTGCGTTGCTGGATCCCTTGCAGTGTCAGATGTATATATATTAAAAAATTATCAGCGGGATCAGATGAATTTTTGAAAGTATTCCAAGGGTGTCCTAGGGCTGAATAATGTTGAGAACCACTGATCTAGATTCCCCAATTTATTTAGATATAAAGTATCTTACTCATGTGCTTAAATAGCAAGTAGGAGATAGAAGTGAATTAATAATTACTAGTGGCGAGGTTCAGAAAAGCCTCTACAGTATAAATTGGTTCTCTCTCTCACAAGATATTTCATTTCTTTTTACTTTGAAAAACCTTCAGGCAAATTCTATATTTCACATTAGCACATCAATTCCTCCTTTAAATGCCCACATACATTACAAGTTTTTAGAAACGAATATATAATCACATACATTTTCAAGATATACTAAATGATGTCTCCAAATCCATTTCATTTGCGCTTTAACATAAAAGCTCGTTTAACAATAACATTAAATTCTTACTATTTTATGTGCTAATGAAATGGGATAGCTTTTTTTACAGTCTGTGGTTCTTTTTGACAGATTTGTACAATTCCTGCATAATATGAAAGTGAAGCATTATAAGAATATGTATCCCAGCCATATTACTTTTTTTATTTTAAGTTTGCGTTGAGTACTTTTTTCCTCTCAACATTATTTGTTAGGAATTTTAATAATATACAATTAAAATATTTTATATGTACATAGTATATAAACAAATATGATAACTATGGGCTAGGTTACAAGTGGCGTGCTAACGTTAGCGAGGGTAACAATAAGCAATATTGCTTGCAAGTATTGTACAAGTTGAAAGTAAATGGGGTCACTCAAGCTCGGGTAAGTGTGACTGAAGACCGAACGTGAAGTGTAAGGTGCAACAAACACAACATAAGTACATTAAAATAAAATGTTACACTCATATATATAATTTCTGATAAAAAATATTCATATAAATATTAACAATTTTTTTTTTATAAGAGTTAAAAGCTAAATGGTAAATGATAAGGTATTTGACTGCAGCGCTATAAACATAGGCAATATACAAGATAAGATTTATTGGGTTTACATGGGTAGAAGGCCCTGTGGAGAGTTGTGCTGTTGTAGTCAGCTCTTATGAAGGTGACCTACAAACAGCTGGGCTCATAGGTTTACATGCTAAGGAGTTCAAGGGGATAGCAATGAAGTCTTTAGGGAACACTTGAAGCTAAACTAGGGGAGAGTCTTGTGGAGTAGGGCAGAGAGTTCCACAAGACAGGAGCCAGTCTGGAGAAGTCCTGTAAATGGGAATGTGAGGAGGTAATGAGAGGAGGAGAGGAGGAGATCGTGGGCAGAGCGAAGGGAGGGACAGTATCTGGAGACAAGGTCTGAGATATAGGGTGGAGCAGTACAGTTGAGGGCTTTGTATGTCAGAGTGAGAATTTTTTGTTTAATCCTGGAAGCAAGAGGAAGCCAGTGGCGGGATTGGCAGAGAGGTGCAGCAGATGAAGAGCGACGTGTAAGGAAGATGAGCCTGGCAGAGGCATTAATTATGGATTGTAAAGGAGCTAGGTGGCAGCTAGGGAGATCAGAGAGGATGGAGTTGCAGTAGTCAAGGCAGAAAAGGATGAGAGAGTAGATTCAGTTCTTAATTGTGTCTTGTTAAAGGAAGTGTCTAATTTTAGAGATGTTTTTAAGGTGGAAGCGGCAGGCTTTAGCCAAGGACTGAATGTGAGGAGTGAAAGAATGATCTCAGACATCGGGCATGCGGGGTAGGGGTAATGATGTAGTTATTAACGGTTATAGAGAAATGGTGGGTGGAGATTTATGAAGATGAAGAATGGGGAAAATAAGGAGCTCAGGCTATAATGAATGTGTGTGTGTTTTTGTGTGTGTATATATATATAAGTATATTCTTTCATATATATATATGCATGTAAACACACACACACATATATATATATATATATATATATATATATATATATATATATATATATATATATATATGTATATATATATACATACACACACACACATTTTGGAGGCCTTTACACTCAAATACCTTAAAACTTGTAAAATAAATTTTAAGACTTAATAATTTCTTTTAGTTTATATTTAATAAAAATATTTTACATCCCAATGTTCTATGCCTGCATATATTCATAAATAGGTACAGATATATATATTACAAATTGTATATATATATATATATATATATATATATATATATATATAATCTAACAAACAGGAGCTTTTTTGAGAGTATATGCTTTATTGTTAAACAGACATGATATTCTGCATTTATCTATGTTCCATCTAAAATAAAATAATTTAAAATGTATTACATTGCTTTTCTTTTTTGTTATTGTTGTGTTTAATTTCCTAAGTTATGGTGAGTCCACGGAATCATCAGTTACTAGTGGGAATATCACTCCTGGCCAGCAGGAGGAGGCAAAGAGCACCACAGCAAAGCTGCTATATATAACACTTCCTTTACCCATAATCTCCAGTCATTCTCTTTGCCTGCGGTGCAAGGAGGAGGTGCAGTTTTGGTTTCTTATCTACAATCAAGATTTTTTTATTTTAAAGCAGAGTAGGTTTGCTCTGATCTTTCCTAGGGTCTAGCCTTAGCCCATTTCAGTCTCTTCAGTAGGGCAGTGGTGGCTTTTAAGTAATTGGAAACTTGTGGGGTACAATCCCCACTGCGTTTTCCCATACATTTTGGTGCCCTATTTAGATAGCCTGAGTAAGCTTACTCAGTCTTTATGTTTTCCACAGGTTCATGTAAGGGATGGCACCCTCTCAAACCAGGTGAGCTGTCCTGCTGCCGGACAGATGAATATTAAGGTAAGTGACAATTTCATTTTTCTATGGAGGGAATTTTTTTTGGCACTTATACAGATGAGACGCTGCTGTGGGACATTTTTTATTATCTCTATATTTTCTTTATTTATTGGTGGATCAGTGAGTTCTTTGGATCCGTTTTTGTAACGGACTAAGACTTTGCTGTTTGCAGGGTTTTTTTTTGCATGGCCTTCCTTTTATTTTTTTGGCTTTTTCGGGCTGCAGTGTCCGCCCCTCATTTTAGGCGGCATTTTTCGCACTGTTTCCTCACTTCCTGTAAATCCGGAGTGTGATGCGCATGTTGTAGTGACGGCTCTGCTGTTTAGGAGGTGTCTCGCTACTTGCCGTGTTTTCTGCTTTTGTGATCCGAAGTGGAAGCGGGATCGTTTGTTTCCATTTTCTACGGGCTTCAGGACAGGTAGGGCACCTCAGCAATTCTGCTGAGGTGTATTGAGTAGCCTGGGGTCTGTTTTCTGGTGCTGTTTTAGTGGCACATAGTTTTAGATTTTATGTTAAAGGTCCACTATTAAAGGAACAGTTAGGTTTTTTTTGTTATATTTAAAAAAAAAAAAATAATTATATATATATATATATATATATATATATATATATATATATATATATATAAAGAATATAAATCTGAAAGAAGGAAAGCTTTTAGTTTAATAAATGTATTCATAAAAAAACAGAAAAAGATAACCTTTATTTCTCCAACATAGGTGTGTCCGGTCCACGGCGTCATCCTTACTTGTGGGATATTCTCTTCCCCAACAGGAAATGGCAAAGAGCCCAGCAAAGCTGGTCACATGATCCCTCCTAGGCTCCGCCTACCCCAGTCATTCTCTTTGCCGTTGTACAGGCAACATCTCCACGGAGATGGCTTAGAGTTTTTTAGTGAAGCCTGTAACTAGAAAGATTTACCACAAAATTTGGAAAAAATATATCTGTTGGTGTGAATCTAAAGGATTCCCTTGGGACAAGGTTAAGATTCCTAAGATTCTATCCTTCCTTCAAGAAGGATTGGAAAAAGGATTATCTGCAAGTTCCCTGAAGGGACAGATTTCTGCCTTGTCTGTGTTACTTCACAAAAAGCTGGCAGCTGTGCCAGATGTTCAAGCCTTTGTTCAGGCTCTGGTTAGAATCAAGCCTGTTTACAAACCTTTGACTCCTCCTTGGAGTCTCAACTTAGTTCTTTCAGTTCTTCAGGGGGTTCCGTTTGAACCCTTACATTCCGTTGATATTAAGTTATTATCTTGGAAAGTTTTGTTTTTGGTTGCAATTTCTTCTGCTAGAAGAGTTTCAGAATTATCTGCTCTGCAGTGTTCTCCTCCTTATCTGGTGTTCCATGCAGATAAGGTGGTTTTACGTACTAAACCTGGTTTTCTTCCAAAAGTTGTTTCTAACAAAAACATTAACCAGGAGATTATCGTACCTTCTCTGTGTCCGAAACCAGTTTCAAAGAAGGAACGTTTGTTGCACAATTTGGATGTTGTTCGCGCTCTAAAATTCTATTTAGACGCTACAAAGGATTTTAGACAAACATCTTCCTTGTTTGTTGTTTATTCCGGTAAAAGGAGAGGTCAAAAAGCAACTTCTACCTCTCTCTCTTTTTGGATTAAAAGCATCATCAGATTGGCTTACGAGACTGCCGGACGGCAGCCTCCCGAAAGAATCACAGCTCATTCCACTAGGGCTGTGGCTTCCACATGGGCCTTCAAGAACGAGGCTTCTGTTGATCAGATATGTAGGGCAGCGACTTGGTCTTCACTGCACACTTTTACCAAATTTTACAAGTTTGATACTTTTGCTTCTTCTGAGGCTATTTTTGGGAGAAAGGTTTTGCAAGCCGTGGTGCCTTCCATCTAGGTGACCTGATTTGCTCCCTCCCATCATCCGTGTCCTAAAGCTTTGGTATTGGTTCCCACAAGTAAGGATGACGCCGTGGACCGGACACACCTATGTTGGAGAAAACAGAATTTATGTTTACCTGATAAATTACTTTCTCCAACGGTGTGTCCGGTCCACGGCCCGCCCTGGTTTTTTAATCAGGTCTGATAATTTATTTTCTTTAACTACAGTCACCACGGTATCATATGGTTTCTCCTATGCAAATATTCCTCCTTAACGTCGGTCGAATGACTGGGGTAGGCGGAGCCTAGGAGGGATCATGTGACCAGCTTTGCTGGGCTCTTTGCCATTTCCTGTTGGGGAAGAGAATATCCCACAAGTAAGGATGACGCCGTGGACCGGACACACCGTTGGAGAAAGTAATTTATCAGGTAAACATAAATTCTGTTTTTTTTTTTTTCTATTTCATTGCTCCTTTTTTGGATCAGGAGGCCTTGCAGAACATTCCTTGTGGCCTATGTTTTGTTGCTCAGGTGGAACCCCCAGTTCTCTTTTGTTCTTCATTTATTGAAAGAACTTTATCTTATAGGATTAGACTTTTTAATCCTGAGTCATCATTAGCTATGGCAGTTGCTGCTCAGGTGCCCCCTGTTTCAGATGTGCCTCAAGTGTCCCAATCCTATTCGTCTACACATGCAGTGCACTGCGTTTCCTTTCACACTCCGTCTGGAGTTACTTTGCAAGATATTGCTGCCCAGGTATCCTTTGCGGTATCTGAGGCACTGTCTGCTTTTCCCATGCTGCAGGGAAAGCACAAAAGGAAATCTAAAGAATCAGTGTGTGAGGTTTCTGATCTTGAGGTGGCTACTCAAAGTTTTTCTTCTCAGAAGTCTGAAAACAAAGATTCTTCGGTTGCATCTGAAGGTGAAATCTCGGACTCAGGCAGTAAAATTCCTTCTTCTTATTCTGAAGTTGTATCTTTCAGATTTTAGCTGGAATACCTCCGCTTGTTACTTAAGGAGGTTTTGGCTACCTTGGACAACTCCGATACTACTATCATTCTCTCCCTATGAAGTCTAGTAAACTAAACAAGTACTTTAAGGTATTTCCTGTACCAGACTGTGCTTCTGTGATTATTGCATGGGAGTGGAAGAGACCTGGAATGCCTTTTTCTCCATCTCCTATTTTTAAGAAGATGTTTCCAAATAGCTGACTCCATTAAGGAGTCGTGGCAAACGGATCCTAAGGCGAAAGGAGTGATTTCCACTTTGGCTAAGTGGACCACTATTCCTATAGAGGATAGTTGTTCTTTTAAGGATCTAATGGATTAAAAATTATATGTTCACCAGGGTCTCTAATGCAGCCTACTGGTTTGATGCTTTGTCCGATTCTATTCAGACAGATACTCCTCTTGAGCAGATTCAGGACAGGATTAAGGCTCTTAAGTTAGCCAATTCCTTTATTATGGATGCTTCCTTACAAGTTATTAAGCTGGGAGCAAATATGTCTGGTGTTTGTGGTTCTAGCTCGCAGAGTCCTATGGTTGAAATCCTGGTTTGCAGATGTTTTGTCTAAGTCTTAGCTATTAGCTATTCCCTACAAGGGTAAGACCTTGTTTGGGTCTGGCTTGGCTGAAATAATTTCAGATATCTCTGGCGGAAAGGGATATTTACTTCTCGTTCCTTTCATAACTTTAGAGGTAAGCTCTCTGCTTATTCTTCCAAGCAAGAATAATCCAAGTCTTCCTGGAAGCAGTCTAAGAAACCAGCAGCTGATTCCAAGTCAGCATGAAGAGTTGGTCCCCAATCCGGGAGCGGATCCAGTTGGGGGCAGACTCTCAATTTGCTAAAGCCTGGATACAAAATGTCCCAGATCCGTGGTCCGTGGACATTGTATCCCAGGGGTATAAAATAGAATTCAAGACTTTTCCTTCCCAGTGGCAGATTCCTCCTCTCAAGATTATCTGTAGACCAGATAAAGAAAGAAGCATTCTTAAATTGTGTCAAGGGCCTTTCTGTCCTGGGAGTTATAGTCCCAGTTCCTCTGCAGGAACAAGTTCTGGGATTTTATTCAAATCTGTTTGTGGTTCCCAAAAACGGAGTGAACTTTCAGACCTATTTTAGACCTAAGATGTCTAAACAAGTTCCTCAGAAATACTGTTCTTCAAGATGGAGACTATACGTTCCATTCTTCCCTTGGTTCAAGAGGGTCAGTTCATGACTACCATTGACCTAAAGGATGCTTACCTTCATGTTCCCATTCAGAGCGATCATTTTGAGTTTCTGAGGTTCACCTTCTTGGACAATCACTTTCACTTTCAGTTTGTGGCTCTTCCATTCGGCCTTGCTACAGCTCCCAGAATTTTCAAAGGTTCTGGAGGCTCTTTTGGCAGTGATCTGGTCTCGGGGCATTTCAGTAGTGCCTTACTTGGACAAAATTCTGGTTCAGGTGCTGTCACCTGAAGCAAACTCTCATATGGAGATCTTGTTGTCTTTTCTTCGTTCCAACGTATAGAAGGTGAATATAGGAAAGAGTTCCCTTATTCTATCTACTAGAGTAGTGTTCTTGGGGACCATTATAGACTCCCTATTGATGAAGATATTTCTGACAGTGGTCAGAAAGACAAAAATCTTCAACTCTTGTCTTACCCTTCAATCCTCTCTTCGGCCGTAAGTGGCTCAATGTTTGGAGGTAATTGGTCTGATGGAGGGAACTTGCTTCTGCAGACTTTCCTGGGTGATTGTGACCACAGATGCCAGCCTACTATGTTGGGGAGCAGTCTGGGGGTCGTTGAAAGTCAGATTTTCCCATAAACATCCTAAAAATGAGAGCGATTTCCAATGCTCTGCTGACCTGGCCTCAGTTAGCTTTAGCCGGTTTATCAAGTTGGAGGCAGACAACATAACAACAGTGGTGTACATTAACCACCAGGGGGGAACTCCAAGTTCCTTGGCCATGGCAGAGGTGATCCTACTTATTCAGTGGGCGGAGTCTCACAACTGCTGTCTTTCTGAAATCCACATCCCAGGAGTGGACAGTTGGGAAGCGGATTTTCTGAGCTGACAAACTTTTCATCTGGGGGAGTGGGAGCTCCATCCGGAGGTGTTTTCAGAATGCCAAGCTCCCGAGGTAATGCTCGAGGTTAAGGGATCCACAGACTTTCTTGATAGATGCTCTGGTGGTTCCTTGGAATTTCAATCTAGCATACCTGTTTCCTCCATTCACTCTCCTGCCAAGAGTCATTGCTTGGATCAAACAGGAGAGGGTGTCTGTTATTCTCATAGCACCGGCTTGGCCTTGCAGGATCTAGTATGCAGACGTAGTGTAAATGTCGTCTCTGCCTACATTAAGACTCCCTCTGAGGAAGGACCTTCTACTTCAGGGTCTTTTTCTTCATCCAAATCTCGTTTCTCTAAAGCTGACTGCTTGGAGATTGAACGCTTGGTTTTTCTGAGTCGGTCATTGAGACTATGATTCTAGAAATATCTTTCATTAAGTATGGCATAAATATCTGTATGGGGGTGAATCCAAGGGCTACTCTTGGAGTCGAGTTAGGATTCCTAGACTTTTGTCTTTACTCTAGGAGGGTCTGGAGAAACCTTTTCTGTTGCTTTAGCATTTGGTAGATTTGCCAGATGTACAATCCTTTTGTCAGGCCTTGATCAGAATCAGGCCTATGTTTAAGTTGGTTTCTCCTCCTTGGAGTCTTAACCTTGTTCTTAGAGTTTCATTGCAGGCTCCGTTTGAGCCTATGCTTTATTTAGATATTACAAATTTTTCTTGGAAGGTTTTGTTTCTAGTTGTTATTTCTTCTATTTGAAGAGTCTTGGAGCTCTTGGCATTGCAGTATGATTCTCCTTTTCTTTCATGCTGATAAGGTGGTTATTTGTACTATGTTTGGTTTCCATCCTACAGTAGTTTCGAACAGCAATATTGTTCAGGAAATAGTTGTTCCTTCTCTATGTCCTTATCCTTCTTTTCTTAAGGAACGTTTGTTACACAACTTGTATGTTGTGTGTTCTGAAATTATACTTGCAGGCGACTAAGGACTTTTGTCTGTTTTCTGGATTGTTTGTTTATTTCTTTCATGTAATTAGCAAGAGTCCATGAGCTAGTGACGTATGGGATATACATTCCTACCAGGAGGGGCAAAGTTTCCCAAACCTCAAAATGCCTATAAATACACCCCTCACCACACCCACAAATCAGTTTTACAAACTTTGCCTCCTATGAAGGTGGTGAAGTAAGTTTGTGCTAGATTCTACGTTGATATGCGCTCCGCAGCAGGTTGGAGCCCGGTTTTCCTCTCAGCGTGCAGTGAATGTCAGAGGGATGTGAGGAGAGTATTGCCTATTTGAATTCAATTATCTCCTTCTATGGGGTCTATTTCATAGGTTCTCTGTTATCGGTCGTAGAGATTCATCTCTTACCTCCCTTTTCAGATCGACGATATACTCTTATATATACCATTACCTCTACTGATTCTCGTTTCAGTACTGGTTTGGCTTTCTACTACATGTAGATGAGTGTCCTGGGGTAAGTAAGTCTTATTTTCTGTGACACTCTAAGCTATGGTTGGGCACTTTTATATAAAGTTCTAAATATATGTATTCAAACATTTATTTGCCTTGACTCAACGTTCCTTATTTCAGACAGTCAGTTTCATATTTGCGATAATGCATATGAATAAATCATTTTTTTCTTACCTTAAAATTTGACTTTTTCCCTGTGGGCTGTTAGGCTCGCGGGGGCTGAAAATGCTTCATTTTATTGCGTCATTCTTGGCGCGGACTTTTTTGGCGCAAAAATATTTTTTTTTCAGTTTCCGGCGTCATACGTGTCGCCGGAAGTTGCGTCATTTTTGACGTTTTTTGGCGCCAAAAGTGTCGGCGTTCCGGATGTGGCGTCATTTTTGGCACCAAAAGCATTTAGGCGCCAAATAATGTGGGCGTCTTTTTTGGCGCTAAAAAATATGGGCGTCACTATTGTCTCCACATTATTTAAGTCTCATTATTTATTGCTTCTGGTTGCTAGAAGCTTGTTCACTGGCATTTTTTCCCATTCCTGAAACTGTCATTTAAGGAATTTGATCAATTTTGCTTTATATGTTGTTTTTTCTATTACATATTGCAAGATGTCCCAGATTGACACTGAGTCAGAAGATACTTCTGGAAAAACGCTGCCTGGTGCTGGATCTACCAAAGTTAAGTGTATCTGCTGTAAACTTGTGGTATCTGTTCCTCCAGCTGTTGTTTGTAATGAATGTCATGACAAACTTGTTAATGCAGATAATATTTCCTTTAGTAATGTTACATTACCTGTTGCTGTTCCGTCAACATCTAATACTCAGAGTGTTCCTGTTAACATAAGAGATTTTGTTTCTAAATCCATTAAGAAGGCTATGTTTGTTATTCCTCTTTCTAGTAAACGTAAAAGGTCTTTTAAAACCTCTCATTTTTCAGATGAATTTTTAAATGAACATCATCATTCTGATTCTGATAATGGTTCCTCTGGTTCAGAGGATTCTGTCCCAGAGGTTGATGCTGATAAATCTTCATATTTATTCAAAATGGAATTTATTCGTTCTTTACTTAAAGAAGTTTTAATTGCATTAGAAATAGAGGATTCTGGTCCTCTTGATACTAAATCTAAACGTTTAAATAAGGTTTTTAAATCTCCTGTAGTTATTCCAGAAGTTTTTCCTGTCCCTGATGCTATTTCTGAAGTAATCTCCAGGGAATGGAATAATTTGGGTAATTCATTTACTCCTTCTAAACGTTTTAAGCAATTATATCCTGTGCCATCTGACAGATTAGAATTTTGGGACAAAATCCCTAAAGTTGATGGGGCTGTCTCTACTCTTGCTAAACGTACTACTATTCCTACGGCAGATAGTACTTCCTTTAAGGATCCTTTAGATAGGAAGATTGAATCCTTTCTAAGAAAAGCTTACTTATGTTCAGGTAATTTTCTTAGACCTGCTATATCTCTAGCGGATGTTGCTGCAGCTTCAACTTTTTGGTTAGAAGCTTTAGCGCAACAAGTAACAGATCATAATTCTCATAGCATTGTTAATCTTCTTCAACATGCTAATAACTTTATTTGTGATGCCATCTTTGATATCATTAGAGTTGATGTCAGGTATATGTCTCTAGCTATTTTAGCTAGAAGAGCTTTATGGCTTAAAACTTGGAATGCGGATATGTCTTCTAAGTCAACTTAGCTTTCCCTTTCTTTCCAGGGTAATAAATTATTTGGTTCTCAGTTGGATTCTATTATCTCAACTGTTACTGGAGGGAAAGGAACTTTTTTACCACAGGATAAAAAATCTAAAGGTAAATTTAGGTCTAATAATCGTTTTGTTCCTTTCATCACAATAAGGAACAAAAGCCTGATCCTTCACCCACAGGAGCGGTATCAGTTTGGAAACCATCTCCAGTCTGGAATAAATCCAAGTCTTTTAGAAAACCAAAACCAGCTCCCAAGTCCACATGAAGGTGCGGCCCTCATTCCAGCCCAGCTGGTAGGGAGCAGATTACGATTTTTCAAAGAAATTTGGATCAATTCAATTCACAATCTTTGGATTCAAAACATTGTTTCAGAAGGGTACAGAATTGGCTTCAAGATAAGGCCTCCTGCAAAGAGATTTTTTCTTTCCCGTGTCCCAGTAAATCCAGTGAAGGCTCAAGCATTTCTGAAATGTGTTTCAGATCTAGAGTTGGCTGGAGTAATTATGCCAGTTCCAGTTCTGGAACAGGGGCTGGGGTTTTATTCAAATCTCTTCATTGTACCAAAGAAGGAGAATTCCTTCAGACCAGTTCTGGATCTAAAAATATTGAATCGTTATGTAAGGATACCAACATTCAAAATGGTAACTATAAGGACTATCCTGCCTTTTGTTCAGCAAGGGCATTATATGTCCATAATAGATTTACAGGATGCATATCTGCATATTCCGATTCATCCAGATCACTATCAGTTTCTGAGATTCTCTTTCCTAGACAAGCATTACCAGTTTGTGGCTCTGCCGTTTGGCCTAGCAACAGCTCCAAGAATTTTTACAATGGTTCTCGGTGCCCTTCTGTCTGTAATCAGAGAACAGGGTATTGTGGTATTTCCTTATTTGGACGATATCTTGGTACTTGCTCAGTCTTCACATTTAGCAGAATCTCATACGAATCGACTTGTGTTGTTTCTTCAAGATCATGGTTGGAGCATCAATTTACCGAAAAGTTCATTGATTCCTCAGACAAAGGTAACCTTTTTAGGTTTCCAGATAGATTCAGCCTCCATGACTCTGTCTCTGACAGACAAGAGACGTCTAAAATTGATCTCAGCTTGTCGAAACCTTCAATCACAATCATTCCCTTCGGTAGCCTTATGCATGGAAATTCTAGGTCTTATGACTGCTGCATCGGACGCGATCCCCTTTGCTCGTTTTCACATGCGACCTCTTCAGCTCTGTATGCTGAACCAGTGGTGCAGGGATTACACAAAGATATCTCAATTAATATCTTTAAAACCGATTGTACGACACTCTCTGACGTGGTGGACAGATCACCATCGTTTAGTTCAGGGGGCTTCTTTTGTTCTTCCGACCTGGACTGTAATTTCAACAGATGCAAGTCTGACAGGTTGGGGAGCTGTTTGGGGGTCTCTGACAGCACAAGGGGTTTGGGAATCTCAGGAGGTGAGATTACCAATCAATATTTTGGAACTCCGTGCAATTTTCAGAGCTCTTCAGTCATGGCCTCTTCTAAAGAGAGAATCGTTCATTTGTTTTCAGACAGACAATGTCACAACTGTGGCATACATCAATCATCAAGGAGGGACTCACAGTCCTCTGGCTATGAAAGAAGTACCTCGAATACTGGTATGGGCGGAATCCAGCTCCTGTCTAGTTTCTGCGGTTCATATCCCAGGTATAGACAATTGGGAAGCGGATTATCTCAGTCGCCAAACGTTACATCCGGGCGAATGGTCTCTTCACCCAGAGGTATTTCTTCAGATTGTTCAAATGTGGGGACTGCCAGAAATAGATCTGATGGCTTCTCATTTAAACAAGAAACTTCCCAGGTATCTGTCCAGATCCAGGGATCCTCAAGCGGAAGCAGTGGATGCATTGTCACTTCCTTGGAAGTATCATCCTGCCTATATCTTTCCGCCTCTAGTTCTTCTTCCAAGAGTAATCTCCAAGATTCTGAAGGAATGCTCGTTTGTTCTGCTGGTGGCTCCAGCACGGCCTCACAGGTTTTGGTATGCAGATCTTGTCCGGATGGCCTCTTGCCAACCGTGGACTCTTCCGTTAAGACCAGACCTTCTGTCGCAAGGTCCTTTTTTCCATCAGGATCTCAAATTCTTAAATTTAAAGGTATTGAGATTGAACGCTTGATTCTTAGTCAAAGAGGTTTCTCTGACTCTGTGATTAATACTATGTTACAGGCTTGTAAATCTGTATCTGATCTGTATCTGAAGATATATTATAGAGTCTGGAAGACTTACATTTCTTGGTGTCTTTCTCATCATTTTTCCTGGCATTCTTTTAGAATTCCGAGAATTTTACAGTTTCTTCAGCATGGTTTGGATAAAGGTTTGTCTACAAGTTCCTTGAAAGGACAAATCTCTGCTCTTTCTGTTCTTTTTCACAGAAAGATTGCTAATCTTCCTGATATTCATTGTTTTGTACAAGCTTTGGTTCGTATAAAACCTGTCATTAAGTCAATTTCTCCTCCTGGGAGTTTGAATTTGGTTCTGGGGGCTCTTCAAGCTCCTCCGTTTGAACCTATGCATTCATTGGACATTAAATTACTTTCTTGGAAAGTTTTGTTTCTTTTGGCCATCTCTTCTGCTAGAAGAGTTTCTGAATTATCTGCTCTTTCTTGTGAGTCTCCTTTTCTGATTTTTCATCAGGATAAGGCGGTGTTGCGAACTTCTTTTAAATTTTTACCTAAGGTTGTGAATTCTAACAACATTAGTAGAGAAATTGTGGTTCCTTCATTATGTCCTAATCCTAAGAATTCTAAGGAGAGATCATTGCATTCTTTGGATGTAGTTAGAGCTTTGTAATATTATGTTGAAGCTACTAAGAATTTCCGAAAGACTTCTAGTCTATTTGTTATCTTTTCCGGTTCTAGGAAAGGTCAGAAGGCCTCTGCCATTTCTTTGGCATCTTGGTTGAAATCTTTAATTCATCATGCTTATGTCAAGTCGGGTAAAACTCTGCCTCAAAGGATTACAGCTCATTCTACTAGGTCAGTTTCTACTTCCTGGGCGTTTAGGAATGAAGCTTCGGTTGATCAGATTTGCAAAGCAGCAACTTGGTCTTCTTTGCATACTTTTACTAAATTCTACCATTTTGATGTGTTTTCTTCTTCTGAAGCAGTTTTTGGTAGAAAAGTACTTCAGGCAGCTGTTTCAGTTTGATTCTTCTGCTTATAATTTCAGTTTTTTTCATTATAAGATTTAAACTTTATTTTGGGTGTGGATTATTTTCAGCGGAATTGGCTGTCTTTATTTTATCCCTCCCTCTCTAGTGACTCTTGCGTGGAAGATCCACATCTTGGGTAGTCATTATCCCATACGTCACTAGCTCATGGACTCTTGCTAATTACATGAAAGAAAACATAATTTATGTAAGAACTTACCTGATAAATTAATTTCTTTCATATTAGCAAGAGTCCATGAGGCCCACCCTTTTTGTGGTGGTTATGATTTTTTTTTATAAAGCACAATTATTCCAATTCCTTATTTTTTATGCTTTCGCACTTTTTTCTTATCACCCCGCTTCTTGGCTATGCATTAAACTGATTTGTGGGTGTGGTGAGGGGTGTATTTATAGGCATTTTGAGGTTTGGGAAACTTTGCCCCTCCTGGTAGGAATGTATATCCCATACGTCACTAGCTCATAGACTCTTGCTAATATGAAAGAAATGAATTTATCTGGTAAGTTCTTACATAAATTATGTTTTTTCTGAGAAACGCAAGGATCAGAAGGCTACTTCTCTTTCTCTTTGGCTGAAGAGTATAATTTGTTTGGCTTATGAGACTGTTGTAAAGTAATCTCCTGAGAGAATCACAGCTCATTCCACCAGGGCTTCTTCTTTTTTCTGGGTTTTCAAATGTGAAGCTTTGGTTGAAAAGATTTGCAAGGCTACAACTTGGTCCTTTCTGCATTATTTTTAAATTTTTTTACCAATTTGACGCTTTTGCCTCAGGTGAGGTTTCTTTTGGGAGGATGGTTCCTTAAGCAGTGGTGCCTTCTGTTTAGGTTACCTGTCTTGTCCCTCCCTTATCATGGGTATTGGTTCCCACTAGTAATTGATGGTTCCGTGGACTCACCATATCTTAGGAAAAAAAACATAATTTATACTTACCTGATAAATTTATTTCCAGATATGGTGAGTCCACGGCCCACCCTTTATTTAAGTCAATTGTTTTGGGTCATATCCAATAGCTCAATCCTATTGGCTGATTGGATCAGCCAATAGGATTCAACTTCAATCCTATTGGCTGATTGCATCAGCCAATAGGATTTTTTCTACCTTAATTCTGATTGCCTGCTAGAATTCTATCAGCCAATCGGAATCTAAGGGACGCCATCTTGGATGACATCACTTAAAGGTACCTTTATTCAGCTTTAGTCGTTGGATGATGCTCTGCGTCGGATGTCTTGAAGATGGACCCGCTCCATGCCGGATGGATAAAGATAGAAGATGCCGTCTGGATGAAGTCTTCTGCCCGTCTGGAGGACTACTTCGCCTGGCTTGGATGAAGACTTCTCCTGGCTTCATTGAGGACTTTGGCCCGGCTTGGATGAAGACTTCTCCCGGTAAGTCGATCTTCAGGGGGTTAGTGTTAGGTTTTTTTAAGGGTGTATTGGGTGGGTTTATTTTTAGGTTAGGGACTTTGGGCCTGCAAAAGAGCTAACTGCCCTTTTAAGGGCAATGCCCATCCAAATGCCCTTTTCAGGGCAATGGGGAGCTTAAGTTTTTTTAGATAGTATTTTATTTGGGGGGTGGGTTGTGTGGGTGGTGGGTTTTACTGTTGGGGAGGTTGTTTGTATTTTTTTTTTACAGGTAAAAGAGCTGATTACTGCCCCGCAAAAGGCCCTTTTAAGGGCTATTGGTAGTTTAGTTTAGGCTAGCGTTTTTTTATTTTGGGGGGACTTTTTTTATTTTAATAGGGCTATTAGATTAGGTGTAATTATTTTAAATATCTGTAATTTGTTTATTATTTTCTGTAATTTAGTGGGGGGGTTTGTACTTTAGCTAATTTAATTTAATTTAGTTAATTGTATTTAATTTAGTTAATTTATTTAATTATATTGTAGTGTTAGGTGCTATTGTAACTTAGGTTAGTTTTATTTTACAGGTAAATTTGTATTTATTTTAGCTAGGTAATTAGTAAATAGTTAATAACTATTTAGTAACTATTCTACCTAGTTAAAATAAATACAAACTTGCCTGTAAAATAAAAATAAACCCTAAGCTAGATACAATGTAACCATTTGTTATATTGTAGCTAGCTTAGGGTTTATTTTACAGGTAAGTATTTAGTTTTAAATAGGAATATTTATTTAGATTTATTGTAATTATATTTAAGTTAGGGGGTGTTAGGGTTAGGGTTAGACTTAGGTATAGGGGTTAATAACTTTAATATAGTGGCGGCGACGTTGGGGGTGGCAGATTAGGGGTTAATAAATGTAGGTAGGTTGCGGCGACATTGGGGGCGTCAGATTAGTGGTTAATAACATAATGCAGGTGTCGGCGATGTCGGGGTGGAAGATTAGGGGTTAATAAGTGTAAGATTTGGGGTGTTTAGACTTGGGTTCATGTTAGGGTGTTTGGTGTAGATATAAATTTTATTTCCCCATAGGAATCAATGGGGCTGCGTTAAGGAGTTTTACGCTGCTTTTTTGCAGGTGTTAGACTTTTTTTCGGCCAGCTCTCCCTGTTGATTCCTATGGGGAAATCGTGCACAAGCACGTACAACCAGCTCACCGCTGACTTAAACAGTGCTGGTATTGGAGTGCGGTAATGAGCAAAATTTTGCTCAACGCTCACTTTTTGCCTTTTAACGATGGGTTTCTGAAAATTTCGTAATACCAGTGCTGCATGTAAGTGAGCGGTGAGGGAAAACTGCTCTTTATAACCACATAGCCTCTAACGCAAAACTCATAATCTGGGCCATTGACTTTATACTGATTGACCATTTGTTGAAACTTGTTATAAATATAGGATACTGTTGTTGTGTTGTTTGATGACATCATATAGAATGTAATAACTAATATCCAGTTTTAAAATGTCCTTTACAATACATAAAATGCAATTAGGGAGTTGTTTGAGGTTGAGAGGCTTATTAATATGACATGTATATAATGTAAAAAAACATGAGTTTATTAGTTTTATTCTTACAGAAGAATTATACATTAATACTTAGAGCCCAATTTTCTACAGATTGCTCAGATTCTGTATGGGTATTTGTTTTGTTTCTTGAATGTGTTGACAACATTCTCTGTAGTGTTTGCTAGTAATATCAAATGTAGTTTCACAAATTAACATATTAATTAAAACAAAATAGCCCAAACCCTAGTGCAAAATGCATATGTAGAAATAATACAATGTTTGTATGTTATTATTTTTAATTAGAACAAAATTATTTAAATTAAATTGATTGACTATCTTAATGTAAAGAAGAAAAATATTTATAGTAAACATGTAAAGTAAATATTATTTTCCATGTACAAAATCCAAAAACCAGTAATGATTACAAACCAAAATGACCCTCAATAAATTGTAATGAAAAGTACAACATAAATATGTATACTGTGTGCTGTCAATTGTGAATATATCTGAATTCTTAAAACTTGCAAAAAGTACACTATACAATGGAAATCACTTTGTATAATGCAATGTTGAGAATTAGACCAGATGATAACATTACAAGACTAGGAAGATAAATGTATTAAACACATACTAGCCCAACATACTTGTGTGAAATTGGCCCTTAGTAATGTATAATGCTTTAGTGGGTAGTAGTAGATGTTTAATGGTAATTGCAATACATTCTGATCAGTTCATTATTTAGCTCATGTTTTTCATAATGATACCGAATGTGTTTCTGGCTGTGTCACTTTGTCTTTTTAGATTAGTGAAACTCAGAGAAGCATATAAAATCGCCAGCAGAGTTTCCCAGCAGGATTCGCAATCTCTCTTCTCTGGCATTAGCGCTAAAGCCACTGTTTGGGGAAATACGTTTTAAAAAGCATTATTTGGAGTATCTGTCTAAGATAAGAACTTCAAACCTAGTTTACAAAATAATCAAACTATAAACCAATTTAATATGTAATACTTTAGTAAATGATGCCTATATAGACTGCACAGTGGAAGAATTCATATGAAATATTACCAATATGTCCTCTATGCATTAAAGAACCAGAGGAGATCACATATTTCAGAAGGGCTTTGATTGTAAATCACTATTGTCTGAATAGCTTTGCCAGCATTTCCTTGACATATAACTGTCAGTCTTGAAATGCTTCAACTTTGTTTTTGTTTTGTTTTTAAGTGTGTTTAATGTGTGTTTCTAGACCACGATGCATTTGTAAATACATGTCATTGCAACCTGTTTGTTTTGAATTGTGTTAGACTAGCGTAAAGCGTGTCTTTCTAACACAGATTGTAATCATTAGAGTTTGGCAAAAGGAGCGAGCGCTGGGAGAAACAGCTGTGACCCTTTAAAGCATGCATTCTGTCATGCAAAATGTGCTTCTGTTTGCGTGCTGGGATAAATATCCCTGTTTTCTTTTTTCTTAGGCGAATTACATATGTATTCTAAAGGTACTTAACCCCTTAATGACCACATCACTTTTCCATTTTCTGTCCGTTTGGGACCAAGGCTATTTTTACATTTTTGAGGTGTTTGTGTTTAGCTGTAATTTTCCTCTTACTCATTTACTGTACCCACACATATTATATACCGTTTTTCTCGCCATTAAATGGACTTTCTAAAGATACCATTTTCATCATATCGTATAATTTACTATAAAAAAAATTATAAAATATGAGGAAAAAATGGAAAAAAACACACTTTTTCTAACTTTGACCCCCAAAATCTGTTACACATCTACAACCACCAAAAAACACCCATGCTAAATAGTTTCTAAATGTTGTCCTGAGTTTAGAAATACCCAATGTTTACATGTTCTTTGCTTTTTTTGTAAACTATAGGGCCATAAATACAAGTAGCACTTTGCTATTTCCAAACCATTTCTTTTCAAAATTAGCGATAGTTACATTAGAGCACTGATATCTTTCAGGAATCTCTGAATATCCATTGACATGTATATATTTTTTTTTAGTAGACAACCCAAAGTATTGATCTAGGCCCATTTTGGTATATTTCATGCCACCATTTCACCGCCAAATGCAATCAAATAGAAAAAATTGTTCACTTTTCACAAATTTTTTCACAAACTTTTGGTTTCTAACTTAAATTATTTACAAACAGCTTGTGCAATTATGGCATAAATGGTTGTAAATTCTTCTCTGGGATCCCCTTTGTTCAGAAATAGCAGACATATATGACTTTGGTGTTGCTTTTTGGTAATTAGAAGGCCGCTAAATGCCACTGCGCACCACACGTGTATTATGCCCAGCAGTGAAGGGGTTAATTAGGGAGCATGTAGGGAGCTTTTTGGGGTAGTTTTAGCTTTAGTGTAGTGTAGTAGACAACCCCAAGTATTGATCTAGGCCAATTTTGGTATATTTCATGCCACCATTTCACCGCTAAATGCGATCAAATTAAAAGAAACGTTAATTTTTTCTCAATTTTAGGTTTCTCACTGAAATTATTTACAAACACCTTCTGCAATTATGGCACAAATGGTTGTAAATGCTTCTCTGGGATCCCCTTTGTTCAGAAATAGCAGACATATATGGCTTTGGCATTGCTTTTTGGTAATTAGAAGGCCTCTAAATGCCGCTGCGCATCACACGTGTATTATGGCTAGCAGTGAAGGGGTTAATTATGTAGCTTGTAGGGAGCTTGCAGGGTTAATTTTAGCTTTAGTGTAGAGCTCAGCCTCCCACCTGAAACATCAGACCCCCTGATCCCTCCCAAACAGCTCTCTTCCCTCCCCCACCCCACAATTGTCCCCGCCATCTTAAGTACTGGCAGAAACTCTGCCAGTACTAAAATAAAAGGTATTTGGCCCTTTTTTAAAAAAAAAAAAAAAAAGCATATTTACATATGCTGATGTGTAGGATCCCCCCTTAGACCCCAACCTCACTGATCCCCCACCATACTGCTCTCTAACCCTTCCCCTCTGCAATAATGGGCGCCATCTTGGGTACTGGCAGCTGTCTGCCAGTACCCAGTTTTGTAACAAAATGTGCCTTTTTTTTTTTTTAATTCCCTTTTCTGTAGTGTAGCTTTCCCCCCCCACCGAGACCAACCCCCAACCCCTTCCAGGACCCTTAGATTGCATTTAAGTTTTTTTTTTTAACTTTTTAACTTTTTTTTTTCTGTAGTGTAGCGGTTCCCACCCGCTCCCGCCCCGTGCACGCGCCCGCCCACCACCCCCGTGCACGCGCGCGCTCCCGTGCGCGCCCCCGTAGCTCCCGCCCCCCGATCCCGCCCCCCTCCACTCCACATAGCGCACCGATGGCCGCCACCCGCCTCCCACGTAAGCTCCCACCCACCACCGATACCGGCCATCGATGTCCGGTGCAGAGAGGGCCACAGAGTGGCTCTCTTTGCATCGGATGGCCAAGGGGGGTTATTGCAGGATGCCTCCATATCGAGGCATCACTGCAATAACCGGAAAGCAGCTGGAAGCGAGCAGGATCGCTTCCAGCTGCTTTCCAGACCAAGGACGTACGCCACACGTCCTCGGTCATTAACTGACTTTTTTTTGAGGACGTGTGGCGTACGTCCTTGGTCGTTAAGGGGTTAAAGGGACACTGAACCCAATTTTTTTCTTTAGTGATTCAGATAGAGCATGTAATTTTAAGAAACTTTCTAATTTACTCCTATTATCAAATTTTCTTCATTCTCTTGGTATCTTTATTTTGAAGTGCAAGAATGTAAGTTTAGATGCCGGCCCATTTCTGGTGAACAACCTGGGTTGTTCTTGCTGATTGGTGGATTAATTCATCCACCAATAAACAAGTGCTGTCCATGGATTCTAAACCAAAAAAAAAATGCTTAGATGCCTTCTTTTTCAAATAAAGAGAGGAAGAGAATGAAGAAAATTTGATAATAGGAGTAAATTAGACAGTTGCTTAAAATTGCCTGCTCTATCTGAATCACGAAAGAAAAAATTTGGGTTCAGTGTCCCTTTAACTATTATTTTTTATTGTTATTATTAGATGATAGATTGACAGACAAATATATAGATAGATTGATTGATCAATAGATAGATGATAGAGATGTATTAAATACTTTTTTATTTTTATAATGTGTTATAAATCATAGGGTAGTATTAATTAGTGTTTTGTGTATATATAGTTCTCCTGGTGAATTTCTCTTCCACTGAGATAGAAGACTTCTTGCTATGTCACTTAAGTTTGTCTGTTGTTTTACAAATATAAGACTTGTACAAGTAAAGGAAAATAAAAAATAAATAAATAAATGGATTGTTTATTATTTTAAATTTAAAATGAACATAAAACTAAGGTGTTAAAATACTCACTATTTGTCATGTTGTTTATTTATTTAAAAACAAAACAAACAAACAAAAAATCTGATTATCCTAATCCTTTGAAGGTATAATCTAGATTTTATTAAAGACACAGAGACGAGTATTTTGCATTATCTTTCTTTACTACTCAAATGCAGTCTTTAAAAGAATAATAAGAAATAACAGAACAGATATTAAAATAACTATAAGAAGCTAAATGGAGCTTATTATAAAGGCAAGAAAAAATGGCCAATCAGAGAAGGGAATAGACTATAAACTGGCTCATATGCTGTCAATCCTCCTCTTTCTTAACTGATGCTCACAAAGAACAAAATATTAAGCACCATAAAAAGTCAAAATAGTCCAAAACAACATACGATTATAAAAGCCAACGACTTGAAGAATTGATTGAAGTAACTCCAGGAATTGATGAGTTTGATTGAAAATAGGAAAGAAATCCAGGATCCATTTGATGATTGATGAACTTCTTGGTTTGAGGGTATGAATCCAGATACCAGAAAAGGATTGTATTCATATGGAAACTGTTAAAGACAAAAAAATATTAATAATATACACCAACAAAAAGGGTGGAAAATAATAACATATTTGAGGTGGGAAAATACTTGTCTCTGTGTCTTTAATAAAATCTAGATTATACCTTCAAAGGATTAGGATAATCGGAATTTTATTACAAGACCAGAGACTCATATTTTGCAAGTTTAAAGCATATTAAGAGAATAAATTAAGTGAGGCATGTTGAATTGGTCTGAAATAAAATTGCTTGAAAATGGAGTCTGAAGACCAATCTGCCACACTCAAAATTTGTTGAAGAGGGGCAGATTTTAAAAAGGCCTTCGAGGTAGCAGAACCTCTAATAGAATGGGCCGAAAAAGATATATCAATACCGGTTTCTTTCATGATCCATTTAGCCCAGCTTGCAATGGAAATATAAGTGATAGGAGCAAAAGGAGGAACGAAAGAAATCAAAAGTTGATTAGCAGATGGTTTTCTAAAGGTCATAGTTCTAGACTCATAAGATTTTAAATATTCAACCACACATAGGGAAGGTTTGGAAGGAAGATAAGGGTAGAAAATAGAGGTAGAAAGAGTCTTAGTTCTACGGGAAAGAAAAAAGGTAACTCCTTCAGGAGAAAAACGTTTAGAATTCCAATCTAAAGCTTTAACATCAGAAACTCTGCTAAAAGAGATTAAGCAGAGAAGAGTACCAAGCTTAGCAGAAAGTTGTTTTAGGGATATAGAAATATTGTCAGGCCAAGATTTAAAAAGAGAAAAAATTAGATCCACATCCCAGAAAAATTCATGTTTAGGGACCAGAGGACGTTTTAATCTGATGGCCTTGAGCACCCTACAAATTAAAGGGTGTTTGCCAACGGGAAGATTATTAATTAAATTATATCTGGCAGAAATAGCTGAACGATGGATGTTAATGGTCCTATAAGCAAGATGAGACAGGTAGTTGATAATTTCCGTTAAATCTGAAGAAACAGGATCCAAGTCTCTCCGCAAGCACCAGCAAGACCATTTAGACCATGCGGCGAAGTAGCATCTACGAGTACCTGGGGCCCAGGAATCCTGAATGAGGGACCTAGCTCCCTTCGAAAGACCTCGGAGAGGCCAGGGTCCCCTGAGATCATCCATGCCACTAGGAGAAAAGAGCCTTGGAGAACTAGACTGTGACAATTGCCCTCCGGATTCGTGAGAAGATGGGGCAGGGGAGGAAACAGGATCGGGAGATTGATGGACATCTCCAATAGAGAGGGGTACCATGATTGAGTCGGCCAAAGGGGGGGTCACAATTGTTAAGCATAGCAGATTCCTGTGAATCGTTGAAATTGTCCTCGGAATCATCGAAAAAACATAATTTATGCTTACCTGATAAATTCCTTTCTTCTGTAGTGTGATCAGTCCACGGGTCATCATTACTTGTGGGATATTATCTGCTCCCCTACAGGAAGTGCAAGAGGATTCACCCAGCAGAGCTGCTATATAGCTCCTCCCCTCTACGTCACCTCCAGTCATTCGACCAAGGACCAACGAGAAAGGAGAAGCCAAGGGTGTAGTGGTGACTGGAGTATAATTTAAAAAATATTTACCTGCCTTAAAAAACAGGGCGGGCCGTGGACTGATCACACTACAGAAGAAAGGAATTTATCAGGTAAGCATAAATTATGTTTTCTTCTGTTAAGTGTGATCAGTCCACGGGTCATCATTACTTGTGGGATACCAATACCAAAGCAAAAGTACACGGATGACGGGAGGGATAGGCAGGCTCTTTATACAGAAGGAACCACTGCCTGAAGAGCCTTTCTCCCAAAAATAGCCTCCGAGGAAGCAAAAGTGTCAAATCTGTAAAATTTGGAAAAAGTATGAAGCGAAGACCAAGTTGCAGCCTTGCAAATCTGTTCAACAGAGGCCTCATTCTTAAAGGCCCAAGTGGAAGCCACAGCTCTAGTGGAATGAGCTGTAATTCTTTCAGGAGGCTGCTGTCCAGCAGTCTCATAAGCTAAACGAATTATGCTACGAAGCCAAAAAGAGAGAGAGGTAGCAGAAGCTTTTTGACCTCTCCTCTGACCAGAGTAAACGACAAACAGGGAAGACGTTTGTCGAAAATCTTTAGTTGCCTGTAAATAAAATTTAAGGGCACGAACTACATCCAGATTGTGCAAAAGACGTTCCTTCCTCGAAGAAGGATTTGGGCACAAGGATGGAACAACAATCTCCTGATTGATATTCCTGTTAGTGACTACCTTAGGTAAGAACCCAGGTTTAGTACGCAGAACTACCTTATCCGAGTGAAAAATCAAATAAGGAGAATCACAATGTAAGGCTGATAACTCAGAGACTCTTCGAGCCGAGGAAATAGCCATTAAAAATAGAACTTTCCAAGATAACAACTTTATAACAATGGAATGAAGGGGTTCAAACGGAACACCCTGTAAAGACGTTAAGAACAAGGTTTAAACTCCATGGTGGAGCCACAGCTTTAAACACAGGTTTAATCCTGGCCAAAGCCTGACAAAAAGCCTGAACGTCTGGAACTTCTGACAGACGCTTGTGTAACAGAATGGACAGAGCTGAGATCTGTCCCTTTAAGGAACTAGCGGATAACCCCTTTTCTAAACCTTCTTGTAGAAAAGACAATATCCTAGGAATCCTAACCTTACTCCAAGAGTAACCTTTGGATTCGCACCAATATAGGTATTTACGCCATATTTTATGGTAAATCTTTCTGGTAACAGGCTTCCTAGCCTGTATTAAGGTATCAATAACTGACTCAGAAAAACCACGCTTTGATAAGATCAAGCGTTCAATTTCCAAGCAGTCAGCTTCAGAGAAGTTAGATTTTGATGTTTGAAAGGACCCTGAATCAGAAGGTCCTGTTTCAGAGGTAACGACCAAGGTGGACAGAATGACATGTCCACCAGATCTGTATACCAAGTCCTGCGAGGCCATGCAGGCGCTATTAGAATCACTGATGCTTTCTCCTGTTTGATTCTGGCAATCAATCGAGGAAGCATCGGGAAAGGTGGAAACACATAAGCCATCCTGAAGGTCCATGGTGCTGTCAAGGCATCTATCAGGACCGCTCCCGGATCCCTGGATCTGGACCCGTAGCGCGGAAGCTTGGCGTTCTGTCGAGACGCCATGAGATCTATCTCTGGTTTGCCCCAACGTCGAAGTATTTGGGCAAAGACCTCTGGATGAAGTTCCCACTCCCCCGGATGAAAAGTCTGACGACTTAAGAAATCCGCCTCCCAGTTCTCCACTCCCGGGATGTGGATTGCAGACAGGTGGCAAGAGTGAGACTCTGCCCAGCGAATTATCTTCGATACTTCCATCATTGCTAGGGAGCTTCTTGTCCCTCCCTGATGGTTGATATAAGCTACAGTCGTGATGTTGTCCGACCGGAACCTGATGAACCCCCGAGTTGTTAACTGGGGTCAAGCCAGAAGAGCATTGAGGACTGCTCTCAATTCCAGAATGTTTATTGGAAGAAGACTCTCCTCCTGATTCCATAGTCCCTGAGCCTTCAGAGAATTCCAGACAGCGCCCCAACCTAGTAGGCTGGCGTCTGTTGTTACAATTGACCAGTCTGGCCTGCTGAATGGCATTCCCCTGGCCAGATGTGGCCGATAAAGCCACCATAGAAGAGAATTTCTGGTCTCTTGATTCAGATTTAGAGTGGGGGACAAATCTGAGTAATCCCCATTCCACTGACTTAGCATGCACAGTTGCAGTGGTCTGAGATATAGGCGTGCAAAAGGAACTATGTCCATTGCTGCTACCATTAGTCCGATTACCTCCATGCATTGAGCTACTGATGGGTGTTGAATAGAATGAAGGACACGGCATGCACTTTTGAAGTTTTGTTAACCTGTCCTCTGTTAGGTAAATCTTCATTTGTACAGAATCTATCAGAGTCCCCAGGAAGGGAACTCTTGTGAGTGGAAAGAGAGAACTTCTCTTTTCGTTCACTTTCCATCCATGCGACCTTAGAAATGCCAGTACTATCTCTGTATGAGATTTGGCAGTTTGAAGGCTTGAAGCTTGTATCAGTATGTCGTCTAAGTACGGAGCTACTGAAATTCCTCGCGGTCTTAGTACCGCCAGAAGAGTGCCCAGAACCTTTGTGAAGATTCTTGGAGCCGTAGCCAGTCCGAATGGAAGAGCTACAAACTGGTAATGCCTGTCAAAAAGGCAAACCTTAGATACCGGTAATGGCTTTTGTGAATCGGTATGTGAAGGTAAGCATCCTTTAAATCCACTGTGGTCATGTACTGACCCTCTTGGATCATGGGCAAAAATGTTCGAATAGTTTCCATCTTGAACGATGGAACTCTTAGGAATTTGTTTAGGATCTTTAAATCCAAGATTGGCCTGAAGGTTCCCTCTTTTTTGGGAACTACAAACAGATTTGAGTAAAACCCTTGTCCTAGTTCCAACCGCGGAACTGGATGGATCACTCCCATTAATAAAAGATCTTGTACGCGGCGTAGAAACGCTTCCTTCTTTGTTAGGTTTGTTGACAACCTTGACAGATGAAATCTCCCTCTTGGGGGAGAGGATTTGAAGTCCAGAAGGTATCCCTGAGATATGATCTCTAACGCCCAGGGATCCTGAACATCTCTTGCCCAAGTCTGGGCGAAGAGGGAAAGTCTACCCCCCACTAGATCCGGTCCCGGATCGGGGGCCCTCAATTCATGCTGTCTTAGGGGCAGCAGCAGGTTTTCTGGCCTGTTTGCCCCTGTTCCAGGACTGGTTAGGTTTCCAGCCTTGTCTGTAGCGAGCAACAGCTCCTTCCTGTTTTGGTGCAGAGGAAGTTGATGCTGCTCCTGCTTTGAAATTACGAAAGGAACGAAAATTGGACTGTCTAGCCTTGGCTTTGGCCTTGTCCTGAGGCAGGGCATGACCTTTACCTCCTGTAATGTCAGCAATAATCTCTTTCAAGCCGGGCCCGAATAAGGTCTGCCCTTTGAAAGGAATATTAAGCAATTTAGATTTAGACGTAACATCAGCTGACCAGGATTTCAGCCACAGAGCTCTGCGTGCCTGAATGGCGAATCCTGAATTTTTAGCCGCAAGTTTAGTTAAATGTACTACGGCATCTGAAATAAATGAATTAGCTAACTTAAGGAATTTAAGTTTGTGTGTGATGTCATCTAGTGTGGATGATTGAAGTGTCTCTTCCAGAGACTCAAACCAAAATGCTGCTGCAGCCGTGACAGGCGCAATACATGCAAGAGGTTGCAATATAAACCCTTGTTGAACAAACATTTTCTTAAGGTAACCCTCTAATTTTTTATCCATTGGATCTGAAAAAGCACAGCTATCCTCCACTGGGATAGTGGTACGCTTAGCTAAAGTAGAAACTGCTCCCTCCACCTTAGGGACCATTTGCCATAAGTCCCGTGTGGCGGCGTCTATTGGAAACATCTTTCTGAATATAGGAGGGGGTGAGAAAGGCACACCGGGTCTATCCCACTCCTTAGTAACAATGTCAGTAAGTCTCTTAGGTATAGGAAAAACGTCAGTACTCGTCGGTACCCGCAAAATATTTATCCAACCTACACATTTTCTCTGGGATTGCAACAGTGTTACAATCATTCAGAGCCGCTAATACCTCCCCTAGTAACACACGGAGGTTCTCAAGCTTAAATTTAAAATTTGAAATGTCTGAGTCCAGTTTATTTGGATCAGAACCGTCACCCACAGAATGAAGCTCTCCGTCTTCACGTTCTGCAAACTGTGACGCAGTATCAGACATGGCCCTTGCATTATCAGCGCACTCTGTTCTCACCCCAGAGTGATCACGTTTACCTCTTAGTTCTGGTAGTTTAGCCAAAACTTCAGTCATAACAGTAGCCATATCTTGTAATGTGATTTGTAATGGCCGCCCAGATGTACTCGGCGCTACAATATCACGCACCTCCTGAGCGGGAGATGCAGGTACTGACACGTGAGGCGAGTTAGTCGGCATAACTCTCCCCTCGTTGTTTGGTGAAATATGTTCAATTTGTACAGATTGACTGTTTTTTAAAATAGCATCAATACATTTAGTACATAAATTTCTATTGGGCTCCAGTTTGGCATTAACACATATAGCACAGAGATATTCCTCTGAATCAGACATGTTTAACACACTAGCAAATAAACAGCAACTTGAAAATACTTTTCAAAGTAATTTACAAATAATAAGAAAACGAACTGTGCCTTTAAGAAGCACAGAAAAAAATTATAACAGTTAAAATAATTAAGTTATAGCATCAATCTTTGTCAGAATATACAGTTTTAGCAAAGGATTGTTCCCCTCAGCAATTAAACAACACAACTTTAGCAAAGGTTTAATCCCATTAGCAAAGATAACAATTTCTGAAAGCAGGAAACAAATTACAGAATAAACGTTTTTATGTCAGTCAAACTATAATTCTCACAGCTCTGCTGAGAGAAAATATTTGATGCATAGTAAAAGCGCCCCTCCCCCACACACACAGCAGTGAGGGAGAACAGAAACTGACAGAAAAAACAGATTTAAGCAACTGCCAAGTGGAAAAATAGTGCCCAAACATTTATTCACTCAGTACCTCAGTAAATGAAAATGATTTTACATTCCAGCAAAAACATTAAACATAATCTCTAGTTATTAAACAACTTTATGTCTTTCTTACAGTGTAATTCTAGTGAAATACCATTCCCCAGAATACTGAAGTGTAAAGTATACATACATGACATTATATCGGTATGGCAGGATTTTCTCATCAATTCCATTGTCAGAAAATAAAAACTGCTACATACCTCTATGCAGATTCATCTGCCCGCTGTCCCCTGATCTGAAGTTTTACCTCACTCCTCAGATGGCCGAGAAACAGCAATATGATCTTAACTACTCCGGCTAAAATCATAGCAAAACTCTGGTAGATTCTTCCTCAAACTCTGCCAGAGAGGTAATAACACACTCCGGTGTTATTTTAAAATAACAAACTTTTGATTGAAGATATAAAACTAAGTATAATCACCATAGTCCTCTCACACGACCTATCTAGTTGCTGGGTGCAAGAGAATGACTGGGGGTGACGTAGAGGGGAGGAGCTATATAGCAGCTCTGCTGGGTGAATCCTCTTGCACTTCCTGTAGGGGAGCAGATAATATCCCACAAGTAATGATGACCCGTGGACTGATCACACTTAACAGAAGAAAGGAGGGGAAGCATAAGCTTTCTGAGGAGGCCATGGATGAAGAAAAGCATCTATGGCCGCTGCCTCCGGGTCTGGATGCCAGTTGAAGTATGTATGAATCTGGAAATTGGTCTTGGATGCAAAAAGATCCAAACAAAAGGGACCCCTGATAGATTGAAGAGAGAGAAAAATGCTCCTATCCAACCTCCAGTCGCTGAAATCCGTCAAATGACGAGATCCCCAATCCACCACTGAATTTGATTGTCCTGGAATATATTCTGCTTTGATAGAAATATTCCTGTCCATCAAAGATAACATAAATTATTTGGTTATATTGGACAAATCCTTGGACTTGGTGCCTCCTAAACGATTGAGATACTGCACCGCAGAAATGTTGTCCATATGCAGGAGAATAGAAACTGGAGAAGAACATTTGGCAAAACTTTTGACTGCAAACGAGCCAGCCAATAATTCTAAACAATTGATATGAAAACATTTCTCCTCCAATGTCCATTTGCCACCTGTAATGGAGGGGCCACAATGTGCTCCCCAGCCTGAAAGACTGGCTTCGGATTCTATAATGAAATTGGGAGCCTTGCCAAAAATGGCTTTCCCATTACAAGCTTCCAAATGAGAAAGCCACCAGGAAAGTTCTTCTTTGGCTTCTGAAGACAAAGGGATCAAATGAGAATAAGAAAAACCTTTTCTTAAATGAAGAATTTTCAATCTCTGAAGTTTGCAATAATGTAACGGAGCAGGGAATATAGCCTGAATAGAGGATGATAGTAAATCTACTATTCTGGCTATAGTTCTGATAGGAACCGAGTCCTTGGATAAAGTTTTGGAAACTTCTTGCTGATGTTCTTCACCTTGTCTGAAGGAAGACTCAAGGTGAAAAGAACAGTATCTATTTGGAAGACCAAGAAAATTAAAGATCTGGTAGGGAACAGAACTGACTTCTGTGTGTTCACAATAAAACCTAAAGATTCCAATAAGGAAATTGTGGAAGAAAGGTGACCTTGAAGAGAGAAAAAATCTTGGTCCATTATTAAAATGTTGTCTAAGTAAATTATCAGACGAACACCCCGAAGTCTCAACCAAGCCACTACAGGTTTGAGTAATTTGGTGAAAATCTAAGGGGCAGAAGACAAACCGAAAGGAAGACAGGTGAAATTCCAAAACTGGTCTTCCCAACGGAAGGTCAAAAACTTCCAGTGTTTTTGAGTGATTGGCACGGTTAGGTAGGCGTCTGTGAGATCCAGAAGAACTAGATAATCGTTTTCTCTTGAACATTCTCTTAGCAAGTGTATGCCTTCCATTTTGAAATGATGGTATGCAACATAAGCATTTAGGGATTTTAGATTTATAACTGGTCTGAACTGATTGTTTTTCTTTTTTACTAAAAATAAGTTGCTTAAATAGATATTGTGAGGCTGAAGAACTGAAAGAATTGCTTTTTTGGAAAAAAGGGTTGAAATTTCTTTTTTGACCAAAAAAGTGTCTTCTTGAGAGAAATGAATGGGTTAAGGAAATTTGATTTGGATTGGAAGAGACATGAACTCTATATAAATGCCTGACACTGCTTGAAGAACCCAAGGATCTGAGGTAATTGCAACCCAATTTTGGGCAAACAGGGCGAGTCTGCCACCAATTTTTTCTGGGAAAGAAGGAACAAGGGGAGGAAATAACAAATTTACCTGGAGCTTGTCTTGCTCTTGCTCTGCTTCTAAATCCTCTTTGACTCCAAGGACATCCTCTCGAAGGGAAGAAGGAAGAGGTAGAGGGTTCTTTATAATTTCTTTGATATTGTGATTGATACTGGGAAGGATATCGGGATTGGTGGGTGAAATAATGAGACCTGGATAAGTAAGATTGGCGGCTGGGAAAGCGGCCTCTGCCTCTCCCGGCCCTGTCAGAAAAACCCTGGTTGGGGTAAAAAAAATGTATTGACCAATGTTTTAACTTTGTTCAAGTTAGAGAAGGTGTTAACGTATTGATTTGAATCTTTCAAATAAAAGTCTCCAAATAAGAGACCATTTTCATCAGAAGCAATATTATTAGAAGAAAAATCTGATATCTTAGGGTCAATTTTGCGCAGAATGTTGCACCATCTTTCACAGGACATAGCACAATTAGCATTTCCCACAAAACAGAGAAGTCTCTGGGCTTATTCTCGAACGATATAAGGGTCTAGGGGAGAATTTTCTGTGATGATCTGTCAATGCCTTTCTTTAGTTTATAACCAGGAGTTCCAATACATTTTAAAATTTTGGGGTCAACTTCTGGGGTAGTGGAAGCATTTTTGGTGAGAAGGAGACGAGGACACTCTGCTCTCATTTTGTTGCAGGATTGCTTTTTTAAGGGTTTACGGAGTTGGTAGTCTATAAATTTTGCCAACTCAATAGGTGGACACCATTCGACAGAGCGAGGATGATGTAAATCATCTGGTTTAAATCTGGGATTACCCAAACAATCAATAAAATCTTCGTCCTCAATAAAATCATTACATTTTTTAGACATCTTTTTATGTTTTTTAGCTGCTGGTGAGTCATCAGAATCATCAGAATCGTTATATAAATCTGAATTAATATCCGTATAATCTTCCTCATCTGAGCTATCAGAATTTGAGGATGATATCTTCTCATAAGATTTAGTTTTTGATTTTGACTTTAGACATATATTAGTATCCCCCATTTGGTTACGCTTGGGGTGCAGGGTCCTTTTTACAGCGGTTTTTGTTCCTTTGCTGTGAGGAATATTTGAGTCAGACAGAAGCTGACGAGATTTGGATAGAAGTTTTTTACTTGCGTTAAAGGCAATTGAAGGGTTTTTTCTTTTTAAAGATTTCTTTTTCTCTTTAATACCCATCAGTGAGGACATTTTATTATACAAATTGTTCATAGAAGAATCTATCATAGTTTGAACTGCTTGAACAGTTAAGGGAGATGTACATACTGGATTTTCAGACATTATTATAAAATATGTGGAAAATATATAAATGTTTATTAAATAAACTCCCTTTATCTATATTCAATAACACCAATACAATCCCAGAGCAATTTGAATATTTTTTTTGTGTGACAGAAAAAACGTTATAAACACTATTATTTAAAATTAAACTAATATTTCATAAAACAAATTTTAAATGAAGGTTTAAATAAACTTGACCAGTAGATGGCAATACAGGCTAACAAATAACTCTAAGGATAAAATGAGCGTTTTCCTGACCGAGTGTAACTAATTGCAACAAAGTTACGTTGTTCGGTAAGAGATGGAGGCTGACTGTGAGGGAAAATAGCAAATACGTCAGCGCGAGTGGGCGGGAAGGAGAAGGGCGGCCCACAAAATGGCACCGGGCGGAAGCACGAGACAAGGGAATAGAAGAGACGCAGGACAAATAAAAAACAGTAAGGAGACAAATTTAAAGTGAACGAAAAAAGCGGGCATTTGGAAATATAGAAAAAGTAATAACCGAAGACATAAGAGGCTGTTAAAACTGAAGTTAAGGAAAAATGTTGAAAGAGAAAAAATGGGAAAAATGGAGATAGACAAAAGAAAATAACATAACAGCACAAAACTTATAACAAAAAAGGCAAAAAAACAAATGAAAATGTATTAATGATAATACAAAATAATGAAAAAAGAGACTGTAACATTAGGGACAAATATTGCACTACTTATCTGAGCTGAGCAGCAAAAGAAAGAGGAGGATTGACAGCATATGAGCCAGTTTATAGTCTATTCCCTTCTCTGATTGGCTATTTTTTCTTGCCTTTATAATAAGCTCCATTTAGCTTCTTATTGTTATTTTAATATATTTTCTGTTATTTCTTATTATTCTTTAAAAGGCTGCATTTGAGTAGTAAAGAAAGACAATGCAAAATAGGAGTCTATGGTCTTATAATAAAATCTAACTTTCTTACACATGCTGTCTGTTTCTATCCTTAATTTGCTGAGACACCTCCATTCCTCAGCCATGATACCACTAATGTGTACTGACAGAATTATGTCTTTGCTGTTTTTGAGCAATATGCATTTTTTTATCTTTTTGTTAGTATATATGAACCATACATAAAACAAATAAGCATCTATTTATCAAGCCGTCAACCAAAAATACGCTGGAATTCCGCAGCGTATTTGTGGTGAGCCTGATTCTCCTTAGTTATCAAACCCTACAAACTGGCAAAAGTAGAATTTAGTAACGTAACATATGATCCGCTGGGCTCAGTCTGACACAGATCGATGCTTACGTCACTACAGATATTCCGAACGCAAGTTCAGCACAATCTGACTATTTTTGGAAGTTATCAAATTCTTACCAGATACGCTCTGCACTATTCCGGCCCAGCGTACCTGGTTTTAAATCCGCCGCCCTGGAGGTGGCTGATGCCATAGGAATCAATGGGAGTCGGAAAGCAGCGAGAGCTTATGTTCGCTGCTACCCGATATCCCATTGATTCTTATGGGAACGTGTACACGTAACACCCTAACATGTACCCCGAGTCTAAACACCCCTAATCTGCCCCCCCCTACACCGCCGCCACCTACATTATACTTATTAACCCCTAATCTGCCGCCCAACACCGCCGCCACCTAAATAAAACTTATTAACCCCTATCCCGCTGCTCCCGGACCCTGCCGCAACTAATTAAACTTATTAACCCCTAAACCGCAGCTCCCGGAGCCCACCACCATCTACATTATACTTATTAACCCCTAATCTGCTGCCCCTACACCGCCGCCACTATATTAAATTTATTAACCCCTAAACCTAAGTCTAACCTTAACCCTAGCACCCCTAACTTAAATATAATTTAAATATATATAAATAAATATTCCTATCATTAACTACATGATTCCTATTTAAAACTAAATACTTACCTTTAAAATAAACCCTAAGCTAGCTACAATATAACTAATAGTTACATTGTAGCTAGCTTAGGGTTTACTTTTATTTTACAGGTAACTTTGTATTAATTTTAACTAGGTACAATAGTTACTAAATACTTATTAACTATTTAATAACTTCCTAGTTAAAATAAATACAAATATACCTGTAAAATAAAACCTAACCTAAGTTACAATTACACCTAACACTACACGATAATTAAATAAATTAAGTAAACTAAATACAATTAAAAACAATTATCTAAAGTGCAAAAAAAACTAATTACTCCTAATCTAATCCCCCTAATAAAATAAAAAAGCCCCCCAAAATAATAAAAAGCCCTACCGTATACTAAATTACGAATAGCCCTTAAAAGGGCCTCTTGCGGGACATTGCCCCAAAGTAATAAGCTCTTTTACCTGTAAAAATAAGTACAATACCCCCTCAAAATTAAAACGCACCACCCACACACCCAACCCTACTCTAAAACCCACCCAATACCCCCTTAATAAAACCTAACACTAACCCCTTGAAGATCACCCTACCTTGAGAAGTGTTCACCCATCCAGGCCGAAGTCCTCAATGAAGCCGGGTGAAGTGGCCCTCCAGACAGGCAGAAGTCTTCATCCAAGGCGGGAAGAAGAGGTCCTCCAGACGGGCAGAAGTCTTCATCTAGACGGCATCTTCTATCTTCATCCATCCGGCGCGGAGCGGGTCCATCTTCAAGACATCCAACGCGGAGCATCCTCTTCTAACGATATCCGACGACTGAATGATGGTTCCTTTAAATGACGTCATCCAAGATGGCGTCCCTTCAATTCCGATTGGCTGATAGAATTCTATCAGCCAATCGGAATTAAGGTAGGAAAAATCCTATTAGCTGATGCAATCAGCCAATAGGATTGAAGTTCAATCCTATTGGCTGATCCAATTAGCCAATAGTATTGAACTCACATTATATTTGCTGTTCCAATCAGCCAATAGAATGCGAGCTCAATCCTATTGGCTGATTGTATTGGATTTATCCTACCTTAATTCTGATTGGCTGATAAAATTCTATCAGCCATTCGGAATTGAAGAGACGCCATCTTGGATGACGTCATTTAAATGAACCGTCATTCAGTCGTCGGATGTCGTTAAAAGAGGATGCTCCGCATCGGATGTCTTGAAGATGGACACCGTCCACGCCGGATGGATGAAGATAGAAGATGCTGTCTGGATGAAGACTTCTGCCCGTCTGGAGGACCTCTTCTGCCCGGCTTGGATGAAGACTTCTGCCCGTCTGGAGAACCACTTTGCCCGGCTTCCTTGAGGACTTCGGCCCGGTTGGGTGAAGACATCTCAAGGTTGGGTGATCTTCAAGGGGTTAGTGTTAGGTTTTTTAAGGGGGCATTGTGTGGGTTTTAGAGTAGGGCTGGGTGTGTGGGTGGTGCTTTTTAATGTTGGGGGGTATTGTACTTTTTTTTCAGGTAAAAGAGCTGATTACTTTGCGGCAATTCCCCGCAAAAAGCCCTTTTAAGGGCTATTTGTAATTTAGTGTAGGGTAGGGCTTTTTATTATTTTGGGGGGCTTTTTTTATTTTGTTTTGTTGATTAGATTAGGTGTAATTACTTTAAAAATATTGTAATTATTTTATTATTTTCTGTAATTTAGTGGGGTGGGGGTTGTATTTTAGATAATTTTATTGAATTTTATTTAATTGTAGTTAATTGTAGTTAATGTAGGTAAATAATTTAATTATAGTGTAGTGTTAGGTGTAATTGTAACTTAGGTTAGGTTTTATTTTACAGGCACTTTTGTATTTATTTTAACTAGGTAGTTATTAAATAGTTAATAACTATTTAATAACTATTGCAGCTAGTTAAAATAAATACAAAGTTGCCTGTAAAATAAAAATAAATCCTAAGATAGCTACAATGTAACTATTAGTTATATTGTAGCTCTCTTAGGGTTTATTTTATAGGTAAGTATTTAGTTTTAAATAGGAATAATTTATTTCAATTTATTTAAATTATATTTAAGTTAGGGGGTGTTAGGGTTAGTGTTAGATTTAGGATTAGGGGTTAATACATTTAATATAGTGGTGGCGGTGTAGGGGGGCAGATTAGGGGTTAATAAATATAATGTAGGTGGCGGCGGTGTAGGGGTGGCAGATTAGGAGTTAATAAATTAAAGTAGGTGGCGGCAGTGTAGGGGGGCAGATTAGGGGTTAATAAATATAATGTAGGTGGCAGTGGGCTCCGAGAGTGGCGGTTTAAGGGTTAAACACTTTATTTAGTTGTGGCGGGGTCCGGGAGCGGCGGTTTAGGGGTTAAACATTTTATATAGTTGCGGCGGGGTAGGGGTTATTAACTTTATGTAGGTAGCGGCGGTATAGGGGACAGAAGATTAGGGGTTTATATGTATAATGTAGGTGGCGGTGGTCTCCGGGAGCGGCAGTTTAGGGGTTAATAGATTTATTAGAGTTGTGGTGGGCTCCAGGAGCGGCAGTTTAGGGGTTACTAACTTTATTTAGGTGCGGCAGGGTCCGGGAGCGGTGGTATGGGGGTAAACAGTACAGTATAGTGTGGGTGTTTAGTGACAGGGTACCAAGAAAGCTGAAAAAAAGCTGAAGAGCAGCGAGATCGATGACTGTTAGTTAACAGCAGTCCGCTGTTCATCGCACCGTACTTGGTGCTCGACTGTTTGACAGCTTTTTTGGTAACTTTGGAGAACGTATTCAGGTCCGCGGCCGCGATCTTAGGTGATCTTAGGCGAGCGTATTGGTGCCGTCGAATGCAAGAAAGTCAACGGCTTGATAAGTAGATGTCATAGGGTGTTTAGCAGTATGACCATTATCTCAGTAATGTTGCACATACATCACACACAGCTTTTGGCAAAATAATGTATTTTCAACTTAGTAATGTTTCATAATTTAAATTGTTTATATATATATATAATTTTTGTAAACTGTACCATATTTAGAAATAAACTATCTTAAAACATATTGATTATTATCTTTTATTATTAAAGGACAATAAAAGTTTAAATTAAACATCCTTGATTCAGATAGAGCATTTCAATTGTCTATTATCAAATTTAATTGTCTCTATGGGGCCTATTTACTAATGTGCGTTGTGCATTTATCATTGCATAGCAGGGGGTGTCAATCAACCCGATCTTAATCGATCGGGTTGATTTCTGTACTCCGCTTCAGAACAGGCGGACAGGTTATGGAGCAGTGGTCTTTAGACTGCTGCTTCATAAGTTCTGTTTCCGGCGAGCCTGAAGGCTCTCAGAAACACGGGGCATCAAGCTCCGTTCAGAGCTTGATAATTTGACCCCTATATCCTTTGTTAAAAAATAGTTCACAGTTGATAAATATATAAATAAGTCTGTCATGGGATTCAGGGGGAAAAAATAAAAGGACATTTTGAAATTTATAAGACTAAAGTTCAACGGTCATTTGAAATCTATCTCAGTGTTGGTGTATTGTCTTAATTATATATTTACTAATTATGCAATTCTAATGTATTTAATAATCCTTAAAGGGCCATAATAATGAAAAAATTACATGTAATTTTACCACTAGAGACATCCCAACTCTATATGTTTAACCCCCGTAATAGTGGTTAAAGGGACACTGAACCCAAAAAAGTTATTTTGTAATTCAGATAGAGCATGAAATTTTAAGCATCTTTCTAATTTACTCCTATTATACAATTTTCTTCATTCTCTTGGTATCTTTATTTGAAATGCAAGAATGTAAGTTTAGATGCCGGCCCATTTTTGGTGAACAACCTGGGTTGTCCTTACTGATTGGTGGATAAATTCATCCACCAATAAAAAATTGCTGTCCAGAGTCCTGAACCTAAAAAAAAGCTTAGATGCCTTCTTTTTCAAAGAAAGATAGCAAGAGAACGAAGAAAAATTGATAATAGGAGTAAATTAGAAAGTTGCTTAAAATTGCACGCTCTATCTGAATCACAAAAGAAAAAATTGGGTTCAGTGTCCCTTTCAATATTACTGGTAACCAAATCAGCACTAGTAGTTGTACAGCTCAGTTATGCAATACAAACTACTTACCAGTTCAGCAATATTTTGTGCCTGGGGCCAGCAGTGCTCTGTAACTCCAGAGTAGTACTTAAACTATGTGCTTAACCCATTTGAGGCGGTTCAACGCAAAGCATTGCAGGGATGCTAGTGTTAATTATATGTTCTAAAAATGTAGGACATGCAATTTTTCATTATTATGGGCCTTTAAAAGAACATAAAAGCCAAATTGTTTTCTATGATTCAGACAGAGGACAGAATTTTAAACAATTTTCCAGTTTACTTCTATTTTCAAATGTGCTTCATTCTCTTGGTATCCTTTACTGAAGGTGCATCAATGCACTACTGGGAGCTAGTTAAACACATCTGTAAACCAATGATAAGAGGCATATATTTGCAGCCACCAATCAGCAGCTAGCTCCCAGCTCCAGTGCCTTCCTAGGTTAGCTTTTCTACAAATGATATCAAGAGAACAAACAAATTAGATAACAGAACTAAATTGGAAAGTTGTTTAAAATTGTATGCTATATCTGAATCACAAAATAATGTTTTGGGGTTTCATGTCCCTTTAAGTATTAAATTACAAAGTACAATAATCAAAATATGTTTGTTAATTATAATGGTTGGAGGGCCCTGCTTGTGAGCCACTGTTCCCTGTAATCTGCATTTACATGAGACAATTAGTAGAACAGATGGACTAGTAATTTCATGCTGTAAAGGAAGTACATGGACCTGCCAATTTAAAAAATACTTCATAGTGTGCATTCATTTTGATATCCAACAACATTACAAAAAGTGTTTCTACAGATACAAATTGGAATTTTTGCCTTATTGCTGTATTTATATTTAATATATTCTTCTTAAAGGGACACTAAACCCAAAATCTTTCTTTCATAAGTTAAGGTAGAAAATACAATTTTAAACAACATTCCAGTTTACTTCTAGTATCTAATTTTCTTAATTCTTTACATATATTTTGTTGAAGAAATAGCAATGCACATGGATAAGCCAATCACACAAAGCAACTATGTGCAGTCAGCACAATCAGCACCAATCAGCAGCTACTGAGCCTATCTAGATATGATTTTCAGCAAAGGATATAAAAAAATGAAGCAAATTAGATAATATAAGTAAATTAGAAAGTTGTTTAAAATGGCATGCTCTTTCTAAATTGTGAAAGAAAAAAATGTGGGTTTTGTGTCCCTTTAACTATTACTCACTATCTTTGAGAATTTAATGATCTAGGGCCATCTGCAATCTAAATATGTTTTACTTGTCAATTAATCTTACTGTTAAGATATTTGGCTTAATGCTCTATGAATTCATACCAGGGGGCCGATTTATTAAAGTGCGGACGGACATGATACGATGTGGCGTATCATGTCCGGCGCACATCGATAAATGCAGACAGCATACACTGTCGTCATTTGTCATCACACAAGCAGTTCTTGTGAACTGCTTGTGCAATGCCGCCCCCTGCAGATTTGCGGCCAATCGGCTGCTAGCAGGGGATGTCAATCAGCCTGATCGTATAGGATCAGGCGGATTGATGTCTGCAGCCTCAGAGGCAGCGGACGAGATATGGAGCAGCGGTCTTTAGACCACTGCTTCATAACTGCTGTTTCCGGCGAGCCTGAAGGGGCATCAAGCTCCATCGATATATATATATATATATGTGTGTGTAACTATGTATTTACAGACATATATACGCTGATAAATACATATGTACACAAAAAGATGCATAATTACATTGGAACCCTTTGCAGTTAAGTAGATGAAAACATGTAAAAGCATATTTATGCAATATTAATTTTTAATAAAGTGTTATACTACACATAGCAGAATATGTTCTATGTATTTATAAATAGATATTCCTATATATATATATATATATATATATATATATATATATCTATCTGTATATATCTATATATAATCATGTGTATATAGGTATAATATATATATTTATGAATAAATAGAACATATTATTCTATGTGAAATAGATTAGAATGTGAAATATTCACATTTTCATGTCGGGTTAGCGCACTTGCGAATATGTGATCGGCTTTGCACATGAGTAAGGTTTTTATTTGCACTTTTTGTGTTCCATTGACTTCTATGCAGTGACGTGCAGTCACAGGAGGCAGGTGAGGCAGCGCCTCCCCTGGCCAATCTATGTAAATACAGGCAGCATTTATTTAAAATTAAAAAATAAAAAAATTATTATTTTTTTTTTTCATATTTTTTTTTTAATAAAATAAGGTGACCCCCCTACCCCCCCCACCCCTCCACCAAAATCATGATTCTGTGTGTAAATTTTATTAAAACCGACTCACTGTTTGTTTATACATCAATACATTCATATTGCGCAAGACAAGGACAGCCGGCTGTCCTTGCATTGCGCAATATGAATGCATTGACTACTGTGGAAGTGTATGGGACGCTGAGAGACTGCCACCAGAGGAGAAAAGGTGCTAATGCAGTGCTCTCCAATGCACCCCATACGCTTCCACAGGAGGCTAGCCTCCGTCCTGGCCGCCTCTCACTACTAGTCTGACAGCCAATCAGATTCAGAACTCGTCTGAATCTGACTGGGGCTGGCATGATGCAACCGGAGCGTAGAAGACTACTTCAACTTGTCTTGTTGTACTTGTTATGATAACAAGTACAACAAGACAAGTTGAAGTACTACCGGTGGTGCAGAAGGCGCGGCTGCGACCGGGCCCCCGACCTCAGAGGGGCCCCAGCTGCCTTGAGCACAAACTTTTTTTTGTTTATTTTTTATTTTATTTTTTTCCATCTGCCGCAGCCTGCTACTCATAATATGGATTACACTCATATGTATTACAGAGTCACAGTCAGCCTGTTGCCGCAGTCCACCAAATAATAGATCGCATTGATTGGTGCAGCAGCTCAGCAGCAGCCGAAAGATCTTCCCATTGGCTGGCGGCTGTTTGGCGCGCACATTTGCTCTGAGACTCTGAGTCCTGACTGTCAGTGTCAGAAGACAGTGATTGTGTGGAGCCGCGGCAACAGGCATCAATATCTGGCAGACTGGCTGCACGTCTCTGATGCGGTAAGTCCTCTCCTATTAACCTTACTGGGAGTTACTGAGTTTTTACCTTGGTAAAACAATGATGGGGTCCACATGCACATTTACCAATTGTGGCAATGCAGATAGCAAGCTTCTCTCCTGCAATGTAAATCACCATCACCTGTAAGGTGCCATGCCATCGACACTGAGGAGATACATAAAAATGGACAACTGGAGATTAGCAGATCATTGCTCATGCTAGTGCCCACATGCTGAGATTGAAGAGAGGCATTTATGTTTATTATAATTAGAGGATGATTACTGCAGCGCCATTGGAGGAAGGAATGGCATGCATTATGTCCAAATCCAGCCTACGCTAGTGAATTGGTATATTATGTTTTGTGAGTTTTCTCTCTAATTGCAATGACCAATTTAGTTAATCTCCTACGGAAATCTTTTCACTATGTACCCTGTATGCTAATGCCCAGACGGACATGGTTCACATAAAAAAGGCAGCAGACACAGCTGCCTGTATTTTCTGTTTCTCCAACATAGGTGTGTCCGGTCCACGGCGTCATCCTTACTTGTGGGATATTCTCTTCCCCAACAGGAAATGGCAAAGAGCCCAGCAAAGCTGGTCACATGATCCCTCCTAGGCTCCGCCTACCCCAGTCATTCTCTTTGCCGTTGTACAGGCAACATCTCCACGGAGATGGCTTAGAGTTTTTTAGTGTTTAACTGTAGTTTTTATTATTCAATCAAGAGTTTGTTATTTTGAAATAGTGCTGGTATGTACTATTTACTCAGAAACAGAAAAGAGATGAAGATTTCTGTTTGTATGAGGAAAATGATTTTAGCAACCGTCACTAAAATCCATGGCTGTTCCACACAGGACTGTTGAGAGCAATTAACTTCAGTTGGGGGAACAGTGAGCAGTCTCTTGCTGCTTGAGGTATGACACATTCTAACTAGACGATGTAATGCTGGAAGCTGTCATTTTCCCTATGGGATCCGGTAAGCCATGTTTATTACGATCGTAAATAAGGGCTTCACAAGGGCTTATTAAGACTGTAGACTTTTTTTGGGCTAAATCGATTCATTATTAACACATATTTAGCCTTGAGGAATCATTTTATTTGGGTATTTTGCTATAATAATATCGGCAGGCACTGTTTTAGACACCTTATTCTTTAGGGACTTTCCCAAAGCATAGGCAGAGCCTCATTTTCGCGCCGGTGTTGCGCACTTGTTTTTGAGAGGCATGGCATGCAGTCGCATGTGAGAGGAGCTCTGATACTTAGAAAGACTTTCTGAAGGCGTCATTTGGTATCGTATTCCCCTTTGGGCTTGGTTGGGTCTCAGCAAAGCAGATACCAGGGACTGTAAAGGGGTTAAAGTTCAAAACGGCTCCGGTTCCGTTATTTTAAGGGTTAAAGCTTCCAAATTTGGTGTGCAATACTTTTAAGGCTTTAAGACACTGTGGTGAAAATTTGGTGAATTTTGAACAATTCCTTCATGTTTTTTCGCAATTGCAGTAATAAAGTGTGTTCAGTTTAAAATTTAAAGTGACAGTAACGGTTTTATTTTAAAAAGTTTTTTGTACTTTGTTATCAAGTTTATGCCTGTTTAACATGTCTGAACTACCAGATAGACTGTGTTCTGAATGTGGGGAAGCCAGAATTCCTATTCATTTAAATAAATGTGATTTATGTGACAATGATGCCCAAGATGATTCCTCAAGTGAGGGGAGTAAGCATGGTACTGCATCATTCCCTCCTTCGTCTACACGAGTCTTGCCCACTCAGGAGGCCCCTAGTACATCTAGCGCGCCAATACTCCTTACTATGCAACAATTAACGGCTGTAATGGATAATTCTGTCATAAACATTTTAGCCAAAATGAACACTTATCAGCGTAAGCGCGACTGCTCTGTTTTAGATACTGAAGAGCATGACGACGCTGATAATAATGTTTCTGAAGGGCCCCTAACCCAGTCTGATGGGGCCAGGGAGGTTTTGTCTGAGGGAGAAATTACTGATTCAGGGAACATTTCTCAACAAGCTGAACCTGATGTGATTACATTTAAATTTAAGTTGGAACATCTCCGCATTCTGCTTAAGGAGGTATTATCCACTCTGGATGATTGTGACAAGTTGGTCATCCCAGAGAAACTATGTAAAATGGACAAGTTCCTAGAGGTGCCGGGGCTCCCAGAAGCTTTTCCTATACCCAAGCGGGTGGCGGACATTGTTAATAAAGAATGGGAAAGGCCCGGTATTCCTTTCGTCCCTCCCCCCATATTTAAAAAATTGTTTCCTATGGTCGACCCCAGAAAGGACTTATGGCAGACAGTCCCCAAGGTCGAGGGAGCGGTTTCCACTTTAAACAAACGCACCACTATACCCATAGAGGATAGTTGTGCTTTCAAAGATCCTATGGATAAAAAATTAGAAGGTTTGCTTAAAAAGATGTTTGTTCAGCAGGGTTACCTTCTACAACCAATTTCATGCGTTGTCCCTGTCGATACAGCCGCATGTTTCTGGTTCGATGAGCTGATAAAGGCGGTCGATAGTGATTCTCCTCCTTATGAGGAGATTATGGACAGAATCAATGCTCTCAAATTGGCTAATTCTTTTACCCTAGACGCCACTTTGCAATTGGCTAGGTTAGCGGCTAAGAATTCTGGGTTTGCTATTGTGGCGCGCAGAGCGCTTTGGTTGAAATCTTGGTCGGCTGATGCGTCTTCCAAGAACAAGCTACTTAACATTCCTTTCAAGGGGAAAACGCTGTTTGGCCCTGACTTGAAAGAGATTATCTCTGATATCACTGGGGGTAAGGGCCACGCCCTTCCTCAGGATCGGCCTTTCAAGGCAAAAAAAAATAAACCTAATTTTCGTCCCTTTCGTAGAAACGGACCAGCCCAAAGTGCTACGTCCTCTAAGCAAGAGGGTAATACTTCTCAAGCCAAGCCAGCTTGGAGACCAATGCAAGGCTGGAACAAGGGAAAGCAGGCCAAGAAACCTGCCACTGCTACCAAGACAGCATGAAATGTTGGCCCCCGATCCGGGACCGGATCTGGTGGGGGGCAGACTCTCTCTCTTCGCTCAGGCTTGGGCAAGAGATGTTCTGGATCCTTGGGCGCTAGAAATAGTCTCCCAAGGTTATCTTCTGGAATTCAAGGGGCTTCCCCCAAGGGGGAGGTTCCACAGGTCTCAGTTGTCTTCAGACCACATACAAAGACAGGCATTCTTACATTGCGTAGAAGACCTGTTAAAAATGGGAGTGATTCATCCTGTTCCATTAAGAGAACAAGGGATGGGGTTCTACTCCAATCTGTTCATAGTTCCCAAAAAAGAGGGAACGTTCAGACCAATCTTAGATCTCAAGATCTTAAACAAGTTTCTCAAGGTTCCATCATTCAAGATGGAAACCATTCGAACTATTCTTCCTTCCATCCAGGAAGGTCAATTCATGACCACGGTGGATTTAAAGGATGCGTATCTACATATTCCTATCCACAAGGAACATCATCGGTTCCTAAGGTTCGCATTCCTGGACAAGCATTACCAGTTCGTGGCGCTTCCTTTCGGATTAGCCACTGCTCCAAGGATTTTCACAAAGGTACTAGGGTCCCTTCTAGCTGGGCTAAGACCAAGGGGCATTGCTGTAGTACCTTACTTGGACGACATTCTGATTCAAGCGTCGTCCCTTCCTCAAGCAAAGGCTCACACGGACATAGTCCTGGCCTTTCTCAGATCTCACGGATGGAAAGTGAACGTGGAAAAGAGTTCTCTATCTCCGTCAACAAGGGTTCCCTTCTTGGGAACAATAATAGACTCCTTAGAAATGAGGATATTTCTGACAGAGGCCAGAAAAACAAAACTTCTAGACTCTTGTCGGATACTTCATTCCGTTCCTCTTCCTTCCATAGCTCAGTGCATGGAAGTGATCGGGTTGATGGTAGCGGCAATGGACATAGTTCCTTTTGCGTGCATTCATCTAAGACCATTACAACTGTGCATGCTCAGTCAGTGGAATGGGGATTATACAGACTTGTCTCCGAAGATACAAGTAAATCAGAGGACCAGAGACTCACTCCGTTGGTGGCTGTCCCTGGACAACCTGTCACGAGGGATGACATTCCGCAGACCAGAGTGGGTCATTGTCACGACCGACGCCAGTCTGATGGGCTGGGGCGCGGTCTGGGGATCCCTGAAAGCTCAGGGTCTTTGGTCTCGGGAAGAATCTCTTCTACCGATAAATATTCTGGAACTGAGAGCGATATTCAATGCTCTCAAGGCTTGGCCTCAGCTAGCGAGGGCCAAGTTCATACGGTTTCAATCAGACAACATGACAACTGTTGCGTACATCAACCATCAGGGGGGAACAAGGAGTTCCCTAGCGATGGAAGAAGTGACCAAAATCATTCTATGGGCGGAGTCTCACTCCTGCCACCTGTCCGCTATCCACATCCCAGGAGTGGAAAATTGGGAAGCGGATTTTCTGAGTCGTCAGACATTACATCCGGGGGAGTGGGAACTCCATCCGGAAATCTTTGCCCAAGTCACTCAGCTGTGGGGCATTCCAGACATGGATCTGATGGCCTCTCGTCAGAACTTCAAAGTTCCTTGCTACGGGTCCAGATCCAGGGATCCCAAGGCGGCTCTAGTGGATGCACTAGTAGCACCTTGGACCTTCAAACTAGCTTATGTGTTCCCGCCGTTTCCTCTCATCCCCAGGCTGGTAGCCAGGATCTATCAGGAGAGGGCGTCGGTGATCTTGATAGCTCCTGCGTGGCCACGCAGGACTTGGTATGCAGATCTGGTGAATATGTCATCGGCTCCACCTTGGAAGCTACCTTTGAGACGAGACCTTCTTGTTCAGGGTCCGTTCGAACATCCGAACCTGGTTTCACTCCAGCTGACTGCTTGGAGATTGAACGCTTGATCTTATCGAAGCGAGGGTTCTCAGATTCTGTTATCGATATTCTTGTTCAGGCCAGAAAGCCTGTAACTAGAAAGATTTACCACAAAATTTGGAAAAAATATATCTGTTGGTGTGAATCTAAAGGATTCCCTTGGGACAAGGTTAAGATTCCTAAGATTCTATCCTTCCTTCAAGAAGGATTGGAAAAAGGATTATCTGCTAGTTCCCTGAAGGGACAGATTTCTGCCTTGTCTGTGTTACTTCACAAAAAGCTGGCAGCTGTGCCAGATGTTCAAGCCTTTGTTCAGGCTCTGGTTAGAATTAAGCCTGTTTACAAACCTTTGACTCCTCCTTGGAGTCTCAATTTAGTTCTTTCAGTTCTTCAGGGGGTTCCGTTTGAACCCTTACATTCCGTTGATATTAAGTTATTATCTTGGAAAGTTTGGTTTTTAGTTGCAATTTCTTCTGCTAGAAGAGTTTCAGAATTATCTGCTCTGCAGTGTTCTCCTCCTTATCTGGTGTTCCATGCAGATAAGGTGGTTTTACGTACTAAACCTGGTTTTCTTCCAAAAGTTGTTTCTAACAAAATCATTAACCAGGAGATTATCGTACCTTCTCTGTGTCCGAAACCAGTTTCAAAGAAGGAACGTTTGTTGCACAATTTGGATGTTGTTCGCGCTCTAAAATTCTATTTAGATGCTACAAAGGATTTTAGACAAACATCTTCCTTGTTTGTTGTTTATTCCGGTAAAAGGAGAGGTCAAAAAGCAACTTCTACCTCTCTCTCTTTTTGGATTAAAAGCATCATCAGATTGGCTTACGAGACTGCCGGACGGCAGCCTCCCGAAAGAATCACAGCTCATTCCACTAGGGCTGTGGCTTCCACATGGGCCTTCAAGAACGAGGCTTCTGTTGATCAGATATGTAGGGCAGCGACTTGGTCTTCACTGCACACTTTTACCAAATTTTACAAGTTTGATACTTTTGCTTCTTCTGAGGCTATTTTTGGGAGAAAGGTTTTGCAAACCGTGGTGCCTTCCATTTAGGTGACCTGATTTGCTCCCTCCCTTCATCCGTGTCCTAAAGCTTTGGTATTGGTTCCCACAAGTAAGGATGACGCCGTGGACCGGACACACCTATGTTGGAGAAAACAGAATTTATGTTTACCTGATAAATTACTTTCTCCAACGGTGTGTCCGGTCCACGGCCCGCCCTGGTTTTTTTAATCAGGTCTGATAATTTATTTTTTTTAACTACAGTCACCACGGTACCATATGGTTTCTCCTATGCAAATATTCCTCCTTAACGTCGGTCGAATGACTGGGGTAGGCGGAGCCTAGGAGGGATCATGTGACCAGCTTTGCTGGGCTCTTTGCCATTTCCTGTTGGGGAAGAGAATATCCCACAAGTAAGGATGACGCCGTGGACCGGACACACCGTTGGAGAAAGTAATTTATCAGGTAAACATAAATTCTGTTTTTCTGCTGCAGTGCAGTGCCTTGCTTGCTCTCACAAGACTAGGGTCTGCGAATCACCCCAAAAAATAGTTTGGTGTGGTTATCTCTGCATTTTCAGATGGGGCAGAGAGGTTACAACAGAATGGCCACATGACCACTTGATTTTGAGTAAGCCTGCACCACAAGGGTGGTATCTGATGCCTAGTACATAGAGCCTGTGTAATTTGAGTCATTACATCTTTAGAAACTCAAATGATAGGTAAAAGGATCTTTTTTTAATTTATTAATTTCTTTCTTTTTTTTTTTTTTTTTACCCAACACTTTAAACAGCTTCTCTTCCTCACCAGGGCTGTATTAGTTATAAGGATGTGTCATGGGCTTCTTTTTCAAGCTATTATTCCCCTATATACTTTTGTTTTTAAAGGAGTATTACAGACAGTTTTTAATATAATATTTCTGCAATATACTTGTTTTAGCAAAAATGCTTCTATTAAATGTTATTACTATTTTTAGTTAGAACGTTTATTGTGCATGTGTAAGAGAAGCATATTTAGATATGCTCCATACACTAGTATGTTAAATAGTGTGTCTGCTCAGAGGTTGAGCCATGCATTGGGTTGCATGATACAAGTCACTGACAGCTCTCTGATCACAAAAACTATTTAAAATGCTGATATGAAGCATATTTAGATATGCTTAATGTGCATTTGAAATGCACACTAAAGTGCTTCTATTTTAGCTGGAACATCCCTGTAATATGGATGAATAAAGTATAGAACTTTTTGTCATTTAAAAAGTGGAGTCATATGGGCTACATCTTGGATGGGACTTTAAAAGGTCCCCTCCCCTTTTTTTTATTTGAAAGCATTTTTCCTAGGTTGCAAGCTTAAACTAGTTTACTTTAAATAGTACTTATGACTTAAAGGTGGACCATCCTCTTTTTATACTTTAGCTAGGTTAAAAATACATTGTCATAATTTTTTTTTATAGTTCCATGCACATTGTGTGTACCCATGTTGACGAAAATATGAATGCATAACTCTTTAGGAATGTAGTTTTTTTTCTCCAGTGTTCATGTGTAAATGCTGTCAATTTTGCCATTTTTGCTGTGTGTTGGTTTCACCATAATCATCTGCTCTATTGTTAAGAGCACCCAAACAAATTACATGTTATTTTTAACAGACAAACAGGGCTTTCTTGAAATACCCTCTATGGGTACATATACATATATAACAATAAACATTAATAATTTAATGCAAAAAAAAAATAGGGAAATTAATCAAAAAGTAATGTTTGCAGTTATTTATAATAATGTCTACACAACTTGACACTGTGTCATGTCGTGTGGGCTCTCATCTGGCTGGGAGAAAATCTGCTTGGCCCGGGTTATATGGAGTAAGCTGGGGGTAACATATAATAAAAACAAATGGGGAGAATAAGACACTATGTGAGCAGGGGACTGGGGTAGTGACAGCAGTATACTGTATATGCCCCTATATACAGTATATATCTGAGTGGACTAGTACATTTTCTCCCCGACTAGTAATATATATATATATATATATATATATATATATATATATATAAATTAGTGCCCAAGCACTAAAAATAAAGTGTACAAACTACATCATGTACTTGCAACTTGTGTAGTAGATTGACTTTATCATGGATACACTACAGCTCCTATCCTCCTACTACACTGTGTGTGTATTTATTATAAAAAATGTAAAAAAAAAAAGAGAGAAAAATTAAATGTATCAAAATCACACTTTTTTTGGGGGAGGGGGAGGGGGTGGGGGGCCCTTCATGGATTCTTGCACCGGGGCCCTGCGGTTTCTAGTTACGCCTCTGTTGTTATCTATATTTGGCGGCGGCGCATCTTTTTAGGTAGGTCAGTGGTGGCGGGGTTGGGGTTCAGGTTGACTGACTCACTGTCTTCTTCTGTTGTTGTTGTGTGACAGTGACTGTGTTAACTTCGAAGTTCGAATCGACTATGTATTGTGATATAATAATTGTGATTACTATTAGATTGATTTAGGTAGGTGGCGGGCCTCAGACTTTTATAGTGACTCCTGTCCTCCTGAGCCTGCTGGGGCCCTGGGCCAATCTTTTATTTTAGGCGGCAGTGCGGCACTAAGTTGAAGTTAGATAACGTGAGTTGAAGTTGAACTTATACATTTATTACAACGAACTTGCAGCCTCGCTGCCAAAATAGTCAAGTGACTCAAGTCACTTCCCTTGACTATAGAGGCAGCGAGGCTGCAAGTTCGTTGTAATAAATGTATATCAAGTTGACAAGTTCAGCTCAAGTTATCTAACTTCAACTTAGTGCCGCCTAAAAGAAAAGAAAAGATAGCCCAGGGCCCCAGCAGGCTCAGTCACACGACAAGGAAGTTGGTTTCTTATTCAAGCTGTTTCTTATTCGTGAAATTCTGTTTCTTATTCATGGAAGTTGGTTTCTTATTCAATTTTTTTTAAAATAAAAAAATAGGTTTTATTAAAATAATAATATGATTCATATAAATGTAGTTACACAGAGGTGGAATCTCTTTATATAACAGATATACAAACTTGAAAAAAGGGCATACGTTGGCACCACTACAAATATTACTATTTTGAATAGATAACATATATTTTCAAAGGGTTAATAACCATTGGGCCACTGATTTCACTATGAATATATACAGGGTAGATCCCCCTCCATGCCATGCAATTGTTTTTAGCCTGGCCCAATGGTGTTTTGGGCACAGAAATTGATGCCAACCCTGGCATAGGTGACATAATTCTCAATTTTGAATAAGTAACAGATATTTTCAAAGGGTTAATAACCATTGGGCCACTGATTTCACTATGAATATCTACAGGGTAGATCCCCCTCCATGCCATGCTATTGTTTTTAGCCTGGCCCAATGGTTATTAACCCTTTGAAAATATCGGTTACTTATTCAAAAATGAGAATTATGTCACCTATGCCAGGGTTGGCATCAATTTCTGTGCCAAAACACCATTGTGCCAGGCTAAAAACAATTGCATGGCATGGAAGAGGATCTGCCCTGTATATATTCAAAGTGAAATCAGTGGCCCAATGGTTATTAACCCTTTGAAAATATCTGTTACTTATTCAAAAATGAGAATTATGTCACCTATGCCAGTGTTGGCATCAATTTCTGTGCCAAAAACACCATTGGGCCAGGCTAAAAACAATTGCATGACATGGAGGGGGATCTACCCTGTATAAATTTATAGTGAAATCAGTGGCCCAATGGTTATTAACCCTTTGAAAATATCTGTTACTTATTCAAAAATGAGAATTATGTCACCTATGCCAGTGTTGGCATCAATTTCTGTGGCAAAAACACCATTGGGCCAGGCTAAAAACAATTGAATGACATGGAGGGGGAATGGGATCTACCCTGTATAAAATCATAGTGAAATCAGTGGCCGAATGGTTATTAACCCTTTGAAAATATATGTTATTTATTCAAAATAGTAATATTTGTAGTGGTGCCAACGTATGCCCTTTTTTCAAGTTTGTATATCTAATTGTTATATAAAGAGATTCCACCTCTGTGTAACTACATTATATGAATCATATTATTATTTTAATAAAACCGATTTTTTTATTTTAAAGTAAATTTAAAGCAGTCTGACAAAAAAATTGAATAAGAAACCAACTTCCATGAATAAGAAACAGAATTTTCCCGAATAAGAAACAGCTTGAATAAGAAACCAACTTCCTTGTCGTCTCAGTCACTATAAAAGCTGTAGCCTGTTTTTGGTTATTTACTACTACTAGTAATAATTATTATTAAATCAAGTCACCCATTTTATGTAACCTCTCACCTATTGAGTCAGCTCAAGAGGGATCTTGGGGCTGCTAAGAACCCCAATAATTACTGAAATACCCCCAATTATCAATGGTGTCCAACTGTCCATATCCAAAAATTTGCAAGTCAATTTTTTGTTCTACCTAGGGAAGGCAAGATGTAAATGAGGAGAGGTGTATTTAAATAATAGGCAATATGTAGTGGAAATTATTGATACTAGTTATTTATTTGTCCAGTTTTTTAAAGTCCATAGGTTTAATTAATGTAAAATATCTCATATGCATCACTGCATTACAAATATGGAGCAGAAGTAAATAAGTGGCAGTCAAGGGGGTCAAACTGCTGTTCATTTGTGGTGCAGAGTGCAGACTGCAGAGAGACAAAATGTTGATTTTTATGTTACTAGCAGCCATGGGGTAAAATGGCTGTCACTGCTCAATTGTGAAAAATATACCTGGTTAAATGAAGAGTGGGGGCTATTGGGAGGGAGCTTTGTGTGACTCTGAGTCTGACTTATAGTGAGTGACTGAGGCTGCCAATCTATTGAATCACATTCTTTTTTTAGGTAGGTGGCGGCTGGCGGCACTTGATGAAGTTAGTTAGTTGATATTATTTATAACACACACACTTGTGTTCTTGTAGATTGTGGGGTGTCCAAACTTCTGTCTCAAAGGGCCACAAAGTTTTCTCTTTTTTTCTTTTTCTTCTTTTTGCTAAGATGGAGGTGAGATTTATTTCTAGATAGAAATAATACAATTTACAATAGATAGACATGTTACATTATTTTGGTTTGTATGTGTTGAACTTGCAACTAGATATTATGATAACTAATGTACTTGTGTTGTTGTAAAGGCAAAAACACACACAAATGTATACACACATATACATACACATGCAGATATACACTAAACACACACACATGTATACACACATATACATACACATGCAGATATATGCTAAACACACACACATGTATACACACATATACATACACATGCAGATATACACTAAACACACACATGTATACAATTACACACATATACATACACAAGCAGATATACACTAAACACACACACATGTATACAATTACACACATATACATACACATGCAGATATACACTACACACACACACACATATCCTTTGAAAAGCATATCTAAATATGCTCTGTAGCTACTGAGCATATTTAGATATGAATTTCAACAAAGGGTATCTGATTTTCTTCATTCTTTTGATATCCTTTGTTGAAAAGCATATCTAAATATGCTCAGTAGCTATTGAGCATATTTAGATATGAATTTCAACAAAGGATATCTGATTTCCTTCATTCTTTTGATATCCTTTGTTGAAAATCATATCTAAATATGCTCATTAGCTACTGAGCATATTTAGATATGCTTGTCCACAAAGGATATCAAAAGAATGAAGGAAATCAGATATCCTTTGTTGAAATTCATATCTAAATATGCTCGATAGCTTATAAGCATATTTAGATATGCTTTTCAACAAAGGATATAAAAAGAATGAAGAAAATCAGATATCCTTTGTTGAAAATCATATCTAAATATGCTCAGTAGATACTGAATGGTGGCTGCATATAGATATTGGCTCGCCCATGTGCAATTGCTATTTCTTCAACAAAGGATATCTAAAGAATGAAGGCGTATCCGATTCCTAGACACTGCCTCACCAGCCTCTGAAGTCACCGCACATCACTGCTTCTATGGGGGAGTACGTTAATATGCACAATATTCTAAGTTTAGCTTTTTACGTGCGTCATGTAAGTGCGCAAGCGAAAATAGTTTGCTTTCAACTTGTAATACGAGCACAACCTGATATGCGCAAAAAAAAGCTTACTTCCAGCAGAGTTAACGCTTAAGTGGGAGTGTTAAATAACGCTTCACTTGTAATCTGGTCCCTAATGTTTCAAAATCAATTATCAATCAATTATTATTATTATTTTTATTATTAGCAGTTATTTTTCAATATTATTCCTATTATTTTTTGTTATTATTATTATTATAATACATTTATATGTCTAGTTCTGTCCAGTCCACTGCCAGAACTATTAGTTTCACTGCTGTGAAAATGTATCTAGTGTTACATACTTGCTATATTTTCCTATTTTCATACTAAATTGGAAGATAGACATGGTATTGTGACATTAGAGCATAGCTTCTGATTATTTCTGCTCCATGCTGATACCTTTATGCAGCTGAGAATTCTGCATTGCCAGTATGCTAATGAGCTCCTCTAAAATGCACAATATGGGTCTTCAGTTTCTCATATTACTATTTTGGAAGGCAAGATAATTCTTTATCATACTAGATTCTTATTCCTTGTACACCCTACCCCAGAAGTAGATATTTACATTATACTGTTAACTGTGCTTAAAAGGGCAGTGAAGTTAAAATTAAACGTTCATGATTCAGATAGGGAATGCAATTTTAAACAACCTTCCAATGTACTTTTATCCAGTGACGTGCAGTGACGTCAGAGGATGGTGAGGCAGTGGCTAGGATACGCCTTCATTCTTTAGATATCCTTTGTTGAAGAAATAGCAATGCACATGGGTGAGCCAATCACATGAGGTATCTATGTGCAGCCACCAATCAGCAGCTACTGAGCATATTTAGATATGATTTTCAACAAAGGACATCAAAAGAATAAAGAAAATTAGATATTAGATGTAAATTGGAAAGTTATTTAAATTTGCATATGGGTTTCATATGGGTTTCATGTCCCTTTAAATGGTGTCTTGGAAAACTGGTCAACTTAGTAAACATCTGATTTTAGTCTAAAAGGATTGTAACAGAAACACTTGCCAGATAACACAATGCTTGCTCTGATTATGAGATCTAGAAATCCATGCCCATTAAAATATGTTTAAAACATACATTTTACTTTAATGCTGCAAATTATGATTATAGATTCTTTCATTACATAAGGGATGAGAGTCAGAGGGGGAGGAAGAGAGACAGAGAGATAAAGAGACCATGGGGGAGAACAACACATAAGGAGAGAGATGGATAGATAGAGAGAGACACACACACACAAGGGGGGGGGGGGGGACCACTGCATTTTAAAGTAATAAAACAGCAGAGCTACAGAGAGTTCAGAAAATTAGTCTATAATTTAGTGTGAAGTACAGAGGCAAGCTGCTAAGTTAGTGGGTGTAAAGTTTGAGTAAACAAAATACAAAAACGACCCTGCTGTAAAAGAGTAAAAAAACACTAAACCACATTCATTAAATTATCATTTTCACTAACAGAATCTCTTTCAGTAAAATCTTACTTTAATAAGATGTTGGTGAAACACTGCTCTCTGTGCCTCTTTTCCTGCTCTGTAAGGATTCAGGAAGTGACAGTGGCACATTCCACTGCACTTAGAGGGGAAGAACAGAACTCTCTTTTTTACTTTAGCAAAGCTAGCAGGTTCACAGGACAGCAACAAAATATATGAAAGTTGTTTTTTTTGCGTTTTTTGTTTTGTTTTATATGATTTAACATCCAGCCCCAACCCTATGTTCCACTTACTAATGCCTCTCACTGGATTGGTTCAGCCCAAATAGGACTGCCTCAAATAAGCAGTTAATGAGCCATGCAATGATCTTAACCACTTGCATCCAGTAGATGGCGTAGCATGTTGTGTAATGGTGGGCAGACCTGCTTGTGCCTCTTCATTGCACAACATATAGCTGTGAGAAAAAAAAATGCTGGGGGAAAAAATTTACAATTTTTTTTTAAAGCCAATAAAAAAAATATATTTTTGCCCATATGAGAGGTGAAGCACTGCCTCACCTGCCTCTAGTGACTGCACATCACTGCTTTTATCATCAAATTAGTTTTGTTTTCTTTATATTCTTTGTTGAAAGCTAAACAAAATTGGGCTTATATGCTAATGTCTAATCCCTTGTAGGCCACCTCTTATCTCAGTGCATTTTAACAGGTTTTCACAGCTAGGCAGCACTAGTTCATGTGGGCCATATAGATGTGAGACATTGCATGAGAACTAGTGCAGCGAAGGGGGTAAGTTGCGTAGCGATGTGCCGCAATTTTAAATATATATGTACAGGTAGCCCTCAGTTTACGCCGGGGTTAAGTTCCAGAAGGAATGGTTGTAAATCAAAACCGTTGTAAATTGAAACCCAGTTTATAATGTAAGTCAATGGGAAGTGAGGGAGTTAGGTTCCAGGCCCCTCTCAAAATTGTCATAAGTAACACCTAATACATTATTTTTAAAGCTTTGAAATGAAGACTTTAAATGCTAAATATAAACCTAATAAAATAATCACACAACACAGAATATATAATTAAACTAAGTTAAATGAACAAAAACATTTGCTAAACAACATTATAAACCTAATAAAATAATCACACAACCCAGACTTTACTTGCATTTTTCTGCAAACAGTTCTTTCTATGTATTCCAATCTGGACTGATTTATAGACAGAAAGATCTTGTTCCTTTGAAATCTGCTCGATATCTCAGGTCTGGTTAAACTGATTAATTTCAGCTTTTCACTTTTTTTTTCTAACATCCTACACCCGCAACTTTTAACCCCTAAAACTGCCTAGTGTAGTGTTTTTTTATTAAAAAAAATGCTGCATTCTTTTCATAAAAAACTAAAAAAAAACAACTTTATTTTTCACGCATTTGGGGCAGAGATCTGATCTCTGGTCAATTTTCTGAGTGCTAATTGCTACCGCGAGCACGCTGTAGCAAAAAACAGCCACTTGTAATGGCCGGTTATTTATTGCATGCCTGCAAACAGGCGAATTTTCTCATTTGCAGGTGCACGATAAATTAGCGCTCCACTTGTAATCTGGCCCTAAATTATCAAGAATGTCCATTGTGAGAAATCTAGTGAATGTACAGTTAAACAATTTACAAATGAATTATTTGAATTGTTACTACACAAAAACCATTTTTTGTTTCAGTCTTTGTCATGTAAACATACTTTGAATACAGCCCTTCTTTACACCCCAGAGATGTTTACGGGATGTTAATGAAGCTACAATCCTTATGTCGTATCATATTCTCCAAATATATCGCCATACCCACAGATTGCAAGACTGGCAAGGTCAAAAGGCAATTTCTCATGGGTCTAACAATGTTTTGATTAAATTATGGGAAAATAACATTTTAGTACCTCTGTCACCCCCCCCCCCCACCAACTGGTAGCAGAATTTAATCTAAATCTTCTTGTTTACATTTGTGTTCTATATCCAGAACTTAAAGGGACATTAAAGCCCAAATTTTTCTTTCATGATTCAGAAAGAAAATGCAACTTTAAATAACATTCCAATTTATTTCTATTATCTAATTTGCTTAATTCTTTAGATATCCTTTGTTGAAGAAATAGCAGTGCCCATGAGTGCGCCAATCACATGCAGCATCTATGTGAAGCCACCAATCAGCAGCTACTGAGCCTTTCTAGATATGCTTTTCAGCAAAGGATATCAAGAGAATGAAGCAAATTAGACAACATAAGTAAATTAGAAAGTTGTTTAAAATTGCATGATCTTTCTAAATCATGAAAGAAAAAATTTGGGTTTCATGTCCCTTTAAAGTAGTGACATTTTCAGTATAGGTGAGGATGCAACAAGCAAAAGCAGCTCTTTCAAATGACAAAATAAATGTAGAGAAGCTGTTTGTAAAAAAAATGTATACATTCCAGCAGGCAAAATAAATTAATAGAAACACATTAAAGGGGAGAAAAAAGTACACTGAAATTGTTGTCTGAAAGGGATATGAAGCCCAAAAAATATTCTTTTGTGATTCAGACAGAGCATTCCATTTAAAAAATAAATAAATTCTATTTTACTTCAATGATCAAATTTGCTTCTTTCCCATGTTGTTCTTTGTTGAAGAGGTATGTAGGTAGGCGTCTGGAGCACTACATGGCAGGAAATGTGCTGCCATCTAGTGCTCTTGTAAATGGATAACATTCTTGTAAAACTGCTGCCATATAGTGATCCAGACACGTGCACACTCATGAGCTTACATCTCTGCTTTTCAACAAAGATACCAAGATGACAAAGAAAATTTGATAGAAGTAAATAATAAAGTTATTTTAAAATTGCCTGCTCTATCTGAATCATAAAAGATGTATTTTGTGTTTTGTATGTCCCTTTAAGCCCACTAATTGTTACTTATCAGCTGCCGCCCCGCGCATGCAGGCCTGCACCGCAAGAACGCCAAAGCTGCAGGTAAATGGAGCGTTATAATTTGGGTTGACTGACAAATTAAAATTGTAGCTATCTCATGTTTCTGTTTATAATTGTTCAGAACTTTGAATACTTTATTTGTATTGTATTCTGGAACACTCAGCATATAATGAGAGCACTAAAAAAGTGCCATAGTCAGATTATTAGTGATAAAAAGATGTCCCTTATCGAATGCGTAAGCAGTTTGTTTCCTCAGTATAAATTACTGTCAGTTGTACCAGTGTTTTCGCCAACTAGAGCACTTGTAACACTACAAACTGCATGTTTTAGAAATTGCTATTTTGTCGCCAGGTGTCAAATGATGAAAGAATTGAAGAATCATTTTTCTTTCATAGGCTTTGAAAAGGAGTTTAGCAAAACTATGTTGTAGAAATAAAAATGATACTGAATTATATGATGGCTTTTTCTGTCTATCCCATTCTAGCAAGCAGGAATTATATTAGCAAATGATTGTTTGCTACAGTATCACTGTGGTGTGTTTTTTTCTTATATTTTATTTTAGTGGCTAGTTTAATATACTGTATGCAGGCTTTTTTCCCCAACTTTTATTAAAGGATTAAAAATATACACATAATTAAACTAGTAAAGACATTGAAAGAGGAGTTGTATAAACAAAAACAAATGGATAAATAAACAAATATTGTTTTCACATTGGTAATCACATGGTATTTAGACTCCTAAAATCAAAGAGAATAATCTTCTCAATCAAACAATCAACAGAGATTTTTTCCCTTAATACTGGAGCATTGAGGACATAGACATTGAGAACTACATCATTAGAAGTGACCCTAATATTCACCTTTGTACCATAACAAAACGCAAATAGTGTATAGGGCACCTCCCCCTCAAACACATACAGGGTAAATATGTTAATTTATTACACTTTGTATGTGATTAGTGTTGGGCTATCGCTAATGGAAATAAAGACATTTTGTCACAACATATTATTTATTTTAAGAAAAAAACAAAATAAATAGCTGTTGAACAGTAACCTTCGCAAAAAGTAATACTTATTTTACTTTCAGTAAAAAAAGTATATATGTTATATTTTAAAGATAAATAAAAGTCAAATTTCAAAGTCGTCCGCTGCAATTTCTAAGCCCACTTAGACCACTGGAAATGTCAAGCCCTATATATATATATTAAACACAAAATAAAACAAAATTATAAATTACATAATATATACACCTTTCACCAATATCAAAACCTATGTTAGGTAAAACAAAATTATAAAAGCTACCCCTCTTTAATTGTGGTATGCGGTCAATGGGGCAACAGCGAAATCTAGAGACTGAGTGTTTATGTTCCAAAAAATGTTTTGGAACAGGTAGGTCCTTTTTACCTGTCTCTATTGCGTGTCAAATAATGGACTTATAGGGGCATATTTATCAAGCTCCGTATGGATCTTGAAGCCCCGTGTTTCTGGCGAGCCTTCAGGCTCGCCAGAAACACCAGTTATGAAGCAGCTGTCTAAAGACCGCTGCTCCATAACCTGTCCGCCTGCTCTGAGGAGGTAGACAGACATCACTGCAATTCAACCAGATTGAATACGATTGGGTTGATTGACACCCCTTGCATCTGCAGGGGGCGGCGTTGCACCAGCAATTCACAAGAGCTGCTGGTGCAATGCTGAATGCGAAGAGCGTATTGCTCTCCGCATTCAGCGAGGTCTGTCGGATATGATCCGCAATGTCGGATCTTTTCAAACAGGCTTTTCATAAATAGGCCCCATAGACTTGTATGTGGTTCTTTAGCATGCACTTTGTTTTCCACACATACATTTACCCACATTGGCACTTAATCATATATAAAACATTTTTACAATTCAAAACCTGTTTGATTTTATATATTTTACCTGTGTGACTAAGAGAAAATGTATCTTCCAGTATAAGATTATAACAGGTGATACATCTATGACATTGATACATTCCATGTCTCTTTGTTTAAACATTTACTTTTTGTACCTAATATTATTTATCGGATGGGTCAGCCTGTTCTAATATATCCCTCAACCTTTTTGCTTTTCTATATGAAAATATAGGGACCTCCTTCACATATGGTGTTATTTTTCCATCCACTTGTAAAACTCTTCATTTGTAATAAACTACTTTACGTAATCTCCAAGGATCCACTGTAAAATCAGTTACAAAGTCTAATCTTTCCAGTAACGGACCTACTCAACAGAGGGCCATGGTGCAAATTTATCTTTGGGGACCCCCCCCAAGGTAGCTCTGTAGTAAGCAAAAGTAATAAAATACATGCTTCTTTGTATGATGAATTTGAGGATAGATAGAGATAGATATATGATAAATAGATAGATAGATAGATAGATAGATAAGATGGACATGCAACCTGCACTAATAAAAGGCTCCTCCTCTGCATTAGGATTGTACACATTCAGCACACATTTATGTATAGACTGTTGTTACGGGCCCCTTCAAGCACTTGGGCCTTGCTGCACCCATGGTAGTTCCGCCCCTGAATCTTTCTCTTTGTTATAAGTTTCCCTTTCCATAGTTAACACCTCATGTTTACATTCCTCAACTATCTCTGTAGGTAATCCCCTATCCAAAAAACATCTGACTCATTTCTTTAACATGATGTCACCCTAACTGTGCCTTAATGTTTTGGGTGGAAACAATCAAATCACACTAATGTTTTTCTATCTTTAGGTTTCATATGCACCTTTGTTCCAAGCCTGTTCTCTTTTTAAAAAAAATCTCATTATCGAGGAACTCTATTTTACAAGAGTCCCATTCAGCAACAAACCTAATAGGATTATTAAACATGTTAAATCTATATACATATAAATATAGATTATATATATATTGTAACACATTCAACATGTTTAATAAATATTCTTCCATATGTATGATAGATTTATGGGGAGGGGGGGTTTCTGCCTTTTTAAATGCTCATCTATATCATAGCTGCCTTATATGTTTTTGTATTTAATTTATTCATTTTAATATTTTGCACAGTTCCTTGAGACATGCAGGTGGTGTATAAAGTACAATAACAATTAAATAAACCAGTTATCTATGATTACAGTGGCGTAGCTGAAAGATAAAAGATGTCGGTGTCTTTCTTTATAATGCAAATCAACTCAGCTAATGTATTTGTACTTTTACAATTCCTGTTACACAAACAGAGAATGAAACAGAATGTTCTGCATTTGAGTCTTTCTTTTATCAGTCTTAGAGTGCACCGCACCTTGAAACGTAACAGTAAAAAGTAAAATATCCCATCACTGTTTGCTTTATCCTTCTTAAGCATTTGATAGATTATATTTAAGTACCTTACATCTTTGACAGTGAGCTCACCTATTATTATATGCTCATTCAACATAATCATGTGAGCATGCAAAAGTGTGTTATAATGGAATTACTAGTACAACTAGTGACATTACAAATGACAGATTTATGTCTTAGTAGGGAGCTAGGAATGATAGATAAAAGCACTGCATAGCTTCAGAGTTCACTGCTTTTGTATTCATGCAATCTATTTTAGTGCCCATCAATATGTTCTCTATTTATATGACCTTAAACAAGAGCCCATGGAAGGTGAGTGTAGCGTGTCGGATAATAACCACAATAAGATAAACTTGTCTTCTTTTTTTGTAGGGTAATAAAATGTAATTCAAAAAATGACAGGGCACATAATGATACATTTAAAAGGAAAAAAAAAAAACTTTAGAAAAAGAACAAAACTAACAGGTATGAAGCGCTTCTACACTTAAAAAAAGCAGCAGCAACACGGTACTAATACTTTAATTAGAGTAATACCCCAAAAAATAGTATTTGTAAAAGTATTTTTTTTCTATTTTTTAGAATTATTTAGCAGACACCGTCCTCAACAATCTTGGAACGCCTGGAAAAAAGGGCTTGGAAACAGCGCTATGTTAGCCCACCCCCTGACTAATTGCTATTCTGCAATTCATTTATGCAGGAATACATTTTCATCACTAAATATATAGTATGCAGTATTATCTAATATTATTATGTTCTGTCGATAATACATTATAAACCAATAGCCAAAAGCACTATGTACTTGAATAATGTACTCCCCTCCTCGGTAGTAGTGAGCCCGTTCCTGCCGCTATCGGCCTCAGTGCAAAGAGCTGTCATGCAGCGAGCACAGAAGCCGTGTCTATGCTGTGACTGTATCGCTCTTTTGACACTCACCGTTACTACCTAAAGCAGCTGTTTGGGGAAAATACAATTTTTGAGCAGAGGTCATTGTATATACACAGTGTAGTAAACTGTGCTTCATAAAGTGAGCTGTGGTTGGCACTACGATCCAAGTGAAAACTAATCAATGCTGAACACGGACGGGCATATTAACTGCTGGTTCGTGTTCACAATAGCAGTGACATCTTCGTGGAGGCTGGTGCATGCGAACCACACTACAGGGAGTGCAAGAGCAGTGGCTGCACAACCAAAACAAATGGTAAAGGGTATGGAAACACTGTTCAAAAATGGAGTTTTAGAAAAATGTTTTATAACCATACAAAGTGAAGTTAGATGTTTGCCCAGCAGTTACATATTTCACTATGTCTGCAATTCTATTAAAATTAATTATTGTTTGGGTAAACTGTCCCTTTAAAGGGGCATTCAAAAAGCTTGAGATGTTTATATAAAATGTTTGGTTATATATAATGAAGCAACTTTCCAATATATTTTCATTATTTATTTTGCACTATTTTCATGTAATTTAGCTCTGAAATAGAGCAATTTCTAACTCTCAAACCTTGACATACACACTGCTGATTTCTTAAAGGCTATAACCCTGCTACATATCTATCTCTAACTGGCTTTAACTGATAACTGCAAAACAATTCAGTTTATACTAACACTGGCTAGTCTTGCTGTTTGCAGACTAAAGCTCTGATTGGCTCCTCCAAATAGAGCAAGTGGTGGATGACGTTTAGCTATTTAAAAATAATTGCAGTACAATGAGGTTAATTTGTTTTTAAAGCATTAAGACTTGTCATTATAATGTAACTTTATATATATATATACATATACATACAGAGAGAAGTGCACTCACAGGAACGAAAAACCAGCTCAATACCATTAGCCTGTTCTATAGCGATTTACCACCTGGGTGCAACTTCTTTTAGCCCAGTAATGCTTTTCACATAGTAGAACTATGCTGTAGTATATCAGTCTGATCCCGCCTATTACGGTCAGTCCATCACCCAAATACCAGGCAATTTCTCTCTGAACAAGGAACACAGCAACCCCAGACGATCGTTTTGGCCTTCATTGGGCCTCGTCAGTGAGGTGTAGCCATATTCCTCTATGCACACTGAGCAAGGAGTCCATGTCTGGTTTCCCCTTTTTCCCATAGGGAGACTAAATACATACAGAGAAAAGTGCACTCACAGGAACGAACAACCAGTTCAATACCATTGTTATCCTTTTCTATGACAAATTACCACCTGGGTGCAACTTCTTTTAGCCCAGTAATGCTTTTCACAGAGTAGAACTCTGTGAAAAAGCATTACGTATATATAATCCGATATACTGTATTTATAGTTAATATTAAAGATGATCTAATTTTCTGGATCTTTGGCTTTGTCAGTTAAAGTGATTATAATCTATAAGTTTATGGAATTAGTTCCCGGTATCTAAAACAAATAGGGCACTTTAATTCATTAAACTTTACAATTACGCTTCTTTTTTTAAAAATACTTACTTTTGCGTTATTGAAAACAGACTGCTGATTATCCGCCCACATCTCCAACTGTAGTTAGTATATTGTATAAATCCGGCTTCCTCCAATCATTGCGTGTCTCCTTTGGCGTCCAACTAATGGGGCACACAACAATTGTAGTAAGCCGGATTTGTCATTGGTATGCTAACTACAGTAGGAAATGCAGGCTGAGGATCGGCGGTCTGTTTACCATAACGCAAAGGTATTTTAAAAAAGAAGCGTTGTAAATGTTAATGAATTAAAGTGCCCCTGTTTTTAAGAGTCTGGGCACTAATTTGTTAAATTTTACAATCACTTTAAGGCACACAAAAGTAAACGGGGAGAGAATATGTTAAAAATTAAAGATATATATATTATAGTTTTGTTTTGTTTTTTTTAATTGACTTTTTTTCATCTGTTTATTTTTTTTCTCTATTTATTTGTAACAAGACTGTATTAAAGTACGGAAATCAGCTAATTAGTATTCCCTGATCCCACTCACCTCTTTCTTACTCAACTCTAATTAACATTTTCAAACAGAGAAGTTGCACTTAGAGTGTTCTTCACTACTAAACAAGAACAAAATCCCAATATTCCCAGCTGAGATTCAGTACTATAAAGCAAGTCCCGCAAAGATTCTAATCTGAAATATCACTGCACGTGTTTGTTTAGAAAGGTTATATCTTCTGTTGCATCCCATACCAAAAAATACCTTTTTTTCTGTTTGTATTTAACTTTTATGGTTATGTATTGAAATGGCGAACGCGCAGGAAATGGCACATGATGTGTCTTTTCATGCTGCGCAACCTCTGAATTGTGTTGTGCGGAAATGTATTATGTACCTATCAATATGTTGTAGCTGTGTGATTTGTTCCAGTCCCGTATTAACACGATAATGCTGTATTATAACAGAGCACATAACAAAATAATAATAATAATTTCAATGTCTTAACGTGTTCTGCGGTGTAGATAATTTACATATAGTAACAAGAAGTGAATAATTAATTTGCTATGTTAGAGCTCTAGTCAACCGTTTTTATTTTTCAAAGTCTGCTAATAAAGATGGACTAGATATAAAAGGCAGGGGCGGAGCTACAGGGGGTGCAGAGGGGTCGTAACTGCGACTGGGCCCCCAAGGGTGGGGGCCCAGCTTAAAAAAAAAAAATGCCCCCAATAAAAAACTTTGACCTGCCATTTCCTGCACTGATATCATGTGAGTGTGACATGATGCTTCACTAGTTTCTCTGACTACAGAGGTTAGTGTTTCTGTTTTACCCATTGGTGTTTATGTGTGTGTGTGTGTGTATGTATGTGACTGTGTGTGTATTTATGCATGTATGTGTGTGTGTATGTGTGTATGTATGTATGTATGTGACTGTGTGTGTATTTATGCATGTATGTGTGTATGTATGTATGTATGTGACTGTGTGTGTATTTATGCATGTATGTGTGTGTGTATGTATGTATGTATGTATGTGACTGTGTGTGTATTTATGCATGTATGTGTGTGTATGTGTGTATGTATGTGACTGTGTGTGTATTTATGCATGTATGTGTGTGTGTGTATGTTTGTGGAACCAGCAAATTACAGACCTTGTTACTACAGCATGGGGGGGGGCGGGGGGTAAACATTGTCACTATACAGTACCACTATATACAGTACAGGGGGCAGGACCATGTCAAAGACTACTGTGGTCACTTTATAAAGTACTGGAGCGGGTAGGGTTAGGCCAGCCATCTCACCAACAGATTACAGACTGTGTCACTGACTCACTATATACAGTACTGGTGGGTTAAACAGTGTCACTATATACAGTAATAGGGGGTCAGACCATCTCACAGACTGTGGGCACAGGGTACCTCCTCCTGCAGACATGTAATCAGATTTACATTTTTTTTTTCTGTGTTAAATGTTAAAAAAAAAAGAGAAAAAAAAGTTATGTATCAAACTCACCTTTTTTGGGGGGCCCTTCTTAGATTATTGCACCTGGGCCCTGTGGTTTCTAGTTACACCTCTGATATAAGGTGAATGTTCAACATACAGAAAAAGGATTAGAAAAAATACACATAATAAATTATAATTATCTCTACAAATAAAAAGTTAAACTGGGAGGCAAACCATGGTTTTCATTCATTTTGTTGCCCCTTGGATAGCAGAGACCCCCATTAACCATCCTAACTGTGACTAAAACTAATCTTGTCCTATCCCTGGGCCAAACCAGACCTAGGCCCCAGTAATCTGGACTTTCAAGATTCTGTAATAAATCTCACCAGTACTATGAAGTCCATGTTGTAATTTCCTAAAGTGTGCCGTGCACAGAGGTGTTCCCTTCATTTGGTTTGTGAATGAGATGCCTATACATTCCAGTAGGGTAGGTATCATTCAAATAGTATTAAACAAATCAATGGATTATTCAACAAGCAACAAGCAGTAAAAACGTGTATTGTGAAATCACATGTAAAGGTTTACGAAACCCTAATATTTTATTTTGTGATTCAGACAGAGCATACAATTTTAAAAAAAGTATCCAATTTACCTCTATTATCAAATGTACTTTATTCTCATTGTGTTCTTTGTTGAAGAGATACTTAGGTAGGTGTCTGGAGTACTACATGGCAGGAAAAAGTGCTGTCATCTATTGTTATTGCAAAAGGGATAATATTCTTCCAAAACTGCTGTCATATAGTGCTACAGATATGTGCACGCTCCTGAGCTTATCTTTCTGCTTTTCAACAAAAGATACCAAGAGGACAAAAACATTTTGACAATAGAAGTAAATTAGAAAGTTGTTTAAAATGGCATGCTCTGTCTGAATATTGGGTTGTATGTCCCTTTAAGTTCATAACTAAATAGTTCTGAAAAATGTATTTTATGGAAAAAATATAATTTTGTATTGAAAAAAAAAATAAAAAAATTAATTACATAGAAGAAATTAAAAAATAAAAATAAATAAATACACTGCCCATGTAAAAAAATGTTGTTTAATGGAAACTTGTACAATTATTTTCCCCACCTCTGCTAGAGCCGGGCTGGACAAGGCATTCTTTGGGGTAGATTTATCAAGCAGTGGATGCTGCAATCTACCCCAGGTTCCCCTGAAACTGAAGTTAAGAAGCAGTGGTCTTAAGACCGCTGCTCCTAAACTCGTCTGCCCCCTCTGAAGTGGTGGACAGCAATCACCCAAAAATGCTTGCGTATGCTGTTGGCATTTAGCGATGTGTGGTGGACATGATCTGCTACAGTGGATCATGTCCGCCCACCCAATGATAAATCGGCCCCTATGGGTGTAGCTAAAAGTTCTCTGTAAGGTATGGCATGTTACCTAAATATTTCCCCTAGTAACATTGTTAATAGCCATGTTATACATAGTTGCAGACACTGCGGCCATAGTCTAAAAAGACAAGTGCATGCTCCTGAGCTCCTATCATTCTACCTATATGTACTCTTCAACAAAAGATACCAAGAGAGCAAATTTGATAATAGAAGTAAATTGAAACGTTGTATAATATAACATGCTCTATCTGAATAATGAATGTCTAATTGTTTTACTTTACTGTCCCTTTAAGAAGGGCTCATTCATACGTATGATATAATTTTATTAAAGTTTTATGTCCCTTTGATATTGCCATACTCACTGGGAAATGAAGCACTGATTACAGCACACTATGTGCCAAGGCTAAGCCATCTGTCTGGCACACACACTGAGGTATTCAGACTGCTTTAGGCATTTAGTCAGTAAGACACTTTTCTGGCTGTCACCGACTTGTATGCAACAAAGCTTTACTGGCCCTGCAACCTATTACTGCTAAGTCTGACACATCGAAAAGGTCTCTCATGGGATGTAAAATTATTTGCGTTACATTGAAAGTACTTGCAAATGCAGTAAAATATAGTCAATGAAATTCCCAGTCCAGGGTTATCTATCTATCTATCTATCTATCTATATATCTATCTATCTATCTATCTATCTATCTATCTATCTATCTATCTATTAATCTTACTATCTATCTATTTATCTATCTATTAATCTTACTATCTATCTATTAATCTTTTTATCTATCTATCTATCTATCAATCTTTCTATCTATCTATTTATCTATTTATCTATCAATCTTTCTATCTATATATCTAGTATGTTAATATAATATATATTGACTGCTTCTGTAAGGTTTGCAAGCTAATGCAACTAGCAAACTGACTTTTCAAACAGTCATTCACACTGACTATTTCAGCAAATATACTATGAGGCCCATTTATCAAGCTCTGTATGGAGCTTGTGGGCCCGTGTTTCCGGTGAGTCTTCAGACTCGCCAGAAACAGCAGTTATGACCGCTGCTCCATAACCCTGTCCGTCTGCTCTGAGCAGGCGGACAGGAATCGCCTCAATTCAACCCGATCGAGTACGATCGAGTTGATTGACAGCTCCCTGCTGGCGGCCCATTGCCCGCGAGTCTGCAGGGGGCGGCGTTGCACCAGCAGCTCTTGTGAGCTGCTGGTGCAATGCTGAATACAGAGAGCCTATTGCTCTCCACATTCAGCGAGGTCTTGCGGACCTGATCCGCACTGTCGGCCTTTGATAAATAGGCCTCTTTAGTTAAAGGGACCGTCTACTTGATTTTTTTTTTTATTGTTTAAAAATATAGATAATCCCTTTACTACCCATTTTCCTATTTTGCATAACCAACACAGTTATATTAATATACCTTTTTCCTCTGTGATTATCTTGTATCTAAGCCTCTGCAGACTGCCCCCTATCTCAGTGTTATTTACAAACTTGCATTTTAACCAATCAGTGCTGACTCCAGCTTTACTCCATGAGAGTGAACACAATGTTATCTATATGGCACACATGTACTAGCACTGTCTAACTATGAAAACTGTAAAATTCACTGAGATAAGAGGAGGCATTCAAGGGCTTAGAAATCAGCCTATGAGCCTACCTAGGTTTAGCTTTCAACAAAGAATACCAAGAGGAACTGCATGCTCTATCTGAATCATGAAAGTTTAATTTTTACTTTACTGTCGCTTTAACGGATGCTTAGGATCAATTATGTATTTAAAATACTCTAGCACACAGTAATGAAAATATATCATGGTACAGAAAACCATTTCAGGAGATGCTAACATAGATGATGTTTTGTACTAAGACCCTGACAAGCTCACTGACATTGTCACTTGCCTTGCGCATATCACTTTATTTCTCTTTGCGCCCAAAACTAAAAATATTGCAGATTGTATAGGTCAATTATTTTCTGATTTACATTTTTTTGTGCATCACTAATTGAATTACAGACATTTTATTAAATATTTATACACCTTTATCATGTTATTGTCCCTGTAAATTTTACCCTGTCACAATGTCACAGTCCTGCTGAAAATGTTGATCCTTAATAATTAAATAAATAAATATATTATTACTAATTATTAATTACACAGAGTATATCTGTTTTTTTTTTTGGTCATATTAAAATGTGTTTATTATTTTTATTTTTAGAAACCTTTTTCTACATTTGTCAAAAGAGAGCGATCAGGAAGATGTTAAGAGCCCTTGTGTCTGCCAAGTGCCCTCCAGCCCATCTGTGGAATGGCCTTTTGCACAGGAAGAGAGCACAGGCCTGGAATCCTTACCTTTCAGACTGATGATACAGGACTGCACATCTGTAAAGACCTTGCTGCTCAAAATGAAGAGAACTTTGCAGGAGGTATGGACTTCGATATTTGTTAGATTAAAGGGGCTGCAGTATATCTTAAATATATGTAGATAGGGATTTGAAAGAAAAAATATTTGTGACAGTGAAAATATTTAATATACAGGGAGTGCAGAATTATTAGGCAAATGAGTATTTTGACCACATCATCCTCTTTATGCATGTTGTCTTACTCCAAGCTGTATAGGCTCGAAAGCCTACTACCAATTAAGCATAGTAGGTGATGTGCATCTCTGTAATGAGAAGGGGTGTGGTCTAATGACATCAACACCCTATATCAGGTGTGCATAATTATTAGGCAACTTCCTTTCCTTTGGCAAAATGGGTCAAAAGAAGGACTTGACAGGCTCAGAAAAGTCAAAAATAGTGAGATATCTTGCAGAGGGATGCAGCACTCTTAAAATTGCAAAGCTTCTGAAGCGTGATCATCGAACAATCAAGCGTTTCATTCAAAATAGTCAACAGGGTCGCAAGAAGCGTGTAGAAAAACCAAGGCGCAAAATAACTGCCCATGAACTGAGAAAAGTCAAGCGTGCAGCTGCCAAGATGCCACTTGCCACCAGTTTGGCCATATTTCAGAGCTGCAACATCACTGGAGTGCCCAAAAGCACAAAATGTGCAATACTCAGAGACATGGCCAAGGTAAGAAAGGTTGAAAGACGACCACCACTGAACAAGACACACAAGCTGAAACATCAAGACTGGGCCAAGAAATATCTCAAGACTGATTTTTCTAAGGTTTTATGGACTGATGAAATGAGAGTGAGTCTTGATGGGCCAGATGGATGGGCCCGTGGCTGGATTGGTAAAGGGCAGAGAGCTCCAGTCCGACTCAGACGCCAGCAAGGTGGAGGTGGAGTACTGGTTTGGGCTGGTATCATCAAAGATGAGCTTGTGGGGCCTTTTCGGGTTGAGGATGGAGTCAAGCTCAACTCCCAGTCCTACTGCTAGTTTCTGGAAGACACCTTCTTCAAGCAGTGGTACAGGAAGAAGTCTGCATCCTTCAAGAAAAACATGATTTTCATGCAGGACAATGCTCCATCACATGCGTCCAAGTACTCCACAGCGTGGCTGGCAAGAAAGGGTATAAAAGAAGAAAATCTAATGACATGGCCTCCTTGTTCACCTGATCTGAACCCCATTGAGAACCTGTGGTCCATCATCAAATGTGAGATTTACAAGGAGGGAAAACAGTACACCTCTCTGAACAGTGTCTGGGAGGCTGTGGTTGCTGCTGCACGCAATGTTGATGGTGAACAGATCAAAACACTGACAGAATCCATGGATGGCAGGCTTTTGAGTGTCCTTGCAAAGAAAGGTGGCTATATTGGTCACTGATTTGTTTTTGTTTTGTTTTTGAATGTCAGAAATGTATATTTGTGAATGTTGAGATGTTATATTGGTTTCACTGGTAAAAATAAATAATTGAAATGGGTATATATTTGTTTTTTGTTAATTTGCCTAATAATTATGCACAGTAATAGTCACCTGCACACACAGATATCCCCCTAAAATAGCTATAACTAAAAACAAACTAAAAACTACTTCCAAAACTATTCAGCTTTGATATTAATGAGTTTTCTTCTGTTATGTGTGATCAGTCCACGGGTCATCATTACTTCTGGGATATAACTCCTCCCCAACAGGAAATGCAAGAGGATTCACCCAGCAGAGCTGCATATAGCTCCTCCCCTCTACGTCACTCCCAGTCATTCTCTTGCACCCAACGACTAGATAGGATGTGTGAGAGGACTATGGTGATTATTCTTAGTTTTTATAACTTCAATCAAAAGTTTGTTATTTTACAATAGCACCGGAGCGTGTTATTGCCTCTCTGGCAGAGTTTGAAGAAGAATCTACCAGAGTTTTTACTATGATTTTAACCGGAGTAGTTAAGATCATATTGCTGTTTCTCGGCCATCTGAGGGAGGTAAAAGCTTCAGATCAGGGGACAGCGGGCAGATGAATCTGCATTGAGGTATGTAGCAGTTTTTATTTTCTGAATGGAATTGATGAGAAAATCCTGCCATACCGTTATAATGACATGTATGTATACTCTACACTTCAGTATTCTGGGGATGGTACTTCACTGGAATTACTCTGTAAAAAGTACATTAAACCTTTTAATAGGCATTTATTATGTTAAACGTTTTTGCTGGAATGTAGAATCGTTTGCATTTTCTGAGGTACTGAGTGAATAAATGTTTGGGCATTATTTTTCCACTTGGCAGTTGCTTGTTTTAATTGTGACAGTTTCGTTTCTCTCTCACTGCTGTGTGTGAGGGGGAGGGGCCGTTTTTGGCGCTCTTTGCTACGCATCAAAAATTTCCAGTCAGTTACTCTTGTATTTCCTGCATGATCCGGTTCATCTCTAACAGAACTCAGGGGTCTTCAAACTTCTTTGGAGGGAGGTAGATTCTCTCAGCAGAGCTGTGAGACTTATATATTGACTGTGATTAAAAACGTTGCTGTAATTTTTATGTTTCAAATTTAATTATTGTTACTTTACTAATGGGAACAAACCCTTGCTAAAAGTTGTGTTGTTTTCAAGGATTGATGCTATAACTGTTTTTCAGTTCATTATTTCAACTGTCATTTAATCGTTAGTGCTTCTTTGAGGCACAGTACGTTTTTGTTAAATAAGATTGTAACCAAGTTGCAAGTTTATTTGCTAGTGTGTTAAACATGTCTGATTCAGAGGAAGATACCTGTGTCATTTGTTCCAATGCCAAGGTGGAGCCCAATAGAAATTTATGTACTAACTGTATTGATGCTACTTTAAATAAAAGCCAATCTGTACAAATTGAACAAATTTCACCAAACAGCGAGGGGAGAGTTATGCCGACTAACTCGCCTCACGTGTCAGTACCTGCATCTCCCGCCCGGGAGGTGCGTGATATTGTGGCGCCTAGTACATCTGGGCGGCCATTACAGATAACATTACAAGATATGGCTACTGTTATGACTGAAGTTTTGGCTAAATTACCAGAACTAAGAGGCAAGCGTGATCACTCTGGGGTGAGAACAGAGTGCGCTGATAATACTAGGGCCATGTCTGATACTGCGTCACAGCTTGCAGAGCATGAGGACGGAGAGCTTCATTCTGTGGGTGACGGTTCTGATCCAAACAGATTGGATTCAGATATTTCAAATTTTAAATTTAAATTGGAGAACCTATCCGTGTATTACTAGGGGAGGTTTTAGCGGCTCTTAATGATTGTAACACTGTTGCAATACCAGAGAAATTGTGTAGGTTGGATAAATACTTTGCGGTACCGGCGAGTACTGACGTTTTTCCTATACCTAAGAGACTAACTGAAATTGTTACTAAGGAGTGGGATAGACCCGGTGTGCCGTTCTCACCCCCTCCAATATTTAGAAAGATGTTTCCAATAGACGCCACCACACGGGACTTATGGCAAACGGTTCCTAAGGTGGAGGGAGCAGTTTCTACTTTAGCTAAGCGTACCACTATCCCGGTGGAGGATAGCTGTGCTTTTTTAGATCCAATGGATAAAAAATTAGAGGGTTACCTTAAGAAAATGTTTGTTCAACAAGGTTTTATATTGCAACCCCTTGCATGCATCGCGCCGATTACGGCTGCGGCAGCATTTTGGATTGAGTCTCTGGAAGAGAACCTTAGTTCAGCTACGCTGGACGACATTACGGACAGGCTTAGAGTCCTTAAACTAGCTAATTCATTCATTTCGGAGGCCGTAGTACATTTAACCAAACTTACGGCTAAGAACTCAGGATTCGCCATTCAGGCACGTAGGGCGCTGTGGCTAAAATCCTGGTCAGCTGATGTAACTTCTAAGTCCAAATTACTTAATATACCTTTCAAGGGGCAAACTTTATTTGGGCCCGGTTTGAAAGAAATTATCGCTGACATTACAGGAGGTAAGGGCCACGCCCTGCCTCAAGACAAAGCCAAAGCTAAGGCTAGACAGTCTAATTTTCGTCCCTTTCGGAATTTCAAAGCAGGAGCAGCACCAACTTCCACTGCACCAAAACAGGAAGGAGCTGTTGCTCGTTACAGACAAGGCTGGAAACCTAACCAGTCCTGGAACAAGGGCAAGCAGGCCAGGAAACCTGCTGCTGCCCCTAAGACAGCATGAATCGAGGGCCCCCGATCCGGGACCGGATCTAGTGGGGGGCAGACTCTCTCTCTTCGCCCAGGCTTGGGCAAGAGATGTTCAGGATCCCTGGGCGCTAGAGATCATATCTCAGGGATACCTTCTAGACTTCAAATTCTCTCCCCCAAGAGGGAGATTTCATCTGTCAAGGTTGTCAACAAACCAGATAAAGAAAGAAGCGTTTCTACGCTGTGTACAAGATCTGTTATTAATGGGAGTGATCCATCCGGTTCCGCGGTCGGAACAAGGACAAGGGTTTTACTCAAACCTGTTTGTGGTCCCCAAAAAAGAGGGAACTTTCAGGCCAATCTTGGATTTAAAGATCCTAAACAAATTCCTAAGAGTTCCATCGTTCAAAATGGAAACTATTCGGACAATCTTACCCATGATCCAAAAGGGTCAGTACATGACCACAGTGGATTTAAAGGATGCTTACCTTCACATACCGATTCACAAAGATCATTACCGGTATCTAAGGTTTGCCTTCTTAGACAGGCATTACCAGTTTGTAGCTCTTCCATTCGGATTGGCTACGGCTCCAAGAATCTTCACAAAGGTTCTGGGTGCCCTTCTGGCGGTACTAAGACCGCGAGGAATTTCGGTAGCTCCGTACCTAGACGACATTCTGATACAAGCTTCAAGCTTTCAAACTGCCAAGTCTCATACAGAGTTAGTTCTGGCATTTCTAAGGTCGCATGGATGGAAAGTGAACGAAAAGAAGAGTTCTCTCCTTCCTCTCACAAGAGTTCCATTCTTGGGGACTCTTATAGATTCTGTAGAAATGAAGATTTATCTGACAGAAGACAGATTAACAAAGCTTCTAAATGCATGCCGTGTCCTTCATTCCATTCAACTCCCGTCAGTAGCTCAATGCATGGAGGTGATCGGCTTAATGGTAGCAGCAATGGACATAGTTCCCTTTGCACGTCTACATCTCAGACCGCTGCAATTGTGCATGCTGAGTCAGTGGAATGGGGATTACTCAGACTTGTCCCCTACTCTGAATCTGGATCAAGAGACCAGAAACTCTCTTCTATGGTGGCTTTCTCGGCCACATCTGTCCAGGGGGATGCCATTCAGCAGGCCGGACTGGACAATTGTAACAACAGACGCCAGCCTACTAGGTTGGGGCGCTGTCTGGAATTCTCTGAAGGCTCAGGGACAATGGAATCAGGAGGAAAGTCTCCTGCCAATAAACATTCTGGAATTGAGAGCAGTTCTCAATGCCCTTCTGGCTTGGCCCCAGTTAAAAACTCGGGGGTTCATCAGGTTTCAGTCGGACAACATCACGACTGTAGCTTACATCAACCATCAAGGAGGGACAAGAAGCTCCCTAGCAATGATGGAAGTATCAAAGATAATTCGCTGGGCAGAGTCTCACTCTTGCCACCTGTCAGCAATCCACATCCCGGGAGTGGAGAACTGGGAGGCGGATTTCTTGAGTCGCCAGACTTTTCATCCGGGGGAGTGGGAACTTCATCCGGAGGTCTTTGCCCAAATACTTCGACGTTGGGGCAAACCAGAGATAGATCTCATGGCGTCTCGCCAGAACGCCAAACTTCCTCGCTACGGGTCCAGATCCAGGGATCCGGGAGCGGTTCTGATAGATGCTTTGACAGCACCTTGGAACTTCGGGATGGCTTATGTGTTTCCACCCTTCCCGCTGCTTCCTCGATTGATTGCCAAAATCAAACAGGAGAGAGCATCAGTGATTCTAATAGCGCCTGCATGGCCACGCAGGACTTGGTATGCAGATCTAGTGGACATGTCATCCTGTCCGCCTTGGTCTCTACCTCTAAGACAGGACCTTCTGATTCAGGGTCCATTCAAACATCAAAATCTAACTTCTCTGAAGCTGACTGCTTGGAAATTGAACGCTTGATTTTATCAAAACGTGGTTTTTCTGAGTCGGTTATTGATACCCTGATACAGGCTAGGAAGCCTGTTACCAGAAGGATTTACCATAAGATATGGCGTAAATACCTATACTGGTGCGAATCCAAAGGTTACTCCTGGAGTAAGGTTAGGATTCCTAGGATATTGTCCTTTCTACAAGAAGGTTTAGAAAAGGGTTTATCGGCTAGTTCATTAAAGGGACAGATCTCAGCTCTGTCCATCTTGTTGCACAGGCGTCTGTCAGAAAATCCAGACGTCCAGGCCTTTTGTCAGGCTTTAGCTAGGATCAAGCCTGTGTTTAAAACTGTTGCTCCGCCATGGAGTTTAAACCTTGTTCTTAACGTTCTACAAGGAGTTCCGTTTGAACCCCTTCATTCCATTGATATAAAGTTGTTATCTTGGAAAGTGTTATTTTTAATGGCTATTTCTTCGGCTCGGAGAGTCTCTGAGTTATCAGCTTTACATTGTGATTCTCCTTATTTGATTTTTCATTCAGATAAGGTAGTTCTGCGTACAAAACCTGGGTTCTTACCTAAGGTAGTCACTAACAGGAACATCAATCAAGAGATCGTGGTTCCTTCCCTGTGCCCGAATCCTTCTTCAAAGAAGGAACGTCTTCTACACAATCTGGATGTAGTTCGTGCCCTCAAGTTCTACTTGCAGGCAACTAAGGATTTTCGACAAACGTCTTCCCTGTTTGTCGTGTACTCTGGTCAGAGGAGAGGTCATAAGGCTTCGGCTACCTCTCTCTCCTTCTGGCTTCGTAGCATAATTCGTTTAGCCTATGAGACTGCTGGACAGCAGCCTCCTGAAAGAATTACAGCTCATTCTACTAGAGCTGTGGCTTCCTCTTGGGCCTTTAAGAATGAGGCCTCTGTTGAACAGATTTGCAAGGCTGCAACTTGGTCTTCGCTTCATACTTTTTCCAAATTTTACAAATTTGACACTTTTGCTTCTTCGGAGGCTATTTTTGGGAGAAAGGTTCTTCAGGCAGTGGTTCCTTCTGTATAATGAGCCTGCCTATCCCTCCCGTCATCCGTGTACTTTTGCTTTGGTATTGGTATCCCAGAAGTAATGATGACCCGTGGACTGATCACACATAACAGAAGAAAACATAATTTATGCTTACCTGATAAATTCCTTTCTTCTGTTGTGTGATCAGTCCACGGCCCGCCCTGTTTTTTAAGGCAGGTAAATATCTTTTAAATTATACTCCAGTCACCACTTCACCCTTGGTTTCTCCTTTTTCGTTGATTCTTGGTCGAATGACTGGGAGTGACGTAGAGGGGAGGAGCTATATGCAGCTCTGCTGGGTGAATCCTCTTGCATTTCCTGTTGGGGAGGAGTTATATCCCAGAAGTAATGATGACCCGTGGACTGATCACACAACAGAAGAAAGGAATTTATCAGGTAAGCATAAATTATGTTTTTTTGGGTTCATTGAGAACATGGTTGTTGTTCAATAATAAAATTAATCCTCAAAAATACAACTTGCCTAATAATTCTGCACTCCCTGTACTGCTGATAAAGCTGAAGGCTACATGCATGTGCATTTACCTTCTGTGCATGCATTTACGGCGGCAAGTGATGATGTCACTGGTACCTGGTGCATGTGTGGGAGACAAATATGTCTTCACTCAATCTTCAGCTTCTTCACCCAGGTTAAAAAGACATTATACATACTTTTTTTTTAGTAATGTATATTTTACATCTCTGTATATGTTTTCTACATATCTTTTCCTGATGATTGGTTTCACAATCTATCTGTTTTTCAACCCCTATCTTTCAGTTTAGTATATGGGTGTGGCATAGCCAATCAGAAGTCATATCACCAGCCCTATTGACAACGTGCAGGGCATGTTCCTGAAGCCCGGCTATAGTTTTAACTTGTAGAAGTTAAAGACTGACAGAGTACAGCAGAGCTACAGGAGTATGCTCTATACTGTCAATGCTGCCGATAAGATGGCTTCTGATTGGCTGTGCTACATACACAAATGTAAACTATACATTGAAAAGTTAAGTTTAGTGTTCCTTTGTGCTATTACTAGCAGTGATAGTCTTTAATTTAAGCATTTCAGCTAAGATGCAAAAATGCCTTTACATTTAAATAATAATAAAAAAATACCAGAATTTAGCCGAGTTAAAATATTGTTCAGAGAAAATTGTTACATTGCAGTTATTTAAAATCATTATGAACTGCATGTTTGTATCCAACTTGTCCTTAGGAACAGATTTGTCAGAGTTTAAACATTTCCCACAGTTCTATTGGTGAACAGATGCACAACCCACAAGATTAAGTAAGCAAGTAAAAAAACAAAAACAAAAAAATCCCAATAAAAATATACAAAAACATCTGTTTTTCAAGAAACAAAAAAGAAATGCACATTGTTTAATTTTATGTATATGTGTATGTATGTATGTGTGTGTGTGTGTGTGTGTGTGTATATATATATGTGTGTGTGTGTGTGTATATATATATATGTGTGTGTGTGTGTGTATATATATATATATATGTGTGTGTGTGTGTGTATATATATATATATATATATATATATATATGTGTGTGTGTGTGTGTATATATATATATGTGTGTGTGTGTGTATATATATGTGTGTGTGTGTGTGTGTGTGTATATATATATATGTGTGTGTGTATATATATATATGTGTGTGTGTGTGTATATATATATATATATATATATGTGTGTGTGTGTATATATATATATGTGTGTGTGTGTGTGTATATATATATATATATATATATTTATATGTGTGTGTGTGTATATATATATATATATATATATATATATATATATATATATATATATATATATTCTTTGCACTGCTGCACATTTCAGTGGAATGTAAAGGATTGCAATAAGAAAATTATTTAATATCCTGTTTTTGGTCCTCAAAATGTAATGAAGATTTAGAGAACAAACAACACTCTATATTGCTGTGGCAGGGATGCAATTTTAGTAATTTTATAGGAATAACTTTCAGATGGATTATGTGTAATACGGTATTAGCATAATATCATAAGTTCTGTGGGTATTATTTGGAAATTCTACTCTGTTTCCACTAGGGCACATTATTTATTCAGAAGACTTCCCTTCCCTCTGAGTGAATAAAAGGATGTACCATAAAACAATGTACTTTCCTAAAGCATTATTTGTAAGTGGGGACGACGTTTTAAATAGAGCAAACGGAGAATAAAATGTAGGCTGTTTTACAAGGTCATAAACCACAAAGTAATAAGCTAGATAGAAAGATATAATTTTATGTTTTCACCATGAAAGGTGAGATACAATGTGCTTAGGATATCTCTAGAGTTAATGAAAATACATTTTTTCTTTATTCTTATATAAAGAACTCTTATACTGCACATTTAATGATTGTGGAAATATATTGTCAACATATATTATATAATTTATCTATTTTAGTTGACTAATAGCTAGTATGCTAGGTTAGGTAAAGTGAGTATCTGTCTATCTATCTATCTATCTATCTATCTATCATCTATCTATCTATCTATCTATCCATCCATGACAGACAGGAATATTGAGAGTAGAACAAGTAAAGCTGTTAAAATCACCGTTTTGCGGTTGTCCCAAGTGTGATACACAGTCAAGAATCACAGAGATTGATTTATTATCTTTTCCTGAACCTGCTGATAGCAATTTTGCAAGGGACCTTCCAGCTCTTCAATCTAAATTGTTGTGGCATCCGGCGACATGTAAATAAGTAGGCTGCCAACCCCCTACCTGTGTCATAGCCAAGCTAGAAGTTGGCATGTACCATATATGATATATAATGGAGTCTAACTATATTACACTTTTGGAACATGTGACCCTTAATTTGGAGGATCACCTTATGAGCCTCCAACGGGATTGCAGCAAACTGAAGGCTTGCGTTATCCCATGGGCTGGCACTAGAAAGAGAGGGAGGGGAGTGCAAAGAGAATGTTGGCAATTTTGCAGAGACTGTGTTGTTCCTTTGCCTGCAAGTAATGGGCCTATACCGGTCTCGTGTTGATGTGGCTGATCCCTGTGGGGGCCTGGTGCGATGCGGACCCTGAGCTTGAGAGGAGCCTGTTGTTTGAGACAACACATGCTACTGAAAAGTACAAGGCTGAAATAGAGATTCTACCTGGGGGAGGGAAATTACTGGGCACCGTGTTCATAGGACTCACCCAGATCCTGGCTTTACAAAGGTTTGTCTGTACATGCTACTATGATGGCACTAGCTTTATGAACCCTGCAATATCCCCTGAGAGGAGAAGTAATACCTCTAATGAGGCCAGAGTATTCATCAATGGACCGAACTGGGGTCAGATAAATAGTAGTTTATATTTTGGGATCTAATAAGCCCTTGGAAACTGCATAAGGGCTCGGTTCACTAGTAAATTTGACTAAACCTTTTGTTGACAACCTATTGGTTTGATGTATACTAGTGTGATGCTCTTATATAACATGCTTGATTGTTGTTGCTGTGATCTAACTTAGTTTAATCTTCTTTTGATATGAAAAAGAAGTGTGTTTTTATGTTTAGCACTGCAAAATCTCTCTAATAACACCACACTGGTCATAGTCTAGCTACTAAAAGTTGCTGCACCTTTTTTATGTGAGAGGAGTCATTAATGTCTAATGCTATTCTATTCTTGTAATACACAATTGCAGACAGTTATATTCTACAAAAGATGATGTGCCTGTTTGGGACACAAAATAAATTGAATGGCAGTTTTGCTTGCTTAAAGGGACACTGAACTCAATTTTTTTCTTTTGTAATTCAGAAAGAGCATGCAATTTTAAGCAACTTTCTAATTTACTCCTATTATCAATTTTTCTTTGTTCTCTTGCTATCATTATTTGAAAAAGAAGGCATCTAAGCTTTTTTTGTTTCAGTACTCTGGACAGCACTTTTTTATTGGTGGATGAATTTATCCACCAATCAGCAAGGACAACCCAGGTTGTTCACCAAAAATGGGCCGGCATTTAAACTTACATTCTTGCATTTCAAATAAACATACCAAGAGATTGAAGAAAATTTGATAATAGGAGTAAATTAGAAAGTTGCTTAAAATTTCATGCTCAATCTGAATCACGAAAGAAAATTTTAGGGTACAGTGTCCCTTTAATATAGTCTATAATCTGTAGTGTTACTAATATTCTAGAGGGTTAGCTCCCTATAGTTACCTTTATATGAACTATAATTTCTATTAGCATACAAATGAGTGTTCAGGGTTAGGGTCATGTATGACCTCTCTACAGTTTATTTGCATATTATTTCTGTAAACTAGGCTTTTATCATTTCTTGTGATTTTTAGCAAAATACCAACCAGCTTCCCAAATGGGCTACATTTAATTTATTGTTATATGTTTTAGTCTGCAGAACTGAGCGTTCCTACTAGGCCATAACTTTCCCATATTTAGTGTCATAATGAGGTTACATTTCCGTAGAAACTAGTACAGGAAATATTGATTGACGTATATTTGTATTACTTTTTGTTAGCTGACTCCCACAGAATTAATATACAGATCAAATTTTGTTTTTATTTCTGCACATGGGGTAACCGACTACTATTTTTATATTTAGAGATCTATTGCCTAGGCTATATTTATTCATCTTGGGGGGCTTATTAAAATTGTGCTCCCTCCTGTGTATGCAGGCAGTTCTTACATGTCTAGTTGTTTAATGCTAGTTTGCTGTCCAGTTGCTATAACTGTTTAAAACTATAATCTCTTATATAATTTTACCAAGGTAAATGTGGCCCAAGAGCGGCCACAACAGTTGTTAAAGAAAGAAAATGTATGCTGATTTCTCTATATGGAATGGAGTTCACTTTGATATAACTATATGTGTCCTGCCAGCTTCACTTTGTCAATTCAGGGTTCAAGAAAATTAAGATCACCACAAAGAATACATTATAAATGTGATGGGTTCTTAATAGAAGTGACTCATTAAAAGGACATTAAAGTCAAAATTAAAGTTTCATGTTTCAGATAGAGCATGTCAAGGTAAACAGCTTTCCAATGTACTTGTATTATAAGATTTGCTTTCTTTCACTTTATCCTTTGTTAAAAAGTAAACTAGGTAATCTGATAGGAGCTCAGGAGCGGGCATGTGTCTTTAACAGTCTATGGCAGCAGGTTTTGCAACTATGTCTAAACATTGCTATAAACAATGTTGCAAACACTGCTGCCAGATAGCTAGAGACACCAAAATGTATACAAGAAATATACTGGAATGTTGTTAAAAACTTAATAATATCCAATAAATTAAAATGTATTTTTTACTTTACTGTCCCTTTGAATTATAATTCTGATCACATATCACAACACAATAGTGTTTGTATACACAGACAATCATTTTCAATTAATTTGAAGCTAATTATGAATTGATGTTCAGAAAACAAATACATTTTAAAAGAGCCCAAAATTGTTTCCCTTTTACAAAATCTCTTTTTTTTTTCTTCTTCTTCTTGTTTGTAAAGCTTCTTGACAGTCTATTAACTTGGTGATGTTTTATGATAGAACAGAATGTTGTTCCAACACATTGTCAAAGCGGTTATTGGCTGATCTCTTAATAGAAGTGAAAATGGGTCTCTTAGAAGTATTGTGTGAAATGGCTTATCGTTTATCACATTCATGAGCAGGATTTACTTGGATGCGATTATACAATCATCACCATGTTTTTATCCCTTCGTAGATTCAATATAAACAAAAAGGGAGGAAAACAACCATAATTCAATATTGCTGCTTTTTTTTGTCGCACTAGTCTAATCACAATCTACAATAACAAAAGCTAGGAAAAGATATACTGTACTTGCAAAACTGTACAAGCATCAGGCGTTCTTTAAATCCCATTTATTGCTTTATATATATATATATATATATATATATACATACTGTATATAGTTTAAAAAATAGTGGTTTACTAGTTATTGGAGAAAAGTTACTAATTCAGAGGGAAAAAATTTATAAGGCTAAGTGAAGAACATTGGAATGTAAAATGTTAATATTTGCATATCAGGTAAGCGCACTTAAGAGTATGCAATCGGGTTTGTGCGCAAGTAGGGTGTTAGGTTTTTTCCCACTTTTTTGTTCCTTTGACTTCTATTGGAGAATACATTTACATGTGCAATATTCTAACGTTGCCTTTTTACGCACTTGGGGTTAGCACACAAGTGAAACTTGTTTACTTTCAACTTGTAATACAATCACTAACAGACGCTTGCAAAAAAACGTACTTCTAGCAGAGTTCACGCTCGAGCGGGAGCGTTAAATACTGCTCCACTTGTAATCTTGCCCAGAGTTGGGAAACTGCCTTTCTTGGCCTTGATATTGAGCTACTCTGAATTCTGAAGTGTGGTTGTAGATATAAATACCAGTGTACTTGTACTGGGCTTAGTTCCTCCTGTAATTGTATAAATGTCAGAATTTCACCCCTTTCAATTACATCAGCAACCCTGTAGAAGTTATTTTCCCATATGTTTTACATTATTTATTCTTTCTAATATTTAATGTTTAGTGTATATTTTAAGTATAACTGGCTAGATTCATAGGGGCATATGTATCAAGCTCCGTATGGAGCTTGATGCCCTGTGTTTCTGGCGAGCCTGCAGGCTCGCCAGAAAAAGCAGTTATGAAGCAGCGGTCACAAAGACCGCTGCTCCATAACCTGTCCGCCTGCTCTGAGCAGGCGGACAGACATCGCCATAATACAATCCAATCTAGTACGATCGGGTTGATTGAAACCACCCTGCTGGCGGCCTATTGGCCGCGAATCTGCAGGGGGCGGCGTTGCACCAGCAGCTCTTGTGAGGTGTTGGTGCAATGCTGAATACGGCGAGTGTATTCCTCGCCGTATTCAGTGAGGTCTAGCAGACCTGATCCGCAGTGTCGAATCAGGTCCGCCAGACCTTCATAACTAGAGGCCATAGGCACTTGTTATGCTGCCAGGGGGTCTTCTTGTTCAGGAGAGATCATGTTTGAAATTCATTGAGACTCACGTCCCCTATGTTATCTAGCCAATCACCAGTTGGCATTCCAGTCATTAACATATATAGTTGTATTAAAGGGACAGTCTAGTCAAAATTAAACTTTCATGATTCATGATTCATGATTCAGATAGGGCATGCAATTTTAAACAACTTTCCAGTGTACATGTATCATCAAATTGGATTGGTATTATTTGTTTAAAGCAAAACCTAGGTAAGCTCATATGTTAATTTCTAAGCCCTAGAAGGCAACCTCTAATATGCATTTTGAAAGTTTAGATAGTGCTAGTTCATGTGTGCCATATAGATAACATTGTGCTCACTCCTGTGGAGTTAATATATATATATATTTATTTTTATTTATTTTTTTATAAAAAAAACATGCAGATTTAAAAAGACGCAATTGCCAATGTGAAGTACCTCACTACAGGGAGTGCAGAATTATTAGGCAAATGAGTATTTTGACCACATCATCCTCTTTATGCATGTTGTCTTACTCCAAGCTGTATAGGCTCGAAAGCCTACTACCAATTAAGCATATTAGGTGATGTGCATCTCTGTAATGAGAAGGGGTGTGGTCTAATGACATCAACACCCTATATCAGGTGTGCATAATTATTAGGCAACTTCCTTTCCTTTGGCAAAATGGGTCAAAAGAAGGACTTGACAGGCTCAGAAAAGTAAAAAACAATGAGATATCTTACAGAGGGATGCAGCACTCATAAAATTGCAAAGCTTCTGAAGCGTGATCATCGAACAATCAAGCGTTTCATTCAAAATAGTCAACAGGGTCGCAAGAAGCGTGTGGAAAAACCAAGGAGCAAAATAACTGCCCATGAACTGAGAAAAGTCAAGCGTGCAGCTGCCAAGATGCCACTTGCCACCAGTTTGGCCATATTTCAGAGCTGCAACATCACTGGAGTGCCCAAAAGCACAAGGTGTGCAATACTCAGAGACATGGCCAAGGTAAGAAAGGCTGAAAGACGACCACCACTGAACAAGACACACAAGCTGAAACGTCAAGACTGGGCCAAGAAATATCTCAAGACTGATTTTTCTAAGGTTTTATGGACTGATGAAATGAGAGTGAGTCTTGATGGGCCAGATGGATGGGCCCGTGGCTGGATTGGTAAAACCAATGCATTCTGGAGGTGGACTTCCTGCTGGAGGCGGAGCACACAGGTAGCACAGGTGTTAGCTCCCGCTCCAGGTACACGCTGCCTGGAGAAAAACTACCTGCCAGCGTTTTGCTGAATTTTCCTTGGCCGTGGAAACTCTATCCGGCCTGGATTTGGGATCCTAGGATCCTTGCAACAGAAGTCCCCCAAAGCAGCCCGGTCCGTGCTTGTTGGCTGAAGCACAAGTTTTATTCCACAGAGACGGCGGGGCAATACAAGTACCTAGCCTATATATACAGCCTGAACTCGCGGTTAAGACGCACCGCATATGCCAAATCAACAGGCCAAGCAAGTTCACGGTTGCTCTGCTGTGTATGTGGGAAACCCCTCTGCCCTGTGGCTGGAGATACAGGGCTGGACATCAGTCAACCTAGACTCAACCCAGACTCAACCCAGGCTTAAAATTGGTGTACATATCTTCTATCTTCACTGCAGAGGCTACTACAGAGGCTATTACTTACCCCCGCCGGGGGTCCGGTGCGCCAGTGTCTCTGCGGTGGTTGCTGGTCCCGGTGCCTCGACAAGTGAGACACAGAGGGGAACGCTGTGGATGCTGGGGCCGGGCCCCGCTGGTGGTCCCGGGGAGAAGGATTGCAGCAGCACCTGAGCGCAAGGCGTGGTGGAGCCCGGGTGCGCTGTCGGGATTGCAGCGGCAGCGGATGAATTCTCTCCCCTTTCCTGGGGATCTTCTTGCAGCTCACTTCCGGAGTAGAGTGGTCAGCAGACAGAGTACCCCACACGCTGCTCCCTGGTGTAGTAGTGTGTGTTTGGGGCAAAGAGGCGGCTGCAGAGCTCGGATGTGCCCCCCCGCTCGGAAGCTATAGTTCTACCTGGGCAGTTACGGCGATCTGGATACTATGCATCCCTAGAACTACAACGGAAGAAGGTAGATATAGCAGCGTTTGGGCGGCTGGGCTACACAGAATCCGGGTGAGGACAGATCGCTGCTGGTGAGATACTAAATTCAGTTCCTTAAGGCTAATATGCGCCCATAAAATGCATCGGCATCCTTGTTGGTATGATATGCCCTAATATGCTGTTATACACCTCTCCTTGCCTTTAAGATTATTTCTGCTGGGAATACAATTTATGCGGACTGGGTTATTTGACTTTAATAATTCACAAACCCTGTTTCAGTTGGGTGTAAACATCAAATAATCTGGACTAGCTGGTGCCCGCACTTAGACTTTCCTGAGTCAATATAATCAGGGAGATATGAGACTGGGCCTGGAAATAAACAGCTGAATAAATATATTGTGTAATGTAATACAGGGCTCATTACCTGGTATATATATATATACCACAGTATTATGTTTGACACTCTATAAAAGTCTCTTTTGTCTTCATTTACATTTTCAGGTACCAGAGTGTTTTTACATACATAGAGATAATATTGCCTTAAACTGGTTAGAATAACGAAATTTAAACCTGTTTAGTCTACGGTTTCTTTTTTTGTTGATTGTAGACTTGGTATAATATACACAGATTCCTGAAATTGGATGTACTGAAAGCAGAGTTTAGATATACAAAAGAGACACACAGGTGAAACACTTTAATAAGATCTATAAGAGAGTTTAATTTCAATCTATTTAGCCTGTCTCTCTTGTGTGCTTTACTAAATAACATAATTTATGCTTACCTGATAAATTCCTTTCTTCTGTTGTGTGATCAGTCCACGGGTCATCATTACTTCTGGGATATAACTCCTCCCCAACAGGAAATGCAAGAGGATTCACCCAGCAGAGCTGCATATAGCTCCTCCCCTCTACGTCAGTCCCAGTCATTCGACCAAGAATCAACGAGAAAGGAGTAACCAAGGGTGAAGTGGTGACTGGAGTATAATTTAAAAGATATTTACCTGCCTTAAAAACAGGGCGGGCCGTGGACTGATCACACAACAGAAGAAAGGAATTTATCAGGTAAGCATAAATTATGTTTTCTTCTGTTATGTGTGATCAGTCCACGGGTCATCATTACTTCTGGGATACCAATACCAAAGCAAAAGTACACGGATGACGGGAGGGAAAGGCAGGCTCATTATACAGAAGGAACCACTGCCTGAAGAACCTTTCTCCCAAAAATAGCCTCCGAAGAAGCAAAAGTGTCAAATTTGTAAAATTTGGAAAAAGTATGAAGTGAAGACCAAGTTGCAGCCTTGCAAATCTGTTCAACAGAGGCCTCATTCTTAAAGGCCCAAGTGGAAGCCACAGCTCTAGTGGAGTGAGCTGTAATTCTTTCAGGAGGCTGCTGTCCAGCAGTCTCATAGGCTAAACGTATTATGCTACGAAGCCAAAAAGAGAGAGAGGTAGCAGAAGCTTTTTGACCTCTCCTCTGTCCAGAGTAAACGACAAACAAGGAAGAAGTTTGGCGAAAATCTTTAGTTGCCTGCAAGTAGAACTTGAGGGCACGAACTACATCCAGATTGTGTAAAAGACGTTCCTTCTTTGAAGAAGGATTTGGACACAAGGATGGGACAACAATCTCTTGATTGATGTTCCTGTTAGTGACTACCTTAGGTAAGAACCCAGGTTTAGTACGCAGAACTACCTTGTCTGAGTGAAAAATCAGATAAGGGGAATCACAATGTAAGGCTGATAACTCAGAGACTCTTCGAGCCGAGGAAATAGCCATTAAAAACAGAACTTTCCAAGATAACATTTTTATATCAATGGAATGAAGGGGTTCAAACGGAACACCCTGTAAAACGTTAAGAACTAAGTTTAAACTCCATGGTGGAGCAACAGCTTTAAACACAGGCTTGATCCTAGCTAAAGCCTGACAAAAGGACTGGACGTCTGGATTTTCTGACAGACGTCTGTGTAACAAGATGGACAGAGCTGAAATCTGTCCCTTTAATGAACTAGCTGATAAACCCTTTTCTAAACCTTCTTGTAGAAAAGACAGTATCCTAGCGATCCTAACCTTACTCCAGGAGTAACCTTTGGATTCGCACCAGTATAGGTATTTCCGCCATATTTTATGGTAAATCCTTCTGGTAACAGGCTTCCTAGCCTGAATTAGGGTATCAATAACCGACTCAGAAAAACCACGTTTTGATAAAATCAAGCGTTCAATTTCCAAGCAGTCAGCTTCAGAGAAGTTAGATTTTGATGTTTGAATGGACCCTGTATCAGAAGGTCCTGTCTTAGAGGTAGAGACCAAGGCGGACAGGATGACATGTCCACTAGATCTGCATACCAAGTCCTGCGTGGCCATGCAGGTGCTATTAGAATTACTGATGCTCTCTCCTGTTTGATTTTGGCAATCAATCGAGGAAGCAGCGGGAAGGGTGGAAACACATAAGCCATCCTGAAGTTCCAAGGTGCTGTCAAAGCATCTATCAGAACTGCTCCCGGATCCCTGGATCTGGACCCGTAGCGAGGAAGTTTGGCGTTCTGGCGAGACGCCATGAGATCTATCTCTGGTTTGCCCCAACGTCGAAGTATTTGGGCAAAGACCTCCGGATGAAGTTCCCACTCCCCCGGATGAAAAGTCTGGCGACTCAAGAAATCCGCCTCCCAGTTCTCCACTCCCGGGATGTGGATTGCTGACAGGTGGCAAGAGTGAGACTCTGCCCAGCGAATTATCTTTGATACTTCCATCATTGCTAGGGAGCTTCTTGTCCCTCCCTGATGGTTGATGTAAGCTACAGTCGTGATGTTGTCCGACTGAAACCTGATGAACCCCCGAGTTGTTAACTGGGGCCAAGCCAGAAGGGCATTGAGAACTGCTCTCAATTCCAGAATGTTTATTGGAAGGAGACTCTCCTCCTGATTCCATAGTCCCTGAGCCTTCAGAGAATTCCAGACAGCGCCCCAACCTAGTAGGCTGGCGTCTGTTGTTACAATTGTCCAGTCTGGCCTGCTGAATGGCATCCCCCTGGACAGGTGTGGCCGATAAAGCCACCATAGAAGAGAATTTCTGGTCTCTTGATTCAGATTCAGAGTAGGGGACAAATCTGAGTAATCCCCATTCCACTGACTTAGCATGCATAATTGCAGCGGTCTGAGGTGTAGGCGTGCAAAAGGTACTATGTCCATTGCCGCTACCATTAAGCCGATCACCTCCATGCATTGAGCTACTGACGGGTGTTGAATGGAATGAAGGACGCGGCATGCATTTTGAAGCTTTGTTAACCTGTCTTCTGTCAGGTAAATCTTCATTTCTACAGAATCTATAAGAGTCCCCAAGAATGGAACTCTTGTGAGAGGAAAGAGAGAACTCTTCTTTTCGTTCACTTTCCATCCATGCGACCTTAGAAATGCCAGAACTAACTCTGTATGAGACTTGGCAGTTTGAAAGCTTGAAGCTTGAATTAGAATGTCGTCTAGGTACGGAGCTACCGAAATCCCTCGCGGTCTTAGTACCGCTAGAAGGGCACCCAGAACCTTTGTGAAGATTCTTGGAGCCGTAGCCAATCCGAATGGAAGAGCTACAAACTGGTAGTGCCTGTCTAAGAAGGCAAACCTTAGATACCGGTGATGATCTTTGTGGATCGGTATGTGAAGGTAAGCATCCTTTAAATCCACTGTGGTCATGTACTGACCCTCTTGGATCATGGGTAAGATTGTCCGAATAGTTTCCATTTTGAACGATGGAACTCTTAGGAATTTGTTTAGAGTCTTTAAATCTAAGATTGGCCTGAAAGTTCCCTCTTTTTTGGGAACCACAAACAGGTTTGAGTAGAACCCTTGTCCTTGTTCCGACCGCGGAACCGGATGGATCACTCCCATTAATAACAGATCTTGTACGCAGCGTAGAAACGCTTCTTTCTTTATCTGGTTTGTTGACAACCTTGACAGATGAAATCTCCCTCTTGGGGGAGATAATTTGAAGTCTAGAAGGTATCCCTGTGATATGATCTCTAGAGCCCAGGGATCCTGAACATCTCTTGCCCAGGCCTGGGCGAAGAGAGAGAGTCTGCCCCCCACTAGATCCGGTCCCGGATCGGGGGCTCTCGGTTCATGCTGTCTTTGGGGCAGCAGCAGGTTTCCTGGCCTGCTTGCTCTTGTTCCAGGACTGGTTAGGCTTCCAGCCTTGCCTGTAACGAGCAACAGCTCCTTCCTGTTTTGGTGCAGTGGAGGTTGATGCTGCTCCTGTTTTAAAGTTCCGAAAGGGACGAAAATTAGACTGTCTAGGCTTAGCTTTGGCTTTGTCTTGAGGTAGGGCGTGGCCCTTACCTCCTGTAATGTCAGCGATAATCTCTTTCAAACCGGGCCCAAATAAAGACTGCCCCTTGAAAGGTATATTAAGTAATTTGGACTTAGAAGTAACATCAGCTGACCAGGATTTTAGCCACAGCGCCCTACGTGCCTGTATGGCGAATCCTGAGTTCTTAGCCGTAAGTTTGGTTAAATGTACTACGGCCTCCGAAATGAAGGAATTAGCTAGTTTAAGGACTCTAAGCCTGTCCGTAATGTCGTCTAGCGTAGATGAACTAAGGTTCTCTTCAAGCGACTCAATCCAAAATGCTGCCGCAGCCGTAATCGGCGCGATACATGCAAGGGGTTGTAATATAAAACCTTGTTGAACAAACATTTTCTTAAGGTAACCCTCTAATTTTTTATCCATTGGATCTGAGAAAGCACAGCTATCCTCCACCGGGATAGTGGTACGCTTAGCTAAAGTAGAAACTGCTCCCTCCACCTTGGGGACCGTTTGCCATAAGTCCCGAGTGGTGGCGTCTATTGGAAACATCTTTCTAAATATTGGAGGGGGTGAGAACGGCACACCGGGTCTATCCCACTCCTTAGTAACAATTTCAGTTAGTCTCTTAGGTATAGGAAAAACGTCAGTACTCGCCGGTACCGCAAAGTATTTATCCAACCTACACAGTTTCTCTGGTATTGCAACGGTGTTACAATCGTTGAGAGCTGCTAAGACCTCCCCTAGTAATACACGGAGGTTCTCCAATTTAAATTTAAAATTTGAAATATCTGAGTCCAATCTGTTTGGATCAGAACCGTCACCCACAGAATGAAGCTCTCCGTCCTCATGCTCTGCGAGCTGTGACGCAGTAACAGACATGGCCCTAGCATTGTCAGCGCACTCTGTTCTCACCCCAGAGTGATCACGCTTGCCTCTTAGTTCTGGTAATTTAGACAAAACTTCAGTCATAACAGTAGCCATATCTTGTAATGTTAACTGTAATGGCCGCCCAGATGTACTAGGCGCCAAAATATCACGCACCTCCCGGGCGGGAGATGCAGGTACTGCCGCGTGAGGCGAGTTAGTCGGCATAACTCTCCCCTCGCTGTTTGGTGAAATTTGTTCACATTGTACAGATTGACTTTTATTTAAAGTAGCATCAATACAGTTAGTACATAAATTTCTATTGGGCTCCACCTTGGCATTGGAACAAATGACACAGATATCTTCCTCTGAGTCAGACATGTTTAACACACTAGCAAAAAACTTACAACTTGGTTATAATCTTTTTTAGCAAAAAACGTACTGTGCCTCAAAGAGGTACTAACGATTAAATGACAGTTGAAATAGTGAACTGAAAAACAGTTATAGCATCAAACTTTAAAACAACAAAACTTTTAGCAAAGGTTTGTTCCCATTAGTAAAATAACAATAATTAAATTTGACATAAAAAATACAAAGCAACGTTTTTATTCACAGTCACTATAAGAATTCTCACAGCTCTGCTGAGAGAATTTACCTCCCTTCAAAGAAGTTTGAAGACCCCTGAGATCTATCAGAGATGAACCGGATCATGCAGGAAAAATAAAAGTAACTGACTGGTATTTTTTGATGCGTAGCAAAGAGCGCCAAAACGGCCCCTCCCTCTCCCACACAGCAGTGAAGAGAAACGAAACTGTCACAAATAACCCAAAAAAAAAAAAAAAAAAAAAAAACTGCCAAGTGGAAAATAATGCCCAAATATTTATTCACACAGTACCTCAGCAATGTAAACGATTCTACATTCCAGCAAAAACGTTTAACATGATAAATAGTTATTAAAAAGGATTAGTGACCTTTAACAGAGTAGTTCCGGTGAAATACCATCCCCAGAATACTGAAGTGTATACATACATGTCATTTTAACGGTATGGCAGGATTTTCTCATCAATTCCATTCAGAAAATAAAAACTGCTACATACCTCAATGCAGATTCCTCTGCCCGCTGTCCCCTGATCTGAAGCCTTTACCTCCCTCAGATGGCCGAGAACAGCAATATGATCTTAACTACTCCGGTTAAAATCATAGTAAAAAACTCTGACAGATTCTTCCTCAAACTCTGCCAGAGAAGTAATAACACGCTCCGGTGCTATTTTAAAATAACAAACTTTTGATTGAAGTCATAAAAACTAAGTATAATCACCATAGTCCTCTCACACATCCTATCTAGTCGTTGGGTGCAAGAGAATGACTGGGACTGACGTAGAGGGGAGGAGCTATATGCAGCTCTGCTGGGTGAATCCTCTTGCATTTCCTGTTGGGGAGGAGTTATATCCCAGAAGTAATGATGACCCGTGGACTGATCACACATAACAGAAGAAAATTATAGCTATACGCAGCTGTACAAATTTTTTAGGCAGATAATATGCTTACTATATAAGATAGGCACCTTGATATGCTAGTAATAAAAGCAGTATAGGATAGTCTAATTACAATCTGTCCAGGCAGGGTTCTCCTTGATATAGTGCACAAGCAAGTTGTGACTGTAGATATGTAATAGTGAGGTAAAACGCTTAGGACAATTTAAATATTATCTGTTTAATCTGTGTTTTTGCTACAGTGTATACATACCACTGTGTCTAACTGTAAAGTTTTGAAGCTAGACAGTATTCCCGCTACTTAAGAAAAGACCATATTGTCCATAATTATATTGCTTAGATTACACTGAATTACGCTGTCTATAATATCCTTATGACCTGAGTGCGGGGTTTGGAGTAATTTTCTCACTTAGTCAAGTGTTATCTACTAATAACTTAATAAGTTTGCACTACTTTAGGAAGTTTACAGATCCTTGTATCATAAACTAAACTATACGCTTTACAAATCACGATTTGATTCACAAAAAATTTCCTTTTTTTTTTTTTTTTTTTCCTCTCCCTTGAGAGTTCACCGATTAGACACTTGTATAGAATTTTTTTTAAAGGGAATAACACGATAGTATAACAAGGGTTAAGATAGAAGTATTTTAAATACAGGTTTTGAAATCCCTTGCACCTGTGTCTCCTCACACATAGTGTTAAGTTTAATAAACAAATGCATCATAAATTCACCTAAGATATTAGATTAGAATATACACGGCCATAGGGTGAGTTCATAGTACACAATACAATAGCTTGAAAAATATAAATTAAGCAGGGTAAGACCCTAATCGTTCTATATAAAAAGTTGATCATTGATTATTTGTTAGACGATACAGGTTAGGGCTAAGTAAGGGTTAAATTCACTTTTTGGATAAAACTCCCCCATTTTTTTCCCCTTTTTTTTTTTTTTTTCTCCCTCTTTTCTCTCTTTCTCATAAATTTAAGTATTAGTAGTAAGCAGCAGTCTATGGATAGGTACATGCACCAAAAGAGTTCTCCCTCCAATATGCCACCTAAATCTAAAGATAAGAAAGGGGGCAGCAGGACGCTGGATGCTAGCATTGACACTCCATTAGATAAAAGTTTACCGTCTCTAATGACCAGTAATATGGCAGAGTTTGCCACCGAGGTGGCAAAAATTCTAACTCCTCAATTCGAATCTGTAAAATTAGAAATTAGATCCGAAATTTCAAATCTTACTGCAGAAGTTAGACAATTCTCCGCAAGGATGGAGGAAGCGGAAAATCGGATCTCGGATTTAGAGGATAGAGTTAATGTACAGGAGCCTATTACTGAGGCACATAGAAAAATTATTGCATCATTACAAGCAAAGATTGAGGATCTTGAAGATCGCTCAAGACGAAATAACCTGAAAGTGATAGGCCTCCCAGAAACATCAGAGTTTCAAGATCTGATGGCCTTTGTGTCTATTACGCTTCCTCAGGCCTTGCAGATTCCGGCTCCTGCTGTCTCCTTCCAGATAGAGAGGGTGCACAGGATAGGGCCGCGTAGAGAAGATAATGTGGGCAATAGACCCAGACCAGTTATATTCAAATTTCTTAATTTCCAGGACAAGATGCTATATCTACAATATTATCGAAAATGTAACCCCTTAGTGTTTCGCTCTCACAGACTACTGATCTTTCAGGACTTTTCATCAGAAACTCTGGCTAAAAGAAGAGACATGTCTTTCTTTTATGGCAGATTACAGAAGGGAAATTATAATATCAGATTAATATATCCTGCGAGATTGGTGGTACTGAGAGAGGGTAAATACTTCACATTGAATAATGTCATGGAAGCAGAGACTTTCTGCAGAGAGGAGGGGATCCCATAAAGTAGCCAGTAGTAAGCAATTTCTGGCTTTTATTTTTCTCTGCTGTTGTTTATGTTTGGTTTACTATGCATCTGCTTATTGTATCCGCTTTATTGCGAGAAAGTTGATGGTTTATTCCCCTTTTTTTTTTTTTTTTTTTCTCTTCTCTTTTCCTTCCTCCCTCTTCCTCCTCCCGACCTGTTCACCCGGAGGTATTTTGCCTCCTCTCTCACAATATATGCTTAAAATGTCATGGAAAATAAATTAAATCTTCTGTCTTGGAATGTGGGGGGTGTAACCTCCCCCATGAAACGTAAATCTATAATTAAACATCTGGGTAGATTCCGACCCGATATAGTGCTGCTGCAAGAATTACACCTCAAACCCCAAGAATTTCCCAAACTTAAATCCAAATGGGTAGGGGAGGTTGTGGCAGCGCCCGCTACATCCAGAAAAAGAGGGGTGGCCATATTACTTAACAAAAACTTGAATTACCATGTGCATAATGTGGAGGCAGACCCGGAAGGGAGGTTTTTAATATTGGAAATCGAAATCAATAAAATACGCTATGTAATATGCAATATCTACGGCCCGAACCAAATAGACTATAACTTCTGGGCTATGCTAACATGTACATTACATAAATTTATAGGTAATAATTTAATCATCGCTGGTGATCTTAATCTGATTTCAGATACCGTATTGGATAATTTGAAAAAAAGATCACTGCGGGCGAGATGCAGAAAGGTTCGTATCTTTCATAAATTTTGCTCACAACTAGGCCTAATCGACATCTGGCGCTCTCAGAATCCAGATAGTCGCACATTTACATGCATGTCTCATGCACAACAGGCGTTGTCCAGGACAGATTATTTTTTTATTTCAGACTCTCTCCTTGGTTGGAACTGGACCTCACAAATTGAAGATATTATAATATCGGATCACGCGATTATCTCATTGTCATGTAATATGGCTTTAAGAAATATAAGTAGTATCCGCTTTCCCTTCCCTAAATTTTTAAATAATAATGTAAGCTTTCAGAATTGGTTAAAATCTAGGTGGGACGAATACTCAAAAAACAACAGGAACTACTTTGACAAGATTGAGGTATTTTGGGAAGCCTCTAAGGCTGTCTTGCGTGGGGAAATAAAATCTTATATGATTTCTTTGAAAAAGAAATATACTCAGGTAGAGAGACAGATGGCTAATCAAGTTAAAAATGCATATAGAAGATACATTAGTAATCCCTTGAAACAACATTGGGAGACATATGTAAACGCCAAGACAGTGCGTGATATCCACATAAAACAAAATAGTGTACAGGAGGACATTAGAGCGAAAGCATTGTATGGCGGTCATAAAGGAAGATCCGCAAAATTTTTGGCCAGATTGGTCAAACCTGCTCTAAGGCAAGCCATTCCAGCAATTAAACTGGGTACTGCACGTTATACAAAGCACCCTGACATTGAAAGGGTATTTGTGGAATATTTCCAAGAGGTATTTAAATCTGAGACCCCAAATCCAAGTAAGAAAGCAGAATTTTGGCAGAGGATAAAGGTTCCAAAACTCTCAGGAGATATGAGAAACTCTCTGAATGTTACTATATCTGAAGAGGAGATAACAACTGCAATTAAACAGGCCAAACCAAATAAAGCGGCCGGACCCGACTCGTTCCCCATCGAATTCTACAGAATTTTAGAACCACAGGTGGTACCGGTATTAGAAAAGCTATTCAATCACTATTTTTCAGAAAACTCAAGTTGCTCACAGTACTTCGCTGCAGCAAATATTTCACTAATTTTGAAAAAGGGCAAAGACCCTGAGATACCCAATTCTTATCGGCCCATATCTGTCCTAAATACGGACTATAAGATTTTGGCTTCTATTCTCGCCAACCGGCTGAAACCATGTATTGGGAGTATAATACATGGTGACCAATCGGGTTTCATGCCAGGACGAAATCCTGTTAAAAATATGTGCAAATTATTAATACTAATCGAGTCGTACTGGAATGGACAGGCATCTCCCAATCAACATAAGAACATAGATAAAGCAATTCTAACGGTAGATGCAGAGAAAGCATTCGACCGTGTTGATTGGGATCACTTGTTATATTCCCTGGAGCAATTTGGCGTATCTGGAAAATTTATTGAGTATATCAGATTAATCTATAGTGCTCCAACATCCGCACTAATTATCAATAATGTTTTATCCCAACGTCTGACCTTACACAGAGGGACTAGGCAGGGGTGTCCCCTCTCCCCTCTTTTATTTAACATCAGCTTAGAACTCTTGGCTATATTACTGCGTCAAGAGTTAGAGGGTATTCCATTGGCAGGGAAGAAACACGTTTTGCTTCTGTACGCAGATGATCTACTCTTATTTCTATCCAATTTGAATACAGAGCTGCCAACTTTACAGAGTATTGTCGCGGATTTTGGCGAGATATCCGGGTATAAGATAAATACCTCAAAATCAGAGTTATTGTGGCTACATAAAGATCCCACATCCCATATAGAACATCCATTCTTAGAAGTTCCACAAATTTCATACTTAGGTTTGAAATTATCTCGTAACCCAGCGGAATGGTACAAGGCAAATTTTACGGACTGCCTGGAACAATGTGGTAAAAAATTAGATGAATGGGTTGGATTGCCCATATCACTTTCGGCTCGAGTGATGTTGATCAAATCAGTCATTTTCCCTAAATTTCTATATGTCTTACAAAACATATCGCTTTTTTTGCAAAAAAAAGATGTTATTAAGTATAATAAAGCATGCGCGCGTTTTTTATGGAAAGGCTCTAAACCCAGAATTGCATGCCATCGACTTATGAATAACAAGCTCGCAGCGGGGCTGGCTCTCCCCAACATCCAGGCCTACAATTTGGCGTGTATCGCCAGGATCGCGATAGACTGGATATCAGAAAAGGAGCAAATTTCCTCCTTTTCCGGGGAATCAGAATTGGTCGCCCCCTTCGGCTTGAAGGCTCTACTCCATTACCCTCTAACCTCGCTACCATCCAATATCTTTTATCAATCTATGCTTAAGAACATCATAGTCGCATGGCAAAAACTATGTAGTACCCTGGAATGCCCCGTAAATGTCTCAAACTATCTACCTATTTGTGGTAACCCCAACTTTATACCCGGGCTGTCTAACCGGATTTTTAAAGAGTGGGCGGCAAAGGGTTTGAAATTTGTGGGGCAGATCCGGGGAAGTACGGGTCTACCAGTAACATTTGCAGAATTGGTACAGAAATTCAATCTGGGAACACATGAGTTCTACGCCTATTTGCAAATCAGACACTACCTCCAAGAGTTACTTTATAGTTTTGGAAATAATTGGTCTTTAGGGGATATCCAGACTAGGGTAAATTTATACGCAGCTGGCGTATTTGCAATATCTTCACTATACTCACTTATAATCCAAAAACCTTCTAATATGCAGGTTACTGATATGACAATGAAATGGTCACCTTATTTTCCGGATATAGACGAACAGACGGTTATCGGTAGCTTCAAGATAATACAACAAAGTTGGGTCCCAACTTCATGGAGAGAGTCTCAAATCAAAATAGGCCTACAGAGGTATTATACACCAAATCAGTTATCCAAATGGTATAAGACTACCTTTTTATGCTCTAGGTGCTCCGCAGTAGAAGCGGACTTATTCCACTGTCTGTGGGCTTGTCCTAAAATTATCCAATACTGGATGAAGATAGACTACTGGATGAATACATCCCTACACTTAGAACATCATTTAAAGCCTATTGATATTTTTTTTCTAGTATATTATCAAGGTACACTGAAAAACTTTAGTCTTATCAATACAATTATATTAACGGGACGTATTCTTATTTTTAAATTATGGAAGGCACGAGATGCACCCCAAATATCGCACTTCAAAAAAGCTTTATTAAACCAACTTACTGTAGAACAATTTAATATCCCTTACCCTCAAGAAGAACACTTATCCACTTTTTTCCGGAAATGGGAATCTTTTATCATATCCTTGCCGCTGACATGTCAAAGGAAGGTGATAAAACCATTCCGTAACTCTGTTTTTATAACGACAAATATATATGCAGGGCACTTCCCTCGAGAGTGGGTAGAGGGTTAGATGCCAGAAGGGTAGAAGGGTACACGGATGAATAGGTCAGTGATGGAGGACGGAGGTTCCCCTTTTCTCTTTTTTTTTTTTTTTTTTTTCATTGAGAACTGGAATATGCACTGTAAAAACTGTAAACTTTGATATGTTATGTCAGATTCTATTGCTTTAAATGCGAATCTATCTTTTTTGTGATTATGTAACCTTCTTTATACTCATTAAAAATAATAAAAAAAAAAAAAAAAAGACTGGGCCAAGAAATATCTCAAGACTGATTTTTCTAAGGTTTTATGGACTGATGAAATGAGAGTGAGTCTTGATGGGCCAGATGGATGGGCCCGTGGCTGGATTGGTAAAGGGCAGAGAGCTACAGTCCGACTCAGACGCCAGCAAGGTGGAGGTGGAGTACTGGTTTGGGCTGGTATCATCAAAGATGAGCTTGTGGGGCCTTTTCGGGTTGAGGATGGAGTCAAGCTCAACTCCCAGTCCTACTGCCAGTTTCTGGAAGACACCTTCTTCAAGCAGTGGTACAGAAAGAAGTCTGCATCCTTCAAGAAAAACATGATTTTCATGCAGGACAATGCTCCATCACACGCGTCCAAGTACTCCACAGCGTGGCTGGCAAGAAAGGGTATAAAAGAAGAAAATCTAATGACATGGCCTCCTTGTTCACCTGATCTGAACCCCATTGAGAACCCGTGGTCCATCATCAAATGTGAGATTTACAAGGAGGGAAAACAGTACACCTCTCTGAACAGTGTCTGGGAGGCTGTGGTTGCTGCTGCACGCAATGTTGATGGTGAACAGATCAAAACACTGACAGAATCCATGGATGGCAGGCTTTTGAGTGTCCTTGCAAAGAAAGGTGGCTATATTGGTCACTGATTTGTTTTTGTTTTGTTTTTGAATGTCAGAAATGTATATTTGTGAATGTTGAGATGTTATATTGGTTTCACTGGTAAAAATAAATAATTGAAATGGGTATATATTTGTTTTTTGTTAAGTTGCCTAATAATTATGCACAGTAATAGTCACCTGCACACACAGATATCCCCCTAAAATAGCTAAAACTAAAAACAAACTAAAAACTACTTCCAAAATTATTCAGCTTTGATATTAATAAGTTTTTTGGGTTCATTGAGAACATGGTTGTTGTTCAATAATAAAATTAATCCTCAAAAATACAACTTGCCTAATAATTCTGCACTCCCTGTATTACAAAGGTTGTTTTTAATTTTATTTTCATTTCTTTCAATATTTTCAATATATTTTGTTTGCTTTATGATGATTGTAACACATTTGTGTGATACCAGTATCCTGCTTTGTAATACTTGTGCTTTGCAGTGATAAATGAACTATTGTGAGAAATAACTTGCAACTTTACAATCTAAGGGGCTAAATTTAACAAGGGCCGAATGGCCCCTAATCGCCCTGTTTCCGTGTGAGCCTTCAGGCTCGCCGGAAACAGCAGTTAAGAAGTAGCGGTCTTAAGAATGCTGCTCCTTAACTTGTCTGCTGCCTCTGAGACTGCGGACAGCAATTAACCTGATCGGATACAATTGGGTTGATTGACACCCCTTCTAGCGGCCGAATGGTAGAGAATTTGCAGGGTGCGGCATTGCACAAGCAGTTCACCTGAAATGTTTGTGCAATGTTAAATGCCGTCAGCGTATGCTGTTGGCATTTAGGGATGTCGGGCTGGACATGATTCACTACAGCAAATCATGTCCGTCCGCCATTTGATAATTCGGCCCCTTTGGGGTGGTTACAGATTTTTTTTTCTCAGAGATATTACTTTTCACCAACCAGTTGTATTTAATCCAGGCAAAAGTATGTTAATAAAATATTTCATACTATTAAGAATTGTTGAATGGCAGTTTTTTTTTTTATTTAGACGAGTGTTCCCCTTAAAAAAAAATTCTGCTATTTAATGTTTGAATAGTTAATATTGGAATATTGAACATAATATTACATTTTTATACTGATTCCAGTAGAGCTACACTGACGTTTGTGAGAATTAAAGGGATGTTAAACAATAAATACATGCTAAACAAAGTGATGTATTTAAGCAATATGTAGATATCTATTTTTTACACTTATATTAGTTGTTTAAATATTAAAAATGTAACAGTAATTGTTTAGTTTCTATTCTGGTCATATCTGTGCAAACAATGCTGTGTGGAAACCCTTTTGGATAATACTATGTCCCACACAGCATGATCCTCAGCAAGACCCATTACTTTATAAAAAGTCAATATTATTTATAAAAACAACAATTTCCACTAAAATTACAGGGAAGGGGGTGGTGGAAATAAATATAAGTATAAAATTAAGTATATTGCAAAGTTGTTTTTAAGTTACACATACATAAATATTTCATATTACAATAAAGAGAAAAGTATTTTTTTTAATACATTTTTAAAGTTTATTAAACATTTGACTTTTTGTTTTATAATAAACAACTGTGGTTAGCAATTGATATTTTTAAGAGATGTGCTAAGAATTGGCCCATGTCTAGACATTTTAAAACTTTTGAGCAAACTGTTAACAAAATGTGTATACAGTGATTTTTCCCTTTGTGTGCAGGGATATAGATCATAGTATTAAAGGGGCAGTGAACACCTTGTGATTTGTTTATAAAATGTTAAGGTATGCAGAGTGAAATAACTTTGCAATATATTTTAACTATTTATTTTGAAAGATTTCAGTTTAATTTAGTTCTGAAAATTGAGCTTCTCGTGGCTAACTCTGCTTATATATTTTTCCCTAATTGGCTTTTGCTAATAACAGCTACAAAACAATTTACTTTATAATAACTTTATGATTTTGACTAGCCTTGTTGTCTGTGGCTTAAAGCACAGATTGTCTCCTCCAAAATAAGGTAAATAGTCGGTGAAGTTTAGCTATTGAAAAAAAATGCATAAAAAGGATATAATCTTTTTTTTTTTAAAAAAAGCATTAAGGCCCTGATATTCTAAGGTCCTCCAGCTTGGAGAGAAACTGCAGTTCAGACTTCACAGGGACTGAACTCATTGAAAATTTTTTAAAAAAAGGGGCGGGGGTATGAAAGTTTTGTTACACTTACACTTTGTGCATTGTATTTTATATTACTATTCATTGCAGTTTGGGTCATTTCGGTGTTATTGCAATTAAGCTTTTCACTTTCTCATTTATATTTTAATATATATACATTTAGCTCTAGCAATGCTTTTTATAAATTTTGATTATATTTTGAAAGTTTATATGTTATTTTAACAAATTAGGATCATAATTTTGTATATTTATGTGTAGCATTTACAAATTACATTGCATCTTGAATTTGCTGCATTGCAAACTAAAACTGACAGCTTCAGAAAGTGGGACAGGGTAGTTCCCTGGGCTGAATAGGGAAGTTCCGAGGGTATGTCTGAAGCTCTCTCACAAGTCTAGTGAAATTTTGTAAACTTTTTAAACAAGCTGGTCTCACTGATTTGTCTCGCCAGCTGTATGCAGGTGAAGTTTGCTTAAAATTCACAATACACTTTTTTTAACTTACAGAAAAGTAATATATACTAAAATATAGACAAAAGCAAGTTAAATTATAGTGGAAACATTTTAGTTTAATTTGTATTTGATGCAAACAGAGCCTTTACATCAGCCCCAGGGGTTCTCCAGTTACCTCTTCCCTCCCATGTGAAATGCTGTATCCCAGATAGTTTCATTGCTTTCTATGGAATGCATCTCTTATTCAGTGAGTTCTGCTTCTGTAAAGTCTGCTCTATAATCTTTCTCCAAACTAGAGAATATTTGATTATCTGGCCCATAGAAAGTCATGACCCTCTCTGGGAAACTGAAGCTGATAGTTTTTTAGTTTAAATTTAAATAAAGGTCATGCAAAGTTGAATCTAATTTTTAAAAGATATCTATCTATCTATCTATCTCTCTCTCTATATATATATATATATATATATATATATACACACACACACACACACACACAAAGTATGAGCCTAATTTGATAAAGTTACACAGAAACCGTGAAGGCATAATCAGAATATGTAAAATCACAAAACTTAATACACTGCTGTATACAAAATAAAATACAAAATAGAAAATGCAATGTTTATCTGAAGTGTAAAGTGGTATTTAATAGAAAGCACAAAGTGTAAATGCAGCAGGACTGTCTTGCCATGAAGAATCTCAATAGGGATCTCGCAGTGCATTTTAGAATATCTTGTCTGAGCAAAGAGGTTTTAATATCAGGCTTGGCTAATATGTTATTCTATAGCAACACAACAGAAATGTCTTGTAATTGCAAGTGTGCCTTTAATGAACATAATGTTAAAGTCAGATTTATTGTGTTTCTTATTAAAACTACTCTTTGCATCTGCCTGAGTCTCAGGTGAAATATGAACACATATTAGACCTGTATACTAATAATCTAGCCAAACAATGGGCTAGATTGCAAGTGGGCGCTAAGTTATTGTGCGCCTGCAAAAACGGGCAAATTTGCCTGTTTGCGGGAGAGCAATAAATAACCAGTCGTTACAAGTGGCCGGTTATTGCTACCGCTAGGTCGCAGTGGCAATTAGCGTTCAGAAAATTATATTATAAAATATAGACATATTAAAACATAAATATATATGTATATATTTAAAATTGCTGGCCATCGCTACTCTTGAATTCTGTGCCGTATATGATGGCATCAGAACGAGGCTCCTATTGAAGCCATTGGAAGCACGCTCTCGTGAGCTCAAAGCTCAAAGCTTCCATGCAATGTGAACTCGAGGTTGCAGTCACTTTGCACCTTACTTGTAATACCAGCACACATTAGCGTGCACTGATATTACTACGTTGAGCGCAAATATCGCTTTTGCGGAAGCGATATTTTGTGCTCAGTGTGCAATCTGGCCCAATATGTGTTTACATATATGAAGCACATAATAATAGTTTAAAGTGTTAATGTCTTTGTTTGTAAAGTTATACATTAATGCAAGAAAAACGGGACAATATTACTTATTTGTAATTGAAACTGTTTTCTTTAGCAGTTTTTATCTCTGCAATTATTTGTAAAACATGTCATGGTCGTTTTTTTTTTTATTATTTTTTTTTTTTCTCCTTATAAAACATATTTTTGGCATTGATTTGACTACACAATTTGAAAATGTTTTTTTTTATGAAAATGATACAGTTTAGGTTATCAGAGTCAGTACAAAAATACTTATTTCAGAAATATAAGCTAGTTTTGCAGCTATATTTAATAAAAAATGTTTGATTCTTTCCCTCTTTTTTTTTTCTTCCTTTTTTGATATGAAACTATGGCTGAATGTTAACCTATTACTGCACAGCATTTCTGCTTTGATTCATAAGGTACAGTGTTTGTGAGCAACTTTCTACCAAGTATAACAACTATCAGTTTATCTAGATTTTCATGCCACTTTTTTGCCTGACATGTAATAGTTTACTACCCTGTGCCTTCAAACCACAGGAGAAAGATAATTAGTTAATTTGCTTTGACAGCGGAGGACTTTACAGCATTGATTTGTGAAAAGGATGTTATTTTGTGTCAGTCTTAATAGTAATCTTATCCTAAAATTAATTTAAAACAAGTTAATTCTGTCAATCTATTCTTTTTGAAATAAAGGTAAAAGTTACTAGCGGTCATATTTATTTAGCTAATAGATAGCTAATCTTATGAACCATTTATTTGATGGCTAATTAATTAATTTATTAAATATTTATCTACTATTGTCCACTTTATCATGTCCAATGTTAGAACATATTACTGTTGTAAATTGAAAGCACTGGATTATTTCCTGGTTAACTGATGTATATACAGTGTGTGTGTGTATATATATATATATATACATCCGGTCTGTATACCATTGAGAAAGGCTCACGGTAGAGCCGAAACGTCTGGTTTCTCATTTACCTAATAAATCGGATTTTTGAAAAATTCCTGTGTGCCGGCTGTTCTTGGATCGTATTTGACAACGGAGGCCGTCCGTTGGATCCAGCTCTATTCTACTGAATGTACTTTGCCTTGCTGAGCACCTGGTGGATGTATAATTGGCGAGTGCCGTTTTTGCCGTTATATATATAATATTTCTGTTTTTTACTTTTATGTTTATGTTAATTTATAATGTGGTTTCAATTTAAAGGTTATGGAGGTCTCTTGTTTAACCCCTTAATGACAACTGACGTACCAGGTACGTCCTGCAAAAACTAGCAGTTAGTGACAATGGACGTACCTGGTACGTCAGTTGTTTAAGAGAGTGCTGGAAGCGATCGCAATCGCTTCCAGCAGCTCTCAGGGTATTGCAGTGATGCCTCGATATGGAGGCATCCTGCAATACCTTTTAACAAGCCTCCGATGCAGAGAGAGCCACTCTGTGGCCCTCTCTGCACCGGTAACAATGGTGCTGTGTTCCGGGGGGAAGGGAAGCAAGGAGGCGGCAGCGCGTGTGCACGTGGGGGCGCGCGCGCATATTAGCCACTGACACCAATGAAAAAAAAAAAAAGTTCAAAACATTAACATTAACATTAAAAAATATATATATAAAAGGATCTGGGGGGGGGGGTTGGGGGTATTGAGGGGGGGGCTGCTACACTACAGAAAAGTTTAGAAATATTTTTTGGGGCAAAAGTTTATAAATATTTTTGGGGGCAAATTGGGTACTGGCAGACAGCTGCCAGTACCCAAGATGGCGGCAATTAAGTAGCAGGGAGGGTTATAGAGCTGTTTGGTGGGGGATCAGGGAGGTTGGGGGCTAAGGCAGGGCTCCATTACAGCAGAATACATTTTTTTTAAAAATAAAATAAAAAAAACTCCTTTTATTTAGTACTGGCAGACTTTCTGCCAGTACTTAAGATGGCGGGGACAATTGTGGGGTGGGGGAGGGAAGAGAGCTGTTTGGGAGGGATCAGGGGGTGGGATGTGTCAGGTGGGAGGCTGATCTCTACACTAAAGCTAAAATTAACCCTGCCAGCGCCCTACAAGCTACCTAATTAACTCCTTCACTGCTGGGCATAATTCACGTGTTGTGCGCAGCAGCATTTAGCGGCCTTCTAATTAATAAAAAGCAACACCAAAGCCATATATGTCTGCTATTTCTGAACAAAGGGGATCCCGGAGAAGCTTTTACAACCATTTGTGCCATAATTGCACAAACTGTTTGTAAATAATTTCAGTGAGAAACCTAAAATTGTGAAAAATTTAAAGGTTTTTTTTATTTGCTCGCATTTGGCGGTGAAATGGTGGCATGAAATATACCAAAATTGGCCTAGATCAATACTTGGAGTTGTCTACTACACTAAACTAAAGCTAAAATTAACCCTACAAGCTCCCTACATGCTCCCTAATTAACCCCTTCACTGCTGGGCATAAAACACGTGTGGCGGCATTTAGCGGCCTTCTAATTACCAAAAAGCAACCCCAAAGCCATATAAGTCTGCTATTTCTGAACAAAGGCGATCCCAGAGAAGCATTTACAACTATTTGTGCCATAATTGCAGAAGCTGTTTGTAAATAATTTCAGTGGGAAACCTAAAGTTTGTGACAAAATGTGTGAAAAAGTGAACATTTTTTTTAATTTGATCGCATTTGGCGGTGAAACGGTGGCATGAAATATACCAAAATGGGCCTAGATCAATACTTTGGGATGTCTTCTAAAAAAAAAATATATACATGTCAATGGATATTCAGGTATTCCTGACAGATATCAGTGTTCCAATGTAACTAGCGCTAATTTTGAAAAAAAAAGTGGTTTAGAAATAGCAAAGTGCTACTTGTATTTATGGCCCTATAACTTACAAAAAAAGCAAAGAACATGTAAAGATTGGGTATTTCTAAACTCAGGACAAAATTTAGAAACTATTTAGCATGGGTGTTTTTTGGTGATTGTAGATGTGTAACAGATTTTGGGGGTCAAAGTTAGAAAAAGTGTGTTTTTTCCATTTTTTCCTCATATTTTATAAATTTTTTTATAGTAAATTATATGATATGATGAAAATAATGGTATCTTTAGAAAGTCCATTTAATGGCGAGAAAAACGTTATATAATATGTGTGGGTACAGTAAATGAGTAAGAGGAAAATTACAGCTAAACACAAACACTGCAGAAATGTAAAAATAGCCATTGTCATTAAGGGTAAGAAAATTGAAAAATGTTCCGGTCATTAAGGGGTTAAAGGGACACTGTACCCAAAATTTTTCTTTTGTGATTCAGATTGAGCATGAAATTTTAAGCAACTTTCTAATTTACTCATATTATCAAATTGTCTTCATTCTCTTGGTATCTTTATTTGAAATGCAAGAATGTAAGTTTAAATGCCAGCTAATTTTTGGTGAACAACCTGGGTTGTCCTTGCTGATTGGTGGATAAATTCATCCACCAATAAAAAAGTGTTGTCCAGAGTACTGAAACCAAAAAAAAAGCTTAGATGCCTTCTTTTTCAAATAATGATAGCAAGAGAACGGAGAAAAATTGATAATAGGAGTAAATTAGAAAGTTGCTTAAAATTTCATGCTCAATCTGAATCACGAAAGAAATATTTTGGGTACAGTGTCCCTTCAATTGTCTTTACTAACTATCCAGCATTTTGTGTTTCATGTCCCTTTAACTTGATTGGTGATATTACATGCAATATTCATTTCTTATTCCACAGAAACTAGGTAGTTCTCAGCACATTGCGAATAGTATGGATACCTCATTGGCACTTCATCGTAATCAGTACTTGTGTGCGGTTTCAATCTTACAATGCTCTGAATATTTCACTAAGAATCATGCAGGTTGAAAAGATTGCTCTGTGTGAGCTGCTGGCAATCAGAGGGCAATGTTGTTGTGTATGTGTATTACTGGCAGCCAAAGCGGTACAGCCATTGGTTTGTGTGTTGCTGGCAGCCAAATGGATACAAATCACCACTCATTTGTGAACAAGATGTATGGCATGTTCAGGATATGGGACTAAGGTAGAAGCTTTGAGGGAGAGCCTATGGGCTTGATTTATCAAATGTCGAGCCGACATGATTTGCTATAGTGAATCATGTCTGCTGGACACTGCTGCAGACGCAGTTATCATTGCACAAGCATTTCACCAGACATATTTGTGGATAGCCACCCCCTGCTCATTGACTGCCAATCGGCCGCTAGCAGGAGCTGTCAATCATCCCAATCATTTTGGGATGATTTCTTACGACCACTGATTCTTAACTTTTGTTTCAGGCGAGTATGGATCCATGGGCCAGATTAGCGTGGTCCCCTCATGGATCCGCAACCTTAATCCTCCTATTAGGTAAATATCTTACAGGTGACACTGTGCCACCTGCAACAAGGTAACATTTACATTTAATTTACTGAAAACAAATGTTAATGTTAACGAATATTTAGTATTAGGTTAATTTATGAACCCAATACCAAATAGTGCAGCACACGAATATTCTGAAAAACAGAAATATCAGAATATATATTCTGTATGATTTGTCCGAAACAAAGTAATCAGCGCTGCACGTCTACCTATAATATTGATAAGATACAACTCTCAACAGTTTGTCCAGAACTGAGCATTGAAATAATTATTTGATATTAATACAAACTAAGGGCTAGATTACAAGTGGAGCACTACATTATCGCACTCCTGCAAACAGGCAAATTCACATGTTTGTGGGAGCGCGATAACCAACCAGCTTGCAAGTGGCTGGTTATTGCTACCGCAAGCTCACTGTAGCAATTAGCACTTATAAAATATGCCCCAAATGCCCCCAAAATACTGTCTAGTGTAGTTAGCGTGCACTGGTATTACACAGTGAAGCGTAAATATTGCTTTCATCAAATCAATATTTAGTGCTTCACTTGCAATTTGGCTCTTTAGTATTTTGTTTTCTTTCATCTGAATGTATTACGGGATAACTAATGTTTAAAGGGACACTGAACCCAAATTTTTGTGTGTGTGTGATTCAGATAGAGCATGAAATTTTAAGCAACTTTCTAATTTACTCCTATTATTAAATTTTCTTCATTCTCTTGGTATCTTCATTTGAAATGCAAGAATGTAAGTTTAGATGCCGGCCCGTTTTTGCTGAACAACGTGGGTTGTTCTTGCTGATTGATGGATAAATTCATCCACCAATAAAAAAAGTGCTGTCCAAAGTACTGAACCATAAAAAAGCTTAGATGCCTTCTTTCTCAAATAAAGATAGCAAGAGAACCAGGAAAAATTGATAATAGGAGTAAATTAGAAAGTTGCTTAAAATTGCATGCTCTGAATCACGAAAGAAAAAAATTGGGTTCAGTGTCCCTTTAAAGGCACCATATCAGTATTAGGAATTTTTCCACTTCTCCAATATTTTTTTTCTGTTATTACATTGATTGCTATAAAATGGTTAAAATGATCTAACATTCTAAGTTAAATGATGAATTTTAAAATAAAATGTTTCCATGTTAAAATGTGGTGAATTATATTTAGTAATGTCTTAATATGTCAAGGCAGAATCACTCAGAAATGTCAGGAAACTTGACTTCTATCATATTTTTACTGGGAAATGCTATATTTTAAAAATTACATATTCATTTAATCTCCAGCTGGTCAAATATGATGCAGATGGTGAACTTACATTATGCATCTTTATCTGGGTTTTTTTTTATAACAGCAGAGAGGCCCAAAATATGTGAGGTTACAATTGGCTGTGAACTGGTATGAGATCTATTAGATCATGTATTAGCAGCTTGTTTTAGTGATTAACTTCAATAAATCTGACTTGTTCAAAATATACCCCCTTTCTAGTTAGAATGCAACGTTTGTGGATTTAGCCTTTCTCTAAAAACAATAGAATTCAACACATTGGGAAATACTGAGACTGTAAAATGTTAGAGATTAATTATTGAGAATGTATAATTGTTTAACAGTGTTGCCAAAATCTCCAGGGGCCACCTAAGGTTTTAATTGTATTTGTGGAGCCTATGCGCATATTTAAGAAACCTTAATTTCAAAAGACACTAAACCCATTTTTTTTCTTTAATGATTCAGATAGAGCATGCAATTTTATGTAACTTTCTAATTTACTCCTATTATCAATTTTTCTTTGTTCTCTTGCTATTTAAAAAAAACAAAAAACGCAGGAATGTAAAGCTCGAGAGCCAGACAATTTTTGGTTGAGAACCTGGGTTATGCTTGCTTATTGGTTTTCTAAATGTAGCCACCAATAAGCAAGCCCTATCCAGCTTTAAATTCCTGCTTTTTATATAAAGATAGCAAGAGAACTAAGACAATTTGATAGTAGGAGTAAATTAGAAAGTTGTATAAAATTACATGCTCTATCTGAATCATTAAAAAAAAAAAAAAAAATTGGGTTTAGTATCCCTTTAACAAAAAGTACAATTTTATAAATAATGTGCTAACATTGTTTTCCTATAGTACCCATCAATGTATAACACTGTTGCAAATATTCCTTTTGACCAAATCATGTTTGTCTAACAAAATGCAAGACAGTTATGAGGCATGTAAATGTTTGCTTTCCCTGTTAGTGAATTTATACACCAATAACATACAAATATGTATCACATTTTATCCAAAATATCAGTTTTTAATTTGAAATAATATGGCCTAAATGCTTTGGCAGCTATTTTGTGTGAAATTATATTAGTTACAATTGTTTACTACAAGATAATAACATTTTACATGATGTGTCATTTATATGTTTATTGTTTATTTATTTTTTTAAATTAAACTTATATGGTTTAGTGGCAATGCAGTTGATTAAAAAAAAAAAAAAAGAATACAAGGTGAATAAAAAATTTTAAAACCAAAAGATTTCCAAATATATGGTTTGTGTCAGCAAATATATAACAGTTGCCATTGTCACACATTCTTAAACAGTTTATTTCAAGGGCCATAAAAAATAAATAAATAGATTTGTGTCAATAGAAATCTTTTACAAGGTTGCAGTTTCAAAAGATCAGTATATAATCTGTTCCATAATAGTAGGCTGTAGCCACATAAGGACACAAGTGCTCTTTTTTTCTAGCTTTGTTTGGTAAGACAACAATAATATCCACAGTGTTTTAGTGTTGTATCAATTTAAGCTTTATTTCTCAAAAGTATTACATATATATGACAAGGTGGTGGACTTAGAAGGGATTTCAAGATGTATATGTGGATTTGTATATGTGTGTACATATTATGTATCACAAATAAAACAATATACAAGGCGCTGCAAATACTAGTGAAATAATCAAATTGATAAAAACAAACTTATGATATATATGTAATGATATATATTTTCCCTATATCATCTCACTCTCAGAGAACCATCCCATAAATGATTAAATAAACAGATTCAGATGGATGGTAATCCCTTAGAAAACAAATAGAAAGGGAAGCTCTTTGAAACTCACAGCCAGTTTTTAAAGACTCTGAATCCAAGAGAGTGAGGGGGAGGTGTGATCCAATCGAATCCAAAGAGTAAAAGTTTGCAGCTGCTTCTTTCAAATAAGTCCCATCACAAACTCAGCAAATGATACTAAAAAAGAGCGAAAGCACAGGAGCGCACAAACACCTCTAGGGCAGTGCTCCAGGCCGGGCAGTGTGTCCACTAAATGCTGATGAGGGTGTATTCCAAAAGCAACCCATTGGATGCCTGACAACTCTCACACCTTCTTCCAGAACGGCTTGTTTGTTGTAGGTGTGTGCAGATACACAATCTTGGTTTTAAAACTGTTTGGAGTTCAGTTTCTTATTGGGAGGCTAAACCAGATAATTGTCCATACTGAATCAATGCCAAATGTTGCAGTCTTGTATATAAGAACAAGCTCATAAAAAGAATTAACAAGAAACAGCCCTCAGCACACTTTGTGTCTGTTAAATGATATACAAACACGCTAGTTGCTTCACAGGTACCAGATTCTGTTCACTTTATATTAGAAAACGGCCCTCTGCACACTCTGTGTCTGTTATAAGAGATACAATCACTTTATATTAGAAAACGGCCCTCTGCACACTCTGTGTCTGTTATAAGAGATACAAACACATAAGTTGCTTCACAGGTACCAGATTCGGTTCACTCAACGTACGTTTCGCTCCCAGCTGGAACTTTTTCAAGAGTGGTTGTTTTCACTTCCATCCTGTCTTTTAAAGGCAGGGAGGCAAGTGCTTATCCTGTTAACCCTTAAGGCTAAGCTGGCTGCATAAAAACTACATTAACGTTCTTCAAATACATTGATAAAAATTGATAATGGCACATTATAAATACAAAAAATACAATAAATTCAAAAACTACATATATGCTTAAATAACACTGTTATGCCATTTACATATGTTAATACAATCCAATTTAAATGTACATAGTTTAAACTTCCAAGTGAAAAGTAATAAAAATAAGTATGGTATTACCTTATAATAGTAATAACCAGATATAAATTGCACTAGAATTGATGAGACTTGTGATGTCCCAATATTTTTATATACTGATATGGAAGAGCTCTCCCACATGTCCTTTATGCAACAGATTATTCCTAAACATGTTATATTGGATTGGACCATATGGAAACAGTGATACCCCAATACAGGAATTTAAGTTAAAAAGGACTGGATATCTAGATCAATATTCATCCCCTATGGGTGAAGACAATCTAATTGTTTAATCTAATAGGTCTCCCGTTGTCGCAACTTAAACAACCTATTTGTATCCCAAATGTTAGGGGGGATCCATTCTATAATTTTTATTTCCATATCCTTGGGATCTTTATTATGGACTAATTTGAAGTGTTGGGAAACACTATGGGTTTCAAGGCCATTCTCTAGGTTGTTAAAGTGTTCCCTAAAGCGATATTTTATCTTTCTCTTAGTTCTTCCCACATAGATAAAATTACATTTACACTTCAAATGATAGACCACATATATGTACACACATACATACACATATATAAAAACCAACATACAAATCCTCACACATATCCTCACACCTTTGAGCCCTTCCCAATCCAACACCTTCTCATTTGACATATCCCTTGAAATCACTGCTAGAACACGTGTGCGTGTGTATATATATATATATATATATATATATATATTTTGTGGCCGGACTGTTAGCCGACGAACATTAGGCTGACAGATAACAGTCCGGCCATGAGATAGATAGATTTGATAGATAGATTAGATAAATAGATTAGATAGATAGATAAATGTGATAGATATATAAATAGATAGATTCAACAGATAGATAATTTCTTAGACAGAGAATTACAAGACGTGTGGGCTGGGACCCATGGTTAGGTTCCCAGAGGCAGTTGCAGCGCCCAAGGCTCTGATTAGAACAGAGCACTCTGGAGCATATCTGCCCTCGGCCGAACTCGGAACATGCTTCGGCATTCTGTCCCTCGGCCAAATGTCCGTCGGACAGAATGCTGTCAGACAAAATTTTATCAGAGCACTATATATATATATATATATATATATATATATAACTTTGTGAAGAATACTATATCTTGGGGAGGTTTAGCACACCATCAGCTTAGCCCACCCTAGGGTTAGCGCTCAAGCGAAAGCCAGGATCTGAGTTTTTTAGTGCACCCTATAGAAGTCTGTTAGGTAAGGGATTTAGCGCAGCCACGCAGCGCTAAATATATATAACTTTGTGAAGAATACTATATCTTGGGGAGGTTTAGCACACCATCAGCTTAGCCCACCCTAGGGTTAGCGCTCAAGCGAAAGCCAGGATCTGAGTTTTTTAGTGCACCCTATAGAAGTCTGTTAGGTAAGGGATTTAGCGCAGCCACGCTATCCGACCTCTAAATGTCAGTGCTCACAAGACTATCGATTAAAGGGACATAATACTCATATGCTAAATCACTTGAAACTGATGCAGTATAACTGTAAAAAGCTGACAGGAAAATATCACCTGAGCATCTCTATGTAAAAAAGGAAGATATTTTACCTCACAATCTCCTCAGCTCAGCAGAGTAAGTTCTGTGTAAAAAGTTATACTCAGCTTCTCCCAGCTGCAGCTAAAAATAAAAAAAAAATGAAGAAATGAAGAGCAGCCAATCAGTATCAGCAGTGCTGAGGTCATGAACTCATACTGTGATCTCATGAGATTTGACTTAACTCTCATGAGATTTCATAGTTAGCTTCCTTTACCTGATTGGTGAAATAATATGAGAGTTCACGAGGCTCATCCTTTCAGCTGTCCCAGGACAGACACACTAAAATGCTGCTTAGAAATCCTTTACAATGGGAGGTGGCTACTGAGGAACTTTTGAGGTAAAATATCTTTCTTTTTTACATATAGATGTTCAGGAGATATTTTCTAGTCAGCTTTTTACAGCTATGCTGTATCACTTTAAAGTGTTTAAACATTTGGGTATTATGGCCCTTTAAGTGCAACATTTTACTGTCTTTTTGTAATATGCAAGTAAAAATAGGAAGGCTATGGTTTACATTCTAGCGATGTTAACACACCATAGTGTTTCCATTTTTACGCTCCATTTGTAATCTAGGCCTTTATGGAGAATCACTTTTCAAGTGTAATGTCCCCTTAGGTATGAATGCATTATGGAGTGAATACCGACTTTATAACAGATCATTAATTTAGTATTGTACATTTTGACAGCACTAGCAGTAGTGCTATATGTTCTGCCTTCATTGTTAAGCATGCCACCCCTTTATGTGGCGCACAAATACAATTTAAAACCAAATTTAGGGAAATGTATTCTATTTAATGGTTATTTTAACTATAAAAAGCCAATTCTTTGAGAAAAACAATGAAGTTTAAATAATGTGAGCTGTTTCCATTATATGACATAGACAAAAAATATGGTGTGCTTAAAATGAATGGGAAACAAATAAGCCTGGAAGTTATTTTATTTAGGTAAGTATAGTGAGTATAATTGCAAGTAAGGATATATTATAACAAACTTCATAAAGGCTGAATAGACAAAATAAGTGAATGGATTTATAACACTTCATTTTAATGTTGGCTACTTATTCATTTTTATTGAGAATTCTATTTGCTACCTCATTTTGTAGTCACTTAGGAATATATTAAAGAAATGTGTTTGAGAACCCTGGTAAAGTGCTGTGTGTGTTTCTGATAATTGCTCTTATAATTGTTGATGAAGACAAAATGGAGAACTATACAGTATTCATAAGAGTTTTTCCTTGTTTTTGTTTTTTAATTGCAGGTAATGTGTTATTATATTACTTAAACCAAATATGTATGGCCCAAAATGTATTCATAAACCCACCCAATAACAAGTATTTTAATACTATTTGTAATTGTTGGGGTGTGTTCAGTGCCAAAGCAAGATAGAGGAAACCATAAAAAAGTAATAAAAAAAAACTTACGTACAGTTAAAAAAACATCTAAGTGCAGTTATGGAGCAATTATCAATGGTTGTCCCTTTGCTGACATGCAACTAAAGATCCCTCAAAAAACTGATAGGAATAAAGTCCACAGCAATTATCTATACTCTTAGTAGCATTGTCAGCAATTAATAAACCTGTTGGGGTCTGTACATCCAAACTTTGGAAAAGATTCTCAGATATAACCAATAACAACCATCAATCAAAGGTACATGAGGAGTCGTATCTAATGTGTATTTTGTCGTATGGCTTTCTCAAAAGCGTTAAGATATAATACAAAAGAAAGTTGATGCATTTCAGCTAGACCCATTGCTGACGGGTGCATAAACTCCAGCATATAGCCATGAAATCTCCTAAGACAAACATAGGCAGTACAATGCTTATTACTGAAAAGCTGAGTGACTTTAAACTTGCCACTGTCTTTGGATGCCACAACTTTTGCCACAAGTCAGTTTGTGAAATGTCTCTGCAATAGCTATTATTGTGAAGTGGAAGCATCTAGGAGCAAAAACAACCCAGACAGTTAATCTGTCTGATACTTATAATAAAAACACCTCACAAACCCTTGTATAATCCATCAAGCAATATAAAAAAAAAAAAAAAAGACATTTGCTATGATGAAATTTAATTTTTCATCTTTTCATGACACACCTACATATTTTGCACAGTTTTCTAACCGGTTTCTAAGGTAATGCAGCATGCTTTCTTCACATCTCAACAAATACAATCACTGTATAATTTCATATAACATTAATATTATAGATAAATCACACTTATAGGGCCCGATTTATCAAGCTCTGTATTGAGCTTGATGCCCCTTGTTTCAAAACAGAAGTTATGAAGCAGCTTGTCCGTCTGCTCTGAGGCCGAGGACAGAAATCAACCCGATCGAATACGATCGGGCTGATTTACACCCCCTACTAGCGGCCGCAAATCTGCAGAGGGCGGCATTGCGCCAGCAGTTCACAAGAACTGCTGGTGCAATGATAAATGCCGACAGCGTATGCTGTCTGCATTTATCGATGTGCAGCAGACATGATACACTACATTGTATCATGTCCGCTCGCACTATGTTAAATATACCCCATAAACTGTAAAACATAGTAATAAATTAAGCTTTTGAAAAACTTGTAAACATGATAAAGAAAGGGTTATCCGCAGACATTCTATGAATTGAGTTTGTTTAAAGACTACTACAACCGGCAAGAAAACACACAAGGTAGATATAAAAAAAAAAAAAACGTTTTTTTAATGATGTCCTCTTTTCAGATTGGCTGCTCGTTTGTTTTATAGAGGTCTTTGAAAAACACTAAAAATGTACCTGTTACATATAGATATACTTGTGCTTATCAGTCAGTATTAATAAAAATCAAGATCTTATCGAAATATTTCAGATGTATGTAGGAGTTGTATATAATAGAACACAAGAGTTTGGAGTACATTTTTTGAGAACATCAAATATAAGCAATGTTAAAAAAATAATTTCAGTTGGCAAGTCTGAATTCATTGGAATATACCCTTATAAAAAGTTTTGGCCGTGCCCTTCTCATTCCCTAATTTCTATATTATCTTTTTCTATTTATATTTTATATATAATGATTATTCTGAAAACCTAAATAGGTTGAGTACAGAGTGTCTAATTTACATCACTTTTTGATTGGTGGAATAGATGTATTAAAACTTATGCAGAGTGATGTTCAGGTTTGCCTTTGAGAAAGCTATAGGGCGAAAAGCGCATCAGGCGATATTACCTGATGCAAGTTATTTGTACTCATTTTGGTAGATATCAGAGATTGTGTGTGGTCTGAGATATTTTTTCAGTAATTGGATGCACGGACCCAACCAGTTTTAATAATTGTGTCTTTGTCACTGTGAGGATATTTAATATATATATGTTGGACTGAATCCTCCTATTATATTGATATGGATCTTTTGTATTCAGTGACAGAGGCTCAATGGGACAACCTTAGCAAATTGCTCCAGAACTGTACTGGATTAATATGTTATTGCGATCACTCATAGCATTACACAGATTTCCATTTTTTATGAAATAAAAGTTATGTTTTATATTAACATCTTTTAGCTAAGTATATTGACATTTAAGTGAGTGCCCTCAAGGTGTTTCTTTTCTTCATAAATGGAAAGAGTCCACATCTGCATTCATTACTTTTGGGAATTTAGAACCTGGCCACCAGGAGGAGGCAAAGACACCCCAGCCAAAGGCCCAAATACTCCTCCCACTTCCCTCATCCCCCAGTCATTCCTTGCCTTTCGTCCCAGGAGGTTGACAGAGAAGTGTCAGAAGTTTTTGATAGTCTCTTATGGAGGGTAGTACTCTTTGGCATGGGACTGGAGTTTTAAGTAGTCTTGTCAGCCTCTCAGTGAGAGCATGGATGAAAGTTAGAGTCCGGAGATGCAGGGAGAGTCTTTCTGGGAAACCATCCAGACTCATATTAACAACTCCACAAGCAATCAGCGTTGACGAGTTGTGCTGCCTGCTTTTTTCTCTCAAGTCCATGGCAGACGCGACCAAATTATCTGTCACACTTGAGGGGCTGTGTTCCTGTTCCATGATGTAGATTCCGGTATAATCATTTTATTTTACTTTCATCATGGATGTATTGTAATTTCAACTGTTTATCCGAGAGGGGCTACAACCTTTCGGGGATAACTTTAACATAAGGTCTCAGTGAGGCTCCTTTTTGTATCTAGGAATCAAGGGTTAATATCTCCTGAGGGGGATTATTGAACAAGGGGGGTTTATAATCATGTTTGTTATGTGATTCTGTCTGCTATTGTGTAGTGTTGCTTCGGCTCATGGCTATTTTGGAACATAATGACCTATGTCTAGCGATGCAGCCTTTTCGGTCGGGTGCGCTTTTTCAAGGTCTGCACTGTTTACCTTGTGACTCCATTTCCATTTTTCTGACCGCGTGTCGATGGAGAAATCCTGGTCTGCTAGTGTCTGGTTCACTGGAGGCGGCAGTGTCCTAGTTATAAAGGATTCTTGGAGACGGATGTCTCTGATTCAGACTCTACTTCTTGCAAAGAATATTAATTGGCCCGGGTGATACATGCCCATCAGTTATGTTCCGAATGCCGTTTTAGAGTGCTCTGTTCCTCGGGATCGGGGAATCGGGTGCCCACTGAGCCATCCGTCTCTGGGGATTCTATTTCTCATGAGACAAGTTCCCTACCATCAACTCTTACTACGCATGCATTTAACCCAAATGCTACTTATCCTTTCTAGGGAGTGTGGCCTGTTCCCACCGGAGGTTACGACACGGATCCGCATGGCCATATCTTTGGCACTTGCGCATCTGTACCTCCCAGGAGTGTAATTACGATATTGTCCGTGTTCGTTAACCGGGGCTTGTCAGACGTGGGATCGCTTGGTCCAGTTCAGCCTTTTGGGGGAGAGACTGCCCCTGAAGTCTCAGGGGGTCAATCTTCAGGGCGGGTGTTTCCTTTTGTCCCAGCAGAGGTATGTGATGCCTTTCATTACTAAGGCACATTTTTGGCGTTGCTGGAGGATCCCACTCTTAATGGGTTTGGGGATTCTCAGTCTTACTCTTTGATTTGCTTGCATACATAGACATAAGGGGATAAATTAATCTTCTTATAGTCTTTGTTATTTGTGTATCGTTTTCCAGTTCTGAGCTTGGAAGTCTCGGACCCCTGTTGTGCTGGTCCTGCGGGTCTGTCCGTTCTTCCTGGGCGATAACCTATGGGTTGCCTTTATCCGCTGGTTAGTGGATACTTAGAAATATGAAGGATCCTATCTTCAGCTGCTTTCTACCTGCCCTGCAAGTATTTAAGTTTTCATTTTTAGATGACTGCAGCGTGCAGTGTTTTTGCTTCAGGTGTTGTTCATCAGACCTATCTGAGCTTGCTGCACGAGGTTTCTGGGGTCTGGGCATTGCCTACCCTTGTTTCTATGAGACTGGTTGGGTCTCTATTAGCCTGACCCGGTTTTTCTGGTTTTTGCTCAGTGTTTTTATTTAGGACTCGTTGTGCCCTTTTTAGGGTTTTTATCTGGAGTTCCTTATGCTAGCTGGAAGCTAACAAGTTAAACCCCTGATGAGGTCTACTCAGCTTTTCCTCCTTTTGAGGTTGATAAAATGAGCAGCGCTTTGAGTCCCTTAGGGGGATTAGCCGCACTTTACAAGTACAATCATGTTTTCTCCGTGCCTTTTCTTCTTTGTGGAAGAATATGGTAGTTTGTTCCCTTTCTTTAGTAAGACCAACTGCTGGGGACAGTGTCGCTTGGAGGATATTGAGTCTAGTTCCTGCGGTCTATAGCAAGTCTGTGGACTATCTGCGGGTCAGTGTTCTTGGGCCTTTTCCTTTTTTTTCAAAGTTGTTCTCGGCTTCGGATGAAGCGGGATTTTATTGGGTAGGGGTTTTTCAGGCCAGGTGCCCTCAAAATAGGCCGCCTCTTGTACCCTCCCGTTTTTGCATTCTCTATAGCTTGGGTATTGTTTTCCCAAAAGTAATGAATGCAGCTGTGGACTCTTTCCATTTATGAAGAAAAACTTAAATTATGCTTACCTGATCATTTTCTTTTCTTCAGATGGAAAGAGTCCACAGCTCCCCGCCCGTATATATTTTTTGTGGGGCATCTGTTATTTTACAAGCAACCCCTTAGGTTTAAATATGAGGAGGGACCTTGATTTATTCACTTAATAATTGCATTTCTTCTTATGCATGTAATCACAGACCTTTATAAAATATCCCCTTATAGGATTTATATATTCCTCTTATTGTCAATAAATTCCAAAGGTTTAAAGTAGGACTAATTTTCTTTTTGATATGTGTTATAATTGGTAAAACAAAAACAATTCATACAGAGGGAGAGGTATACATAAATTTTATAATTGCAAATAGAAATAAACATCCTCTCTATAAACATTTAACAGAAGTATTTAACTATCATGAATGACAGGTTTACATTTTTGCTTGATTTACATCTGTTTGATATATAGTGTTTATAAACTCTTGTATACTGTTTAGGGTCCATAGTTAATTATACCATGATATAAATTACTCTAAATCATACTGTGTCTTTAAAATCGTGGTATAAGTAAAGGTGTGTCAGACTAGCCTAACATGCAGTGAACAAGTGAGCATGCTCACGAAACATGTCTGCTTGACTATCTGACACACCTGTGTTATGTTTTTACCTGTGAGCCTGCTGGGCCTGCGTGCCTAACTATATGCTTTTACACTTGTGCCGAAATAAATGAAAAGTAACTTTTAAGTTGGACTAAGTGTCTCTGTGGTGCGCCCTTACACTGGATATCTGTTATTTTTGTTCTTCTGGCACCTTTTCACCCTGATGTTTCTTCTACTGTACCTTGTTCCTTGGCAGAATGACTGGGGGATGAGGGGAGTGGGAGGAGTATTTGGGCCTTTGGCTGGGGTGTCTTTGCCTCCTCCTGGTGGCCAGGTTCTAAATTCCCAAAAGTAATGAATGCAGCTGTGGACTTAAGTTTTTCTATTTTCGCTATTACTATATATTATATAGGCACTGAGCCACCCACCCCCACCCCCCGCCTCTTAGTGGTTATGATCTGTTTACCTATCACACATTTAGTGGTTGTGAAGTGATTATTCAGAAAAATATGAGTACAGGTACTTTATTATTACTTTCATTATATATACACTCACCGGCCACTTTATTAGGTACACCTTGCTAGTACTGGGTTGGACCCACTTTTGCCTTCAGAACTGCCTTAAAGGCACAGTCTAGTCCAACATAAACTTTCATGATTCAGCTAGAGAATGTAATTTAAAACAATTTTCCAATATACTTTCAAACTGGTTGGGACCGGAAAATGTTTGGATTTTGGAATATTTGTATATTTGCATTTTCAAAATGGGACCAACTGTAAACAGCATCTTATGTCATTTAGAAAATATTTACCTGCCATAATATAGCTTATACATGCAACCTAAAGGTAATTTTATATAATTTTGAAAACTTATAGTATCATCAGAAAGATAGTGCAGTATTGTAACCAGAAAGGTATTATAGACTATATTTTGTATTCTAGAACACACAAACTTTTCTGTCTATGTCTTTGGTTTTGTTTTTTACTTACTGGTTTAGATTTATTTTAATTTGTATTCATTATACTTATAAAAATAATAATAATGAAAAAGTCTGGATTTCAGAATAATGTTGGATTTTAGAAATTCCAGATTTGGGGATATGTACCTGTATTTATTATGTTGTGCTGTATGGGGAAAATAATAATAATAATAATAAATGTTGTTGTTATTATTATTGTTATGCAATCTAAAATCTTTACAGTTTTCAGAGAATAAGGGAGATGCATTTGTTTTGTTCGAAAGATAAGTTTTGAATTTTTCACAAAATGCGGTTCAGTATGTGGCTATTTGTTTCAGATATCCCATTATGACAATAGGAACAGTAAATATGTTCACAATTATGACAAATCACGGCTTGAACTATCTTGCTTTGCATGTAATGAGTCTATCTCATATATTAGTTTCACCTTTTAAGTTGTATTAGTGAAATAATTGATCTTTTGTACGATATTCTAATTTTCTGAGTTTCACCTGTATATATATATGTACGTATGTATGTATGTATGTATGTATGTATGTATGTATATATATATATATATATATATATATATATATATATATATATCTCAATCCAAGAATATCAACAAACCAGGATTTGCATCAAACAAGAAAGGTCAAGTTTATTGACGTTTTGGGGATATATCTACCCTTCTTCAGAACATGTACTGAAGAAGGGGAGATATATCCCAGAAAACGTCAATAAACTTTACCTTTCTTGTTTGATGCAAATCCTGGTTTGTTGCTGTTCTTGGATTGCTATTATTTTTCACAGACCTACCACGTGGTTGACTTCAGGAGGACGGGTTCATATTGGAACTGTGTGTGTGTGTATATGTATATATATATATATATATATATATATATATATATATATATATATATATAAATATATAAAATTATATATATATATATATAAAAATTTATATTGCACAAAAAATTCATTATATATACACTCACCGGCCACTTTATTAGGTACACCTTGCTAGTACTGGGTTGGACCCACTTTTGCCTTCAGAACTGCCTTAAAGGCACAGTCTAGTCCAACATAAACTTTCATGATTCAGCTAGAGAATGTAATTTAAAACAATTTTCCAATATACTTTTATCACCAATTTTGCTTTGTTCTCTTGGTATTTCTTAGTTGAAAGCTAAACCTAGGAGGTTCATATGCAAATTTTTAAGCCCTTGAAGGCCGCCTCTTCTCTCAGGGCATTTTGAGAGCTTTTCACCACTAGAGGGTGTTAGTTCATGTGTGTCATATAGATAACACTGTGCTCACACACATGGAGTTCAGGTGAGTCAGCTCTGATTGACTAAAATGGATGTCTGTCAAAAGAACAGAAATAAGGAGGCAGTTTGCAGAGGCTTAGATACAAGATAATCACAGAGGTAAACATTGTATTTATATAACTATGTAGGTTGTGCAAAACTTGGGAATGGGTTATAAAGGGATTATCTATCTTTTTAAACAATAAACATTCTGGTGTAGACTGTCCCTTTAATTCTTCATGACATAGATTCAACAAGGTGTTGGAAACATTGCTCAGACATTTTGGTCCATATTGACATAGTAACATCATGCAGTTGCTACAGATTTGTTGACTGCACTTCCATGATGCGATCCTCCCGTTACACCACATCCCAAAGGTGCTCTATTGGATTGAGATCTGTTGACTGTGGAGGCCATTGGAGTACATTGAACTCATTGACATTTTCAAGAAACCAGTTTAAGATCATTTGAGCTGTGTGACATGGTGCATTATCTTGCTGGAAGTAGCCATCAGAAGATGGGTACACTGTAGTCATAAAGGGATGGACATGGTCAGCAACAATACTCAGGTAGGCCGTGGTTTTTAAACAATGCTCAATTGGTACTAAGGGGTCCAAAGTGTGCCAAGAAAATATCCCCCACACCATTACACCACCAGCCTGAACAATTGATACAAGGCAGGGTGGATCAATGCTTTCATGTTATTTACGCCAAATTCTGACACTTCCATCTGAATGTTGCAGCTGAAATCGAGACTCATCAGACCAGGCAACATTTTTCCAATCTTCTATTATCCGATTTTGGTGAGCCTGTGGGAAGCCTCAGTTTCCTGTTCTTAGCTGACAGGAGGGGTACCCAGTGTGGTCTTCTGTTGCTGTAGCCCATCTGCTTTAAGGTTCAACGTGTTGTGCATTCAGAGATGGTATTCTGCATACCTTGGTGGTTATTTGAGTTACTGTTCTTTTCTATCATCTCAAACTAGTCTGCCCATTCTCCTCTGACATCAACAAGGCATTTTTGTCCACACAACTGCCGCTCACTGGATATTTTCTCTTTTTTTTGTACCCTTCTCTGTAAACTCTAGAGATGGTTGTGTGTGAAAATCCTATTAGATCAGCAGTTTTTGTCACCAACAACCATGCCACGTTCAAAGTCACTTAAATCCCCTTTCTTTCCCATTCTGATGCTCGGTTTGAACTTCAGCAAGTAGTCTTCACCACATCTGGATGCCTAAATGCATTGAGTTGCTGTCATGTGATTGGCTGATTAGCAATATGTGTTACTAAGCAATTGAACAGGTGTACCTAATAAAGTGGCCGTTGAGTGAGTGTGTATATATATATATATATATATATATATATATTTATTTATTTATATTTATGAATCAATAGAACATATTCCTGTATGTGACAAACATTGGAATACTAAATATTCATATTTTCATGTTGGGTAAGTGCACATGAGAATATGCAATCGGGTTTGCGCGAGAGTAGGGTGTTTCTATTGTTTTCTATGGGGGAAAACATGAATGCGCACGCAATATTCTAAGTTTGTTTTTTGAGCTTGTTGTGTTAGAGCATGAGCACCTTTTTTGGAGCTAAACAGCACAAATTAATGAATGAACATCAATTTGGTCAATCAATATTTTTTTCCTCATCCATTTTGTCCAGTAATGCACATCTCACATAAACAAAATGATTATTTAAGATCTTTACGAGGTGGGGGTATATTGGTAAGGGAACTTGTTGGTAACAATTTAGTTTACAAAATTTATGGAAATAATCTATATTTTGTGTTTTCTATATAAGTGTCTGTAGTGGTCTTGAAAGCAACTTTGCGAAGAATGGCTACATTTTAGTTTTCATACTACAACAATCTTTAACTTAGATCTGGTCTCTCATATGCATATCAAGAATCATTCAAATGTCAAACAGCTCTGTGTAAGAAAATTCCCTATGTTTTTCAAGGAGCAAATTTGCCCAAATATGAAGATGCTTTCTAATCCATCCCCTTAGAATACCATTATAAGGGGTAAATTTATTAGATGTCATTCACAGCTTTTGAGGCTTTTTGGCGCAGGCGTGCATGAACAACACTGCAGCCACACATTTAAGCCTCTCTAGACACCTCAGAAGTGGTGAGATCGGTCACTCTGTTACTCACTCATTTTGGGTCATTGAAATGCCCTGCTCTAATGTAATTGGTTGCGCTGGACTAAAGGGCTGCATTGCACAAAAAAGCTTATGTTCAATGTTAAATAGTATCATGTGATACAGCAGCGCTAGTGGCGATAGCAGGAGGAGACAGTTTCTCTACTTGCTAACCTGTTCGCCTGCAATCATGGAAACATTTCCCTTTGTATTAACAAAATCTACTTGATTAATGACTGAGCTTAGACCATTGTTACTATGTTCTATGGTTTAAACTCTTCCTCTTTCCTCTTCTATACATTCACTTTATATGAGAAGGCTCCTACAATATTGCTATGCAAGTGACATTTTGGTGGTTAAGGGGACAATTTGTTCATAGTGAAACTTTGCTCCAGACTACTCACTTTGTTGCCATTTGGATAGAAACCCTAATTGCAATATTATCCGAAACATAAAGACAGAGCAAAGTAGATTTTGATGGCAGGTAAAAAAAAGTGCTTTTCATGTGAGCTTTATACAGGTCAAAAGCATTATTAAATAATGTCATTACCACCTCTACTCAAGGTTTGTTCCATGAATTATCAATAACTGAAGTTATAGTTTAAAGCATTTTAATTCATTCTGCATCATTTTATTTTACTAAATAATTTGCATATCTGATTTCTATTGTGTAACAATTATGCTCATGTGTTTTTTTTTGTGGTGAACGATTTGTATTAAAACATTCCAGCTGGCCATATGTTTCTATTCTATAATATAATGAGATTCAGGTAATCATTGAAGATGCCATTTTTAAAGCAACCATGTCAAATGCTTGTCCTCAGAGGCTGTTAACTGGACAGTATCTTTGCATACCTCTGCATAATATAGTTATATCGCTGACATTTTTTCCTGCTAATCATGTTACACTGGATGCAATTAGCATATTTTTTAAGGAAAAGGTTCTGAGGATTATACTAGTATAAATAATTTTTACAACCATTTCATTTTGGCAAGAAATCCCATTGGGTATTATTGAATAATCTCTGCATTTTGCAAATACAACACATAAAGATATATCCATTTATAACTAAATAACCCGTGGTGAATACAGAAGTGCTTATAAATCTGCTGCATGTATTGCTCTTTTTCATATCAAAATATAATCCCTCTGCAGTAGATTTTTTTAAAATTTTAATCATGTTGTAGGCATCATAATAAAGCTGAAGATGCATGTCAGTTTTTTAGTGAATACAATTAAATCATAATTACCAAGGTTTTCTCTAGAAGCCAAAAATAAAAAACAAGGATGGAGAAAGGTATAAATTAATAAATATTCAGTCCCCAAAAGCTACCCTATTCAGCATATACATAGCTGGCTCTTATGCTTTAGTGTAATATCTATATACAGTTATTTAGTATATAAAGAAATCTGATTTTAAAAAAACAAGATGAGTGTAAATAGGATTTTTCCAGGCATTGGGGGGGGTGTAACAACACAGTACTATTGTCAAAATGGATAAAAATAGCCACATATATACTCAACCTAAATAAATACAGATGCACACATACATTCATATTCACATACAAATATGTATATTTTTTGCAATATACAAAGTGGCATATATATATATATCCTACTCTAGCAAGAGTTTGTAGGAATCATAAGCCATAGTAGTCTCCCGTACATATTTACATTTCACACAGATAAATTGTTAAAACATTTTGGCATAACCTGTTATTTTTTAACAGGAAACACATTAAAAGTAAATATATATAAATAGGTATTTTGCAGGATTTAAAGGGACATTTAATAGCAAATACATTTTAGAACAGAAAAGGGGCTGGAGACCCCCTAAGCAAGAATACACTTATTAGCAGAATCTAAGCTTACGAGCCGGCCCATCTTTGGTTCAGCACCTGGGTACAGCTTGCTGATTGGTGGCTAAATGTACCCACCAATCGGCAAGCGCTACCCAGGGTTCTGAACCAAAAATGGGCCGGATCATAAGCTTATATTTCTACTCTTTCAAATAACGATACCAAGAGCCCAAAGAAAAATTGATAGTAGGAATAAATTAGAAAGTTGCTTAAAATTGCATGCTCTATCTGAATCATGAAAGAAAAAAAATGTGGGTTCAGTGTCCCTTTAACATCTGTAATTACTTGTGAACGAATGTAGAAATTTCATTTTTAATACACATAATGCTTCCAACTTTGTTAGATATAAATTGGACAATATTAATTGACACACTGGAAAGTTGTTTAATATTGCACGCTCTATCTGAATCATGAAAGTTTAATTTTGGCTTGAGTAAATCATCTGTACTTTCTCCAGTGATTAAAGGGATATGAAATCCAAAAATTGCCTTTTGTGGTTTGTCAAATTTTCTTTGTTCCCATGAGATTCTGTGTTGAAGAGATACCTAGGTAGACATTTTGAGTACTACATGACAGGAAATAGTTCTGCCATCTAGTGCTCTTGAAAAAGGATAACATTTTTGCAATAATGTTGCATATATTGCTCCGGAAATGGGCTGGCTCCTAAGCATACATCCCTGCTTCTTCAACAAAATATACTAAGAGAGCAGAGAAAATTGATATTAGAAGTATATTAGAAAGTTGTTAAAAATTGCATTCTCTATCTGAATCATGAAAGGAATTTTTTTAATGCTCTCGCTTGCACGCTAAATCCGCTCGAGTTTGATTCTTTGTATGAAATAATATTTTTTGCTTGTGTGCTAATCCAATGCATACAAAGAGCTGAAATTAGAATATTTTGACTATATTATTGTACTCCCCATAGACTTAAATAGAGCAAGAAAATTGGAAAAAAAACTACCACCCATACTCGCACACTGACCCTTATACCCATAAGTCCCCTACTCTAATAACCCCTAGACCGCCACATAGCCCACTGCAAAGTACCCCACTACACTATGAAACCCTAAACCACATCGCAAAGTACCTGCTACACTATTAACCCCTAAAGCACCACACCCCCACATCGCAAAATACATGAAGATGGATGAGAAAGAACTTTGGTGAGTACAATCTTTGGGGTTTAACGATAGGATATTTTTTGGGGGCAGCAAAAAACCTAAATTCCCTTCTAAGGGCAACGCCAGCCAAATGCCCTTTGCAGGGCCCTTTTAAGAGTAGTTTTTTTTAGCTGGGTTGGTTACTTGTAGAATGGGGAAGTATTTATTTTTGTGAAAAAGAGCTAAATCACTTTAGGGCAATGCCCTACAAAAAGCCCTATTAAGAATTATTGCTATAGTTTAGTGTTAGTATAGTTTTTTTTATTTTGGGTTGTTTTTTTGTTTTTTTATTTTGGGTTGTTTTTTTAAGTGGGGCTTTAGTTTTAGGATAGGTATAACTGTTTCTATGTTTTTATTTTTGATTATTAGATTTTTTCTAAAATGGTAGTTTTTTATTTTCTGTTATGGTAGCTTTTTTCAGGTAAGCTTCATTTATTTATTTATTTATTTTCAGGCAAGGTTAAAAAAATGTGTGGGGTAACTTAGGGGGTGTTAGGTTAGGGGGTTTAGCTGGCTAGGGGGTTTAGATGTTAAAGGGTATTTTGTGATGGGAGTTGTGGCTGTTTAAGGGTTAATAGTGTAGATTTGTGATGGGAGCTGTGGTGGTTTATTGATTAATAGTGTAGTGGGGTATTTTGTTATGGGGGTTGTAGGGGGTAATAGTTTAAAAGGGTTATGTGGATGTTTGGTGGTTTAGGGGTTAATAGAGCAACCAAGTTGTCAAAAATGAAGTGTGTTAAGGAAAATTCAAACAGTTCTATGGTGATCAGGAATTCAATTTCTTTTTTTTTTTTTTTTATAAAATACCCACTTATAAATTCAACAAATTAACAACGGACTTTAATATAAAATGAATATAAAATGTATAATATGCTATGGTTGTGCAGCTCTAACATAGCATTGTAGCATTGTAAATTGGTGTCAATAATTATATATATTAAATAAAACAAACTCTGCATTACAAAGTATCCTCCAAAAGTATATGCTATTTAATTTGTATTCATTTAAGTTTGTGAGAAATGACTTCAGATGTGTATAGACATATCTTTCTCAACACCTTCTACTGAACATTAATTGGCTAACTATTTTCTTTTAACATAGATGGTTCAATTAATTCATAATGATTGTGGGGAGCTTGTAAGTATTCCTAATCAGTTGGAACACAGTATAATGTGCCACTGAACAGTTATTAGAGAGAAGGGAATTATAATGAGAATAAGTCCTGAAGCTTACATGATAATGACTATGTTTTCAAAAGAGCTAGAAACCTTCTGAAATTTCTTTACTCAGTTTAGCTCACAGACAACCATTTTTAACGTTTCTTCTTTAAAGGGACATAAAACCCAACATTTTTCTTTCATGATTCAGAAAGAGCATATCATTTTTTAAAAAGTTTCCAATTTACTTCTATTATCAAATTAGCTTCGTTCTCATGTTGTTATTTGTCAAAGAGACATCTAGATAGGTAGCGTGCATATGTCTGGAGCGATACATGACAGGAAATAGTGCTGCCATCTAGTGTATAACATTCTTGCAAAACTGTTACGTTAAATCACACCCTTTGTGGCACAGACACGTGCACACTCCTGATTTTACTTTTTAGCTTTTCAACAAAGGATGCCAGGAATACAAAGAAAATTTAAACTGTAGATTGTAAGCTCCTAGGAGCTTTATTTAATTTTTGTTATGTGGTTTTTTTTATGTACACTTATTTTGTTCTACCTTGAATCAGTGTCATTGTGTATCCCCATCTCATGTACCTAGTGCTAAAAAATTTGGCGCCACTTTGCATATTAATGTTAGTATTAATAATCCCCATTAGGGTAATAAACATTTTTGGATTTTTTAAATTTATTTTTATTTTGTTCGTTTTTTTAACATTCAGTTTAAGTTTCGGTTTAGCTTTAGTGAGTCCTAACAATGGTTTTATTATAGTTTTTATTTTATGAACAAATTCAATATTCTATTTTTTTTTTATTTTAGGTTCCGTTTTTAGTAATTATAGTTAATGAGACATAAAAATAGAAAAAGAAAATGCTTTAATGTGTTATATGATTTTATTATAGCATATAACCCCTGAAAAGGGTTAAACATAGTTAAAGGGACATAAAACTCAAAAAAAATTATTTCATGATTCAGATAGTGCATGCAATTTTAAAGAACATTCCAATTTACTTCCATAATCAAATCTTCTTTGTTTTCTTGTTATCCTTTGTTCAAAAGCAGGAAGGTAAGCTCAGGAGTGTGCACGTGTCTGCAGCACTATATGCCAGCAGTTTTGCAATGTTATACATCAGCAAGAGCAGTAGATGGCAGCACTGTTTCTTGTTATGTAGTGATCCAGATATGTGCACGCTACCAATCTAGATATCTATTTAGCAAAGAAATAGGAAACTTTTTAAAAATAGTTTTCTCTATCTGATTCAAGAAAGAACATTTTCTGGGTTTCGTGTCCCTTTAAAGCCAGTAGACCTTCGCAAACCCAATGCTGCTTCGCATATGTTACGCTACAGCTGAGCTGACATCTATGGTGCTCATCCTTTCCTCATTTGTAGCCAAGAATGATTTGTATTCCTGTAGATGAAAGCTTTGTGGTTTGTGGGATTGTTTCCCTTTATCTCTATGCCACAAAGGGTTTGATTTTACATAACAGTGCACTTGCTCTTTCCTGTGTCAAAGTTGTATTCAACGTAGCCCCACACAGAACTCTGATTTCTCCTACCAGTCATCATAACATCATGATAAAGGACTGTAAGTAAGCTTACTTGCTACAGCGCCATCTACAGGTCAGATGTATGCTATTAGACTGTGGTTTTCCACAATTCACTGCATCATCAATCATGTGATAAAGGCTGGATTCCACATTATACATTTTTCATTAAACTTGCCGTTAGAATTTAATTTCCATCTTAATAATACAAGAACTGCTGGTGCAATGATAAATGCCGACAGCGTATTCTGTCAGCGTTTATCGATGTGCGGCGGACATGATCTGCTACATCGTATCATGTCCGTCCGCTCTATCATAAATAGACCCCTCAGTCTCTAACATTATAGAGTCTACAAACTTCATAACTAAAGCCTTTTATCTCTATGCAGCCTGATTTCCCTTTGCATATAAGATGTGTAACACAATTCTTTTTATAAAGTGGAAATACATTTTGCATGTGCATAGCTATTACTTTTTCATTTTATATTAGATTCAATTTTTGAGAACAAAATGAAAGCAAAAAGGTCAATATTGAATAATTGATCAAACTCCAAAGACTGCAGTTTGTATTGCGTGACTTAAGATGTTTATCATTAGAAAATGCTGATCCAGTATCAAACGTTGTTTAAAACTACAAAGTTAGAGATGGATTGAAACTACTACTGTGGATAGCATGAGAAACATCAAATGAAAGATATTATATTAAGTTTTAGTTTATCTCCTTTAAAGGGACATAAAAAATCATTTCATAATTGAGATAGAGCAGGCAATTTTAGACAACTTTCTGACTTCTATTATCAATTTTTTTCTCTTGGCTAGTTTTGTTGAAAAGCAGGGATGGAAGTTCAGGAGCGTGCACGTGTCTGAAACACTATATGGCAGCAGTTTTGCAAGAATGTTATACATTTGCAAGAGCACTAGATGGTGCACTAATTCCTGTCATGCAGTGTTCCAGACGCCTACCGATGTATCTTCAACAAAGAATACCATTGGAAGAAAGCAAATTTGATAATAGAAGTAAATTGGAAACTTTTTTTTTTAATTGTATGCTTTTTCTGAATCACAAAGGGAACATTTGGGACATTGTTGCTATTCACCATGCCATTGATTTTCCTCTTATACCTGAAGTTCTCATTATAGCCATTCCCTCCTTGACCCACTGCAATCTGGATTTTGTCCCCATAACTCTACAGAGACAGCAATTGTTAAGGTTACCAACAACCTACTTACAGCAAAATCAAAAGGCCACTTCTCTCTGCTTATCCTCCTTGACCTGGCCGCAGCCTTTGATACTGTTGACCACTCTCTTTTGCTTCAAACCCTCCAGTCCTTTATCATCTGTGACACAGCCCTCTCGTGGTTCTCTTCCTACCTGTCAAACCTTTAGTGTAGCCTTCTCTGGTGCCTCCTCTGCCCCGTCACCACTTCCTGTCGGGGGACCCCAAGGCTCTGTTCTCGGTCCCCTAGTGTTCTCAATCTACACGTCATCATTAGGTTCCCTAAAGTCCCACGGTTTCCAATATCATTTGTATGCTGACGACACCCAAATCTACTTCTCTGCACCAGACCTATCTCCTTCCTTGCTAACCCGTGTCATTAACTGTCTTTCTCACATCTCTTCCTGGATGTCCTCTCACTACCTCAAGCTAAATCTCTCCAAAACTGAGCTCCTCATTTTCCCCCCTTCTTCCAAAATCTCCACCCCCAATCTCTCTATAACTGTTGACAACTCCATCATTACCCCTACCCCACATGCCCAATGTTTAAGGGTCACATTTGACTCAGATCTTTCTTTCATTTCTCACATTTAGTCCTTGGCTAAAGCCTGCCACTTCCACCTTAAAAACATTTCCAAAATTAGACATTTCCTTACACAAGACACAACTAAGATTTTAATCCACTCTCTCCTCCTTTCCCGCCTAGATTACTGCAACTTTGTCCTCTCCGGTCTCCCCAGCTGCTGCCTAACTCCTTTACAATAAATAATGAATGCCTCTGCCAGGCTCATCTTCCTTACACGTCGCTCTTCATCTGCTGCTCCTCTCTGCCAATCCCTTCACTGGCTTCCTCTTGCCTCTAGGATCAAACGCAAAATTCTTACTCTGACATACAAAGCCCTCAACTGCACTGCTCCCCCTATATCTCATACCTTGTCTCCAGATACTCTCCCTCCCGTCCCCTTTGCTCTGCTCATGACCTCCTACTCTCCTCCTCTCTGGTTACCTCCTCACACTCCCGTTTACAGGACTTCTCCAGACTGGCTCCCATCTTGTAGATGACTCTCCCCTAGTTTTGTAAGCTTCAAGCGCTCCTTAAAGACTCTACTGTTCAGGGATACATACAACCTACACTATCACTTTCTGTGATGGTGATCACAATATGCATATGCAAAGTTTCACTAACTTGCATATTTTAGGAGTTAAAGGACCACTAAATACAGTATAATTGAATAATTGATAAATGCATAATAAAAATACAATTAGCACTTATGTATAACTGAATAACTGATAATTGCATATTAAAAAGACAATTAGCACTTACGTTGAATATATATATAAATATATATATATATATATATATATATATATAAAAACAGCATGTGTATTTGTATATGTATATATACATACATATACACATATTGCTAGCACAATATACTAGTTTTTTTGTTTTTTTTAAGTCAGTGCACTCCATTAAAGTCTATGGGGAGAAGAAGGTAACATGGTTGCAGTATTCGAAGTGCAGCGGTTAAGGCATCTATCGCTCGCCAAAAAATTTCTTTCAACTTGTAATACGCAAACTATCCTGTGCACGTAAAAATGTTTACTTTCAGCAGAATAAGCGCTCAAGCGTGATCGCTAAATACCATTTCACTTGTAATCTAGCCCATTGTTTTTTTTTTTTGCTTTCAATTATAGTGAAGAAAATTAAGTCAAAGTAATGGTAAACTTTACCCTTTCTATAAATGTGCGGAATGTTAGCAATATTTTAGATGGAGTTTAATCCATCAATTGTAATGAAGATGCACTATAACTTATTTTTAAATGTGGTGCAGAAATTCAGATACCCCGCGCTTCGGCCGCCCACTTCAAAAGTAGTTTTTTTGAGCTACCAGTTTGAACTGTTCTCCAATTGGCACTCTAGCCATACGGCACTAACACAATTTTTTATTTTTCTAGCTAAAGCGCTGATGAGAGAATAACTCTAACCATTAGCTCACCAAAAAATTAATTGTTTTGAAGTGGGCAGCCTGAGCATAAGGTATTTGAATTTCAGCGCTACATTAAAAAATAAGTTAAGCAAATCTTTATTACAACTAATAAGCTGTAGTGCAAAAAATAGATGAGATTTATTTTTCATTCTCACAGTGAGTGATAGCCTGATTTACGTATATTTTATTTTAAATATTTATTTGTTTTGTTTTAATATCCTATACAATGCATAAACTAAAAATATAGCATAAAATAATTAGGAAAATGCAGCATAAAGCATTGGCTATATTGATATATTTTAATAATTAATCTCAGGATATCACCCTGTGCTTTGTAAAGTTTTTTTTTTTTTTTTTTTTAATTTACTAAACCTAATTAGCTGTAATACTTGGTTGAGTTTCTTTTATTGTTTGGTATTTCAGCATGCCACTTTGATAAGCTCACTTTTGCAATCACTACAAATCTTCAAAATACAATTTAGTTGCGCACTAAAATGCTGCTTGGTAAGAGTTGTGCCTTAAGGTAATTTTACTATTACGTTGAATCACTATGGTGTTTAATTTAATCTAGCCCACTGCTGCTTTTTTTTTACTTTGTTGAAGCAATATTGCTGTTTCTTTACTCATGTGTTTTTCTCATCTCTTTCAGTTAAATTGAATGGTATAAAACTTTTGCTTATCAAACAGTATGAAAATTATATCAACTGCTTCCTAATGGAAATTCAAAACTTAAAGGGACATGAAACCTGTCATTTTTCTTCTTTCATGGTTTAGATAGAGCATGTGATTTTAAACAACTTTCCAATTTACTTATGGAGGTCAATTTATTATAGCGCGAGCGGACATGATACAATGTAGCGTATCATGTCCGGTGATAAATGTCAACAGCATACACTGTCGGCATTTATCATTGCACCAGCAGTTCTTGTGAACTGCTGGTGCAATACCACCCCCCTGCAGATTTGTGACCAATCGGCCGCTAGCAGGGGGTGTCAATAAAACCGATCGGGTTGATTTTTGTCTGCCGCCTCAGAGCAAGCGGACAGGTTATGGAGCAGCGTCTTTAGATCGCTGCTTAAGAACTTCTGTTTCCATACGGAGCTTGATAAATTAACCCCTTAGAATCAATGTTTCCTAATTCACTTGTTATCCTTTGTTGAAAGAAAAGCTACACACCACTGGCAGCATCTAGTGAACCAATTAAAAGAGGCATTTATGTGCAGCCACCAATTAGCAGCTAGCTCCCAATAATGCATTGCTGCTCCCGAGCCTACCTAGGTATGCTTTTCAACAAATGCTATCAAGAGAATGAAATAAATTAGGCAATAGAAGTAAATTGGAAAGTTGTTTAAAATCACGTTCTGTTTGAATCATGAACGGAAAATTTTGGGTTCCATGTCCCATGGAAAATGTTATTTATTTTTTGTGTCTAAGGCCCTGATGATGAAATCCATGGGTCTGGCAATATATTCAAAGAAAGTGGGCTGACCCTTTCTGTTCTGACGAGTGGTGATGTGTTTCCCATAGGAAATAATATGGATCGCAGTTTCAGTAACAGTCCACCAACATCCCCAGTTGTCTCTGATCTTGATGGGGGGAGGGAGCAGTATTCAAAGTGTGTTTAAACAACAAAGACTGTGTGTTTGCTAAAAAACAAAAGATGGTTGAGGTGTAATTACATTTCAGATAATGTGTATGTAAATTAATTTTCACTGTATATCCAGTACATTTCTCACATTCAGCTAGATTACGAGTTTGACGTTATGAGTGAAAAAGTAGCGTTATGGCTCATAACGCTTCATTTTTCCTAACGCTGCTATTACAAGTCTTGTTGATATATAGGTGTACCGCACACCTTTTAGCCTGTCACGCAATGTCAGTAACGCACACCTAGCCTGTCATGCAACGTCAGTACCGCACTTTTAAAAAAGTTATTTTTCAATGGGACTCCCATAGCGCCGGCATTACGAGTTTGCCTGAGAGGCCAAAAAGTGAGTGGTACACTCTATAACCACAAGATCCGTACCGCCATCTAAAGTCAGCAGTTATGAGTTTTACGCTACAAAGCTGTAACATAAAACTCATAACTAAAGTGTTAAAAAGTACACTAACACCCATAAACTACCTATTAACCCCTAAACCGAGGCCCTCCCGCATCGCAAACACTATAATAAATTTATTACCACTAATCTGCCGCTCCAGACATCGCCGCCACTATTAAAATGTATTAACCCCTATTCCGCCGCTCCCCGACATCCTCGCTATTATAATAGTTATTAACCCCTAAACCGCCACCCTCCTACATCAAAAACACTATTTAAATATTATTAATCCCTAATCTGCTGTCCGCCCACACCGCCACTATAATAAACCTATTAATCCCTAAACCGCAAGCCTCCCACAATGAGATATACTAAAATAAACTATTAACCCCTAAACCGAAAGCCCTCCACAACGAAATATACTATAATAAACCTATTAACCCCTAAACCTAAGGACCCTCTAACTTTATATTAAAATTACATTTTCCCTATCTTAAATCAAATTAAAACTTACCTGTCAAATAATATAAATTAATTTTAAACTAACAATTAAACTAAGATAATTATTAAACTATAATTAAACTAACTACCAATTAAATTAAACTAAACTACACATTATAAAAATTCTAACACTACTTGTAAAAATTACAAAAAGCATATAATTACCCCAAAAAAACAACTAAATTACAAAACCCCCCACTAAATTACGAAAAATAAAAAACAAATGATCAAAAATAAAAAAGAATTACACCTAATCTAATAGCCCTACCAAAATAAAAAAGCCCCCCAATATAAAAAACTCTAGCCTACAATAAACTGCCAATATCCCTTAAAAAGGCCTTTTGTGGGGCATTGCCTCAAAGATAACAGCTCTTTTACCTGTAAATTTTTTAAAAAAAAAATACAAACACGCCCCTACAGTAAAACCCACCACCCCCCACAACCACCCCTGCCAAATAAAATAACTATCTAAAAAATACACGAAGCTCCGAATTTCCCTGAAAATGGCATTTGTATGGGCATTGCCCTTAAAAGGGCATTTAGCTCTTTTACATGCTCAGACCCTAAACTAAAAATAAAACCTACCCAAAAAACCCTTAAAAAAACCTAACACTAACCCCCGACGATCCACTTACAGTTCTTGAAGTCCCACTTGAAGGATCCATCCAGCCAGCAAAGTCATCATCCATGCGGCAAGAAGTCTTCATCCAGGCGGCCTCTTCTATCTTCATCCATCCGGCGAAGTCCTCATCCAGGCGGCAAAAAGTCTTCATCCAGACGGCATCTTCTATCTTCATCCATCCGGCGGGGAGCAGGTCCATCCTGAAGACATCCGGCGTGGAGCACCCTCTTTAAACGGTCTCCGTAGTACACTGGAACTTCAATGCAAGTGACGTCATCCAAGATGGCATCCCTTGCATTCCTATTGGCTGAAAGATTTCAATCAGCCAATAGGATTAGAGCTGTTAAAATCCTATTGGCTGTTCCAATCAGCCAATAGGATTAAGCTGTCATC